>NC_044917.1:10564101-10592059 GCF_003576645.1 Ipomoea triloba | reverse complement strand
ATATATATATATATATATATATATATATATATATATATATATATATATATATATATATATATATATATATATATATATATGCATGTATACAATATTATATATTATATATAAAAAAGATTAAATTTTAAAATCATAAAATTTAAAAAATCACATCACATGTGCAACCAATAACATGTTCTTCTAATCCATGTGCAACGTTTGATGTTTCAACTATTTCGTTATTGATTAAAACCCCATTGTTCTGAGGCCCGCCCACCATATGAGAAATATGCTTATCCGTTTAACTTGTTAATGATCTCAATTTGTTAAGATGGACCATTCTGCACACAAATAAATAAAAATTGAGTTATAATTCATATAAAATTATTTTTAAAAAAATATTTGACTACCGCAAAATTTTAAATACAAAGAGACAACATCACACACAAAATACACTATATGCCAAACACATAACTTTAATCTAAATACAAATAATATGTAAAGTGTATATATACAGACACATTAGAAATCGGAATATATATTCCATATAAAAAAAATAAGTAAAAGAAATTTCAAAGTGCGTATATATATAGGCACACAAATACTTCAACATCCAAAAATTAAAATACACACACAGAATATATGTCAGACATATCTAAATACAAGTAATACACACACACACACACACAATAACAAGTATGCACTGCAGACCAAGAACAAATATATACAATCTAATAGCAAAAACAATTATATATAATATACTGCAAACCAAAAACTCTTGTAGACTGCATATATAGGACAAAAATAAAAGCATCTAAATGAGTTTTCATTAATTACCTTGATAATGAGTATATTTTTCAAGAAATTTCACAGACCATTTTTTCTTTCTGTGAGTAGGGTTTGCTACGAAGGTTTTAGTTTAATTCTAACTTTTATATATATAAAGAATTACATATGTTGATAAAACTAGGAAAAAGAGCACCAATATCTTTTTTCCATTCACTTTCCAAATTTACAAAATAATAACTAAAGAAATAAGAAATAACAATAAGGAATATTTGAGTATGCTTAATATTTAAAATAATTATTTTTTTTGGTAATGTTGTTTCATGAATAAAAAAGACTAAACTTGTTAAATAATTTTACTAATTTAAAATTGAATTATCATGTGGGTGAAATTCTTACCTAATCAACCAAATCAGTACTTTGTTTAATTCAATTAATTGGCCGAATTAACCAATATTTTATTATGTATAATATGTTTTATATTATATATTTGATACAACCATCTTGTACAAAAATTGTACTACAAGAGATGGCTCTTAATGTACAAATAATAGGCTAATGTTGTTAGAGGTAATCATTCGATTAATTTGATTAATTTTGGATCAAATTAATTTAATTTTTATTTTGTCACAATTACATTCGTTACCGCAATACCGCCATAGTTGTAATCCCGCCAAAATTCACATACATTTAGTGATAACTTAGGTTACGATACTACCATTCTAGTAATAATGACAACTTATACGTAACAAATACTTAATTAGTTTTCACAATTACCATACTATCCGTGACCAAAAAATTATCACAAAAATAGTGTTGACTAAATTATTTGTGACTAAATTACGAAGTGCCATAAAAAAATTGTTATTAAATGTCTTAATTCTTGTAGTGACCACTAGCGACCACGAAGCCAAAATGCAAATAGCAAGACCATAACAGAACCGCGACTAAGGGCTTCCACCATCTAAGTCTATGAGATATATAGACTAGAAATATAGACTTTCAATATATAAGAGTCGAGGTTATGAGGAGATGAAACTCGTGAGAGATCGAGAGTTGAGAGAGAATGAGAAAACATAGGAGTCTAAAGGAGAGAACACACGCGATTGTGCAAAGAGAAAGAGAAATATAGTCTAGGAATCGAAGATTTGAGATTTGAGCAACACACACACACATTTTCGGATTTTCGGATAATTCAAATAAAATTTTATACAACTCTACTCATTTAAATATACCCGCTAACAGAAAGGATACGGATCGGATTTTATATTGAAACCAAATAAATTGATTGACCGTACATAATATGTTAACTACATGCAAATAATATGTTAACTACATATACATAATATATTAATTGTAGTAGGCACAATTTATTAACCGTACATAATATGTTAAGTGCAACCACATAATTTGAATGTCGCTTTGGATTAGGGTTCACAATGCAATGTGGACCCTGATCCTTGATATAACAATTGGTTATTGTTTAACTTTAATGTGTCTTGGGTCATATTCATAGGGTTCAAAGCAAATTTATTCGTAGTGAGGTGTTTTTATTTTCAAGTAATAAATTCTAAATGGATGATAGAGTGTCTGTGAAGTATTCAAAATAAATTCAAATCAAGCATAGAATCATAAGATCTCTTCAGAAATTATTGTAAACACACTATACAATTATACATTTTACCTTGTACCAAATTTTCAGAGTTAATGCAATACAATTTTTCCATGTTCACAGTACCTTTGCATGTTGAGTTAAACCAAAAGAAGATGCATATAATGGAAAACCTAGCAAGAAGATGCACATTCTGACTTCAATCAAGTTATCAAGTTCAATAATTCAGCAAATATCTGGGAGGTCAGATATCTGCTTTCACCCATGACTCCATGAGGGCAATATCTAATGTTCTTATTATATTCCATATCTGCAGAATGCATCTTGTATTTACATGAGAAACACAAAGGAGAGAACAAAATGTATTGGCAGTTGGCCATGTAGTTTAGTTTGATCCTCCTACACAAGTACATATTGGCAAGGGATTAAAATCTATGGGGGAAGTGAGCAAATGAAATGCTGGTAACTTTTGAATTAAGCATTAGATTCATCATCTTCTTCCTCCATATCCTCAATACCAACCCAACGGGTAAAAGCAAACAAAAATTCTTTGAAGTTCACCATTCCATTTTTGTCCCAATCCATCTCTTCTGCAATACAGAACCATGGCATGTTAGTAAAATTCAAGCAACCAGTAACAGTCTCAGATAAATCATTGATAGAAGCTAAAATGCCAAAAATGTCCCATTCCTTTTTTTTTTTTTTTTTTTTGACATCTTTGTTTAACACAACACATGAAAGCCACATTCTCAGAGTGATTGCTAAGAGGGGGAGACAGGGAGGGAGATATCTCACCAAATCTTTTCAAGGCTATACGGCCAGATGATCCTTCTCCTGATGTCGTTTCATTTATTGCTTGTACCATCTCGCTTTTACTGACATAACCATCTTTGTTTATGTCCAAAAATACAAAAGCGTCAACCAATGTTTCAAATGTAGACTCAAGATTTGGCAGGTCCATCCCGGATTGCTGTTAGGGTCAAGGAATAACATCGAAAAAGTAATGAAAAGATACTATAATATGACAGAGCGACATGTGAAGATGAAAAGAGTGTTTTGCTAGATAAAAAGGATCAAGGAAAAAAGAGTAAATGGATACAGCATGCAGAGCATTAGACTTGTCCCTTAACAGGTAGGCTAGGCAAAGAAGAACAATGAATTCGTTGAATTTTATTCCCATATGATGGTTAATATCACATGCTTCAAAAAGATCGTTGATTTCTTCATCTGTAAAATTAATCTCCAGTTTATGAAAGCAGTACTTCAACTCCGTAGGATCTATTGCTCCATTCCCATCCACATCTAGAAACAAAAACACAAAGTTTCTTATCAGTCATCAGCTACCAGGGTTATTTTCTTTCTTCCTTGATCAGAATATGAAACAAATTATAGGTGGAAAAAAATGAATAGAGTAATGTATTACATTTAAAGGAATAAGTTAACTTAATAAATATGAATCAATTTGTCCAAAATGTTCAAAAGCTTGGCAAGAGTATATAACCAGCAGCAATACTATTTGAATTCCACTGTATGGATTATGAAATGAAAGCATTACTAGTAGAGAAAATATTACTGTTATAATGTAACTAAACGTGACTTATTTTCTTTTCCTGCGTTTCAAGGAATCAACTTTGATTTATAAAATTAATTTTTAAAACAGGGTCAGTTGACTGATTAATTATATACTGCATATGAAACAATGTGTGGGTCTGTACCGAATTCCTGAAATACAGCTTTGCATTTCTGCAAGTTCTCGTCAATTTTTGGGAACTTTAGTAACATGTTATCAAATGACTTAATGGAAGTCCCTTCCTTTTCTCTCCGCCGCATTGCCTCAACTATTTTTGCTTCTAGCTTTGTCTGTGGTACAGCAGCCTTACCCAATATACCTCCCATTGTTGATCAGAACGAATGTGGTTTAAATATAGGCCCTGCCCAAAAAAAATGCAGCAAGAGTTAGAACCGTTACATCCATATGCATATTTGTCAAAATTACCTTCCTACAAACTACAAAGTAAACCAAACAGTCCAATTTTCTAAAGATACTGAAATGAATGTCGAGGAAAACAATCAGAGACTTTCAAAAGTGGAATTCTGATGTTTATTCCAAGTATCAAAAGTTTAACCAAACAAGAGATGCTTCTGCTTAGCTGATATGCTATTATCCATACTGAGACTTCATCTTTTCATGTAAGCAACAAGAAATAATTTCAACTTTCAAAAGTGGAATTCTGATGTTTATTCATTTGATTCCAAGTATCAAAAGTTTAACCAAACTAGCTAGGGATGTTTCAGCTTAGCTGATATGCTATTATCCATACTGGGACTTTGGTCCTGTTTGACTTGGTTAAACAATCAATATGAGTGTTTGATTAATTAGCTTTTTGTAACAGCTTATTGGTCCAAAATGCTAAAATTCAAAAAGCTGCTCAAAACAGTTTTTTCGACAAGCCTTTTAGAAAGTCATTTTGTATGTAATAAACTATCAACTAACAACTAATTTATCAAAACACTTTTCTACAATCGGCTAATGCTATCAACTAATCAAGCATTCAAACTTACTAATTCAATCAACTAACAACTATTTATCAAACACCATTCATCTTTTCAGATAAGCATCCAACAAGGAAACACATGAAAATGAAAAATCAGAAGTCAATAGTGTTTCAGATTCAAACAATCAGCTAATATGCTATTATCCATATGATTATCACCCTAGAATAATCATTTTATTTTACTTTATTTTGGGATTAGCTAAAGTAGAAGGGGTAGGGGGTTAATTCCAGATATTATCTTCTCTTCGCCTCTTCCCTAATGACCTGAAAGAATCTGCAATCTGCCATAAATAAAGACACGCACAAAATACTGAGACAGAGGTCAACATGTTCACGGAAACAATACAGACCTTAATTAGCTTCTGCAAACCTATAAGAGAGACTGGAAACATACAGATTAGAGACAAGCTAATGGAAGATACAATAACTACACTTGATTAACTATATCATAATCATAATAATGCAAATATTTAACGACTGAGAAGCGAAAACCCACCAAGAAGAAGAAGAAGAAGAAGAGCCTATAGAGATGGAAAGAAGGGGATTTGATTGGGCAGAGCAGACAGCAGTGGAGCACTTGAGCTTCTCACCGCCTATAAAGAGGGAAAGGAAATTTGTATTAGGCCTATAAGCCATGGACAAGACTTTTTTCCATTTTCTTTTTTGGTTTGGTGTTTTCTCACAACCCACCCAACTAAACTAATTATATTTGTGCTAGATAAGACCTCAAAGTAACAAACAATTCGAGACCTTTGTTAAGATGAAAGATATGAATCATTTTATCTACATATAGACTATTGGTGTAAGAATTGAGTGTTTTTTAAAGAAAATATGAGATAGTCCTGTACTAAAATCTGGGATTTAGAAAGATCAATGTCATCTCATTCATCTCCATGAGTTAAGTTGTATTCTGTGTTTACTTGCCCACAAAAGCGAACTTACCTCAAGACTTCTCATATTTTGCCCTGATAGAGTTGTATATGATAAATCACGGTAGTTCAGTGACTTATTAAGTTAAATGACGGTTACTTAACGTTCACAATAAGGTGAAATTCTCATATTGTATCGGCCAATGCTCAATATATGCAATATAATGGTTAATTTAACATTCCTATATTTTTGTGTATTTATGGTGGATAGAATTGGTTAAAAACAAAATTATAGTTATAATGTTATACTCGATTGTTTTGAATAAAAAGAAAAAAAATAGTATTATTATGGCATGACTATTGTTGGTCATCTGCCAACAAAATTGTTTAAATGACATTAAATATGAGGACATTTTGGTATATTCAGTTTAAAGTGTTAAGTCGTTTTTCTTTTTATTGAATTCGACTTCACACTTCGAATTGAATAGACTAAAATGCATTTATATTTAATGTTATTTAAACAATTTTGTTGACAGATGACAAAAATAGTCATATCACAATAATACTAGAACTAAACAATGATGTTTTGAAAAAATAAAAAGACAAAGTAAACCAACACATATAAATCTATGATAAAAAAAAAAGAATTTAACTCAGTTTTTTATGATTAAATAATTTAGCTTGAATAATATATTATGATTATTTGCGAAATGATTTTTTCAAATCTAATCCCAATAAAATTTAGAGACAAAATAAAAAATATTTCACAAATAATTGATGACTAAATAATTATAACGGGTATAATTGAGAAACAAAAATTATAACTTTTCATATGTAATATGTGCAACAAATGATTTCTATCCACATAAATTACAACTTATATTCTGTCCCTAAATCAAAAGTGTGATTGTGACATTGTGGTACAAAAATGTTGAAAATTGAAATGATGATCAAGTGAACATTTGCAAAAGTCAGCTGATGCGACATTATTCTATTGGTTTATTCCTACAATAACAGTTACAGACTGACAGCAGGTTTTATTAGTTGTTTTTATTAATAAATATTATTGTATTAGTTTTTTATATAAAGATGTTTAATAAATTAATTATTTAATTTTAATGGTTAACATATAAAATCATGTGTAAGGATATGAATTCATTATTTACTTTGTTGACACTAAAAATTTGTTAATTTTGATTATTTTTATATTAGTAATTTAAATAGATTTTGGATAATATTGATATTATCTAATTTGTTAAATTAGATAATATAAATTAGATAATACCAAAAGAGTTTGAATTTATCCTACAACTATAAATAGGGCCTCTCATTTCTATGTATTCATCATAGGAAAAATCATAGAAATAGATTTGAAGCTTATTTAGAGAATTAGATATCATGAGCATAAAAGTTCCTCATTGAAAATCATGCCTATCATGTTGATCCAAACCTCCTGAAGATCAAGCCATTTGAAATCCGGAGGCCCTTCAGAAGAACAAGTATATAAGTTATTCTCTGAAGATCAAGCCATTTGAAATCCGTTCGGAGGCCCTTCAGTGGAGCGTTCAAGACATCAGTTGAAGAATCAGATGACCTCAGATGACCACATATCCAGAGCTTGTACTCATACCCACACCCCATATTGATATATACATGTAACATGAATTTTGAATTCCCAAATATATATATTCAAATTTCTTTGTTCACATATTTATTTTATATATTAAATATAAAATTCATAATAGTTTAAATTTTAAAAATGTCAAATAAGTTCATAAATTATTGAAACAAGTTCACACACTCAAACATATATTGTGCATAATTTTAAAATATATATGATACTCCGTACTTATTAGACAAAATATGCATATTACTAACACAAACTCATATTAAACATGCATAATCATAAAACAATTTAATATATGAACATACTAAATAATAAAATTAAGTTCAAAAAATAAAAAATTTTGTAACACCATCAACTGAGGTTCAATCTTATGTTGGAATAGCTAGCAATTTTTGCAAGAATTTGTTATCTTCTTTTGTCTTTTCTTCTACTTTGTTAGTTCCTAGAACATCTAATTTGGTAGCTCATTCTCTTACTTCAGTTGCCTACTCTCAATCGAACTAGTTGTATTGGAACACTGTCCTACTGAGTTTATCTCAGTTTTAATGCAATAATCGTATTTTTCTTGCTTCCAAAAAAAGTTCAAATAATAATTTGATTTTTTTATAGATAATATAAATTTTCTTGAAAAATCAAACTGCAAGACAAAAATTATTTATACATGTATATATATCATAAAGGGATTTAAATAAGCACAGCCCAAATGAATTAAAAGTCCAAAATTTTTAAATTTCCGGATCCAATTAATAAAACAAGGGTGAAAATCCTTCTTCTTCCATCACTCTGTCTGCGGCTTCACTGCAGAGAACAACGAGACGGCACTGCGGCGATGCTCCCGGAAGTGAACGATGAAGCGAACGGCGACGGTCGCCGCTCATCCCTCCGTTGAATTTCCGTACATCCACCATCGCCACAGCCTCCCTATGCCGGAACACCGTGACCGGTAGGGGCAGCCACACCTAGGAGCTCTGACAAGACGGCCGCCGCCGCCGCCGCCACCGGTTTTCGGCAAACGAAAACTGTTAAGGCACCACCACCGTCACCGGCAACCATCCGGAAGGTTTTTTTTTTTTTTTCTCCGAAAATCATCTATATATAATTTTTCTCAAAATTATTTCGGAAAAATTTATATATACACATATGAACATGTATTACGAAAAATAAATAAATATACTGTATTGTTCAATTTTATATATTATATAAAACACAGACTAAATTAAGCATTCTGCCAATAATTTATTGCTATAATGCTACATTTCTATTTGTAATAATATGATATAGATTATATTTGTATTTTTACTAGTATTGCCAGTTACTGGATTTTCTAGATATAGTATCTTGTGCTCTTCAAACAGTTGAAGTCTTAAATGGTTTCTCACTTTATTGACCATAGGTTTGTTTGCTTCAAGGTTTTAACAGGGTTAATTTTATTGCAATTGATAATTGAAGGATTGATTTTCTAATTACTAACAAAGGTTATAGCCCTAGAATTGCCTTCTCTGCGTTGTCATATGCATATTATTTTGTTGAAGGAGTGGGGATTTTAAACTCAATCTTAAGCAATCTGTAGCATCTCTTAGTGTAATTTCTTGATGTTAATTAACTACAGATAAAATTTCAACCTTGTTGCATTGTTTGGTTATCTTGTGGTAATATGAATTTGATATTTGCAGGGTTACTAACAGAATTCTATTATTTGTTTCCTGAAGGTGTCCTGAAATACAACAGGTGCTACTCAGTTACGGGACTCTTTTGAGTATTTTGATTTTTGTTGTAGCTGCTTGGGTAGAGAATGGATAGGGAAGTGGGGTTGGAGCTTTCTAATGAAGAAAATCTTATCCAACCATTACTTATTGCTTCAAAGTCTCCTACCATAGAAAAGGCTCTAGAGCAGCTTATTGACATTGCCAAGACTGCAGAAGGTCGTTTGGACCTTGCTTCCCAAAATATTGTTTCCCATCTCCTGCAACTATGCTCATCTATCCCATATCCTGCTGGTTGCTACATCCTTTTGCCGGCTTTGAAGTTACTTAGAAACCTATGTGCAGGAGAAATAAGAAATCAGAATGCTTTTCTTCTACAAAATGGAGCTGAAGTTGTCTTGACTATTATTAGATCTGTTGGATTTGCTTCTGATTATAATGACGAGATTGTTCGAATGGGGCTGCAACTTCTGGCTAATTTTGTATTGGCTGGTGGAGAACATCAGCGTGCTGTTTGGTGCCAATTCTTTCCACATGGATTCTTGAATATTGCTAGAGTAAGAAGTAGGGAAAGCTGTGATCCCTTATGTATGGTTATTTACACATGTTGTGAGGGTGATGATGGGCTATTAGCTGATTTATGTAATGAGCAAGGGTTGGCAGTTGTCATTGAAATTATACAGACTGCGTCCATTGGTATGCATTGATGATTTACTTACATTTATGTTTTTAAATATTTTTATTAAGATATAATAATGCTTAAGTAATTTGTTTGTTGTGTATTTGACAGTTGATCCCATAGAAAAATGGTTCAAGTTGCTTATATCAAGAATTTGCATTGAAGAGTCCTACATTGCATCAGTTTTCTTCAAGTTAGGTCCAGATTGTGGTGTCGAAAGTGGGCATTTTGTTGCTGAACAAGCATATATTTTGAGCATCCTTTCAGAGATACTGAACGAAAGAATAGAGGGTATAATTGTAAACCCTGATTTCGCCCTGTGCATTCTTGGGATACTGAGAAGTGCTGGCGGGGTTGTTGATTTTTCCACTAGAGGGGAAACTGGTCTACCAACTGGCAATGCTGTCATTGATGTTCTAGGGTACTCATTGACCATTTTGAGAGACATTTGTGCCTGTGATCATCTCACTGGAGGTTCAGATGATATTGTGGGCATGCTAGTTTCATCAGGACTAATTGAATCGCTGCTCGCTTTCCTTTCCAACCTTGAACCTCCAGCAACAATTCAGAAAGCAATGGACCGAGGGGAGACCACGTCTTCTCCAATTGCACGGTGCCCTTACAAAGGCTTCCGGAGAGACATTGTTGCTGTCATCGGAAACTGTGCATACCGGAGAAAGCAGGTGCAGGATGAAATCAGAACGAAAAATGGTATTATTCTGTTACTACAACAGTGTGTTACTGATGAAGATAATCCGTTCCTGAGGGAATGGGGCATCTGGGCTGCAAGGAATCTACTGGAAGGAAATACAGAAAACCAAAATGTAGTAACAGATTTGGAGCTTCAAAGAAGTGTAGATGTTCCTGAACTTGCTAGGCTTGGTCTCCGAGTAGATATAGACCCTACAACTCATCGAGCAAAGCTTGTTAACATACCCCACTCTGAGTAGTAGACTCATGGTGATGGACATCATTTCTGGTTAACAACAGATTTTTTTCCTTTTTCATATGACATGATTTGATGTCATTAACGCACGCTAGAGATTCCTTGTCTCATGTCATGTTGATGAAATATTTGGTCTAGATAACTTATTTACACATGTAATTAACAGTAATCTGGTAGTGATAGTCTGATAGATGTTAAGGCAGTCCAATTACTTGGTCAGTCTTGCTTTCATTGTTTTGGTGTAGTATGTAAATAAGAAAACTACAATTTCAAAAAAAAAATGCTGATTTCATCCCACTGTAGCACTATCTATGTCCTATAACAATAGAGAATAAGCTGCTATGCTATAAATCTCGTCTTAGATAATTCAATTTTTTTTCCACTGAGTTTTCTTAGCTTAAAATTTTTAATGAGGCAATCGATGTAACATATAATTTGACATTTGGGCTTTGTCCAATGAGAGAATAAGAGTGTTATCAGTATATATATATATATATATTGATGGCCATTATTTCGTGACATTTCCATTGTCACCTCTTCATTTTCTTCATTTATATTGTAGATATGAAGGGTCAAGTTTATTTCTTTTATATATAAGATCATATCTTTTATTTGTAATTGATAATAATTATTTCACAACACATTAATTAATTTTTAAAAACTAACAAGATATTTAAAATCCTTTCACATCCGTTACAAATTTAGTTACAAAAGTTCTTTTTGCCAAGCAATTATTAACCTTATACAAGAGCCCAAGCCTCATTCCTACTAGTCTTAGAATTTGAGTATTTGAGAATTTGAGATGACATGTATTGAGTAAGGTAAAAATTTATGTGAAATGAGTAGGATATTTGATTAATGATGCAGATTTAATTAGTTTCACGAATTGATACTCGTGAGACGATTTTACACCCATAGGAAGTAAATGTTAAAAAAAAAAAAAAGAGGCAAATTCTAATGATTTGGTTCCATTGTATGAATAAACGATGAGTGCATAGTGAATTTTGTCCGCCATGAAATAATGAAAAGGCGCGGGGAGGGGAGCTTCATATTTCCAAAAATTCGTTTAGTAAGAGAAAGAAAAAAAGAAAAAAAGAAAATAAAAGAACAAGAACAAAAGCAAAAGCCATCGATCGATGCGTACGTAACCTTCTACATATGCAGATAAAGACATCCAATCTTTGGTTTTCATTCCTTGTTCCCAGCTGAACGTATAATTTATTTTTTCTATGAAATGAGATTTATTGAGTTTTGATTTTACTTTACATTTCCCCCAACGTTTCGTGCGATATGCGATTCCAGAAAATCAACGTAATAGCTCTCTTCGTTTCGGTTTAGCTTTCGTTTTTTAGGGTTTCGGCAAGCCTTTGCTACCGCATTTACATTACCTGCATCTAAATAACGCATCTCCATATGTTTTCAATAATGTATATTGTTTAAAGTTAGCCTTCTTAATTTTCTTTTCTCTTTTAAAATTTCCTTTGCCCTATATTTCTAGATTAAAGGGCGGTCTGAGGGTATGTGTTTCTGGATAAGTCATTGCATTCTTATAGCACCAATGCCAGGTTTTGAATTGTATAGGGTTGTTTAAACTTTTTTGGGCAAGGGAAATGAATGAAATTGAGTAAATTTGAAGCATTCTGGATCTTAAGATATGTGCTTAGTTTAGTTTTTGCGTCAGTACTTTGTGAATGCAGTAATCTGCCATTAACTTCGATGCATTTTCTTTCTCTGCCTTTATATTTTAACCACACTATATAGAGAGAGGAGTAAAATAGTATGTGTTTTTTTTTTTTTTTTTTTTTTTTTTTTGCATGGGGGATGATGGAATCTTTTAAAAATTCCTTGAATGGAACAATGCCTATTTAGCAAAACATAGTAATCTAGGAAAAAGGACCCGAATTGTCTAGTTGGAATGATATCTTTGCTGTTTTCTTTTGTTTTAAACCTGATTGCTTTTGCATTCTAACTCCTTTACTTTTCTTGGTGTCAGGGTGAGATGCATCTTCAAATGTTTTACTGAGGAGTAGCTGGATAAGATGTCTGGTATAAGCTCTGTTTTAATATATTGTAATGCAGAATTATTGTCCTTTTGCTTTTACTGTATTTCATGTTATCCCTTCGTTAATAAATTCTTAATCATGCATATTTGGCCTAGGAATGGAACTGTACGATGAACCAAGAGAAAGGAAATCTAACTTTGAAAATTTAGAAGAGGAAAGACGGAGATGTGGAATTGGAGTTCTGAAGAAAAAAGCAAAAAATGCTTCAGGTAAGTTCACTAGGTCACTGAAGAAGAGAGGGAAAAGGAGAATCGATTACAGGGTTCCTTCAGTATCCATTGAGGATGCACGTGATGCAAAAGAGGAGAGTGCTGTTTATGAACTGCGTCAAAGACTTGGCTCCCAAGAACTTCTGCCAGTCAGACTGGATGACTATCACACTCTGTTGAGGTGAGTTGCTTGCTTTATATATGAGATGCAGCTTTGTGCTATGTTTTTGCACATATTTTCCACTGCAGAATGGACAACTAAGGTTTGATACAAGAAAATTTACTTCTGCTTTGTAGATTTTTGAAATCTAGAGACTTTAATATTGACAAAACCGTTCACATGTGGGAAGACATGCTTAATTGGAGGAAAGAGTATGGAGCAGACACAATTTTGGAGGTAATTGCATATTATCTTGCACGTTATATTTAGATCATATGCGCCTATTTAATTTTCCCACTGTCCTTGCACTTATTTACTGACAGGACTTTGACTTTGAAGAGCTGGAAGAAGTGTTGCAATATTACCCCCAAGGATATCATGGTGTTGACAAGGAAGGCAGACCAATATATATTGAAAGGCTTGGACAAGCTCACCCAAACAAACTAATGAAGATAACCACCATAGAACGCTACTTGAAGCATCATGTCCAAGATTTTGAGAGGGTCATACATGAGAAATTCCCTGCCTGTTCAATTGCGTCTAAGAGAAGAATCTGTTCGACAACTGCAATATTAGATGTGCAAGGCCTGGTATGGTTCTTCAACTGAAAACTATCTTTTGTCCGTTCCTTTTTGTCAAGGAGAGTGTTACTTTATTGAATGTTGTGCTTTCCCCATAATGTTTGTGAGTGAATTTCACCTTTTTGGCTTTCTCCTATATCTTATGCGATACAGACATGGAATTTATGTTGCCACTGGATCTGCTCACTTTAGGCATTTCATTTTCTAGCGGGTAATTCTTTCATGTACTAAAATGGCAGTCTGATTCAGGGAATGAAAAATTTCACAATGACAGCTGCTAGTCTTTTGTCAGCCATGGCAAAAATTGACAGTAGCAACTATCCTGAGGTATTATGACCTCATAATAATTAGAGTGCTTTATTACTATTATTATTTGTATTTCCCTTAGAAATTCTCTAGATTTAGCTCTAATTCATTTGCCCATATTTATCTTCAACCTGAACTGCAGACACTGAATCAGTTGTTTATTGTTAATGCTGGGCCTGGGTTCAGAAGGGTGCTCTGGCCTGCAGCACAGAAGTTTCTGGATGCAAAGACTATTGCTAAATCCCAGGTATATGTAAAGTTTGGTATTGGNTTTTTTTTTTTTTTTTTTTTTTTCTTTTGCATGGGGGATGATGGAATCTTTTAAAAATTCCTTGAATGGAACAATGCCTATTTAGCAAAACATAGTAATCTAGGAAAAAGGACCCGAATTGTCTAGTTGGAATGATATCTTTGCTGTTTTCTTTTGTTTTAAACCTGATTGCTTTTGCATTCTAACTCCTTTACTTTTCTTGGTGTCAGGGTGAGATGCATCTTCAAATGTTTTACTGAGGAGTAGCTGGATAAGATGTCTGGTATAAGCTCTGTTTTAATATATTGTAATGCAGAATTATTGTCCTTTTGCTTTTACTGTATTTCATGTTATCCCTTCGTTAATAAATTCTTAATCATGCATATTTGGCCTAGGAATGGAACTGTACGATGAACCAAGAGAAAGGAAATCTAACTTTGAAAATTTAGAAGAGGAAAGACGGAGATGTGGAATTGGAGTTCTGAAGAAAAAAGCAAAAAATGCTTCAGGTAAGTTCACTAGGTCACTGAAGAAGAGAGGGAAAAGGAGAATCGATTACAGGGTTCCTTCAGTATCCATTGAGGATGCACGTGATGCAAAAGAGGAGAGTGCTGTTTATGAACTGCGTCAAAGACTTGGCTCCCAAGAACTTCTGCCAGTCAGACTGGATGACTATCACACTCTGTTGAGGTGAGTTGCTTGCTTTATATATGAGATGCAGCTTTGTGCTATGTTTTTGCACATATTTTCCACTGCAGAATGGACAACTAAGGTTTGATACAAGAAAATTTACTTCTGCTTTGTAGATTTTTGAAATCTAGAGACTTTAATATTGACAAAACCGTTCACATGTGGGAAGACATGCTTAATTGGAGGAAAGAGTATGGAGCAGACACAATTTTGGAGGTAATTGCATATTATCTTGCACGTTATATTTAGATCATATGCGCCTATTTAATTTTCCCACTGTCCTTGCACTTATTTACTGACAGGACTTTGACTTTGAAGAGCTGGAAGAAGTGTTGCAATATTACCCCCAAGGATATCATGGTGTTGACAAGGAAGGCAGACCAATATATATTGAAAGGCTTGGACAAGCTCACCCAAACAAACTAATGAAGATAACCACCATAGAACGCTACTTGAAGCATCATGTCCAAGATTTTGAGAGGGTCATACATGAGAAATTCCCTGCCTGTTCAATTGCGTCTAAGAGAAGAATCTGTTCGACAACTGCAATATTAGATGTGCAAGGCCTGGTATGGTTCTTCAACTGAAAACTATCTTTTGTCCGTTCCTTTTTGTCAAGGAGAGTGTTACTTTATTGAATGTTGTGCTTTCCCCATAATGTTTGTGAGTGAATTTCACCTTTTTGGCTTTCTCCTATATCTTATGCGATACAGACATGGAATTTATGTTGCCACTGGATCTGCTCACTTTAGGCATTTCATTTTCTAGCGGGTAATTCTTTCATGTACTAAAATGGCAGTCTGATTCAGGGAATGAAAAATTTCACAATGACAGCTGCTAGTCTTTTGTCAGCCATGGCAAAAATTGACAGTAGCAACTATCCTGAGGTATTATGACCTCATAATAATTAGAGTGCTTTATTACTATTATTATTTGTATTTCCCTTAGAAATTCTCTAGATTTAGCTCTAATTCATTTGCCCATATTTATCTTCAACCTGAACTGCAGACACTGAATCAGTTGTTTATTGTTAATGCTGGGCCTGGGTTCAGAAGGGTGCTCTGGCCTGCAGCACAGAAGTTTCTGGATGCAAAGACTATTGCTAAATCCCAGGTATATGTAAAGTTTGGTATTGGTGTCTGATGTGTGGCCTAGTTTCAACTCTGACTGTATCTTTTGCTTTCCATCACTTGCAGGTTTTGGAACCTAAAGATTTGAACAAATTGCTTGAAGTGATTGAACCGAGGTTTGTTTATTTATTTATTTATTATTATTGTTATTATTATTTTTTGACTTGCTATCACAGACAATATTATTTCTGGATTCCTTGTCTTAACAGTGAACTTCCTGACTTCTTGGGCGGATCGTGTGCTTGTCCTGTTGAGGGAGGCTGTCTAAGGTCTTGCAAGGGTCCATGGAGTGATCCAGATATAATGAAGGTCCCTGTTTTCTGCAGATTTTATTTTTCTATTTTCAATCACTTATCCATTATCATATTTCTGTTTTGATAACCACTGGAAAGGAGTTCAGAATCTGACATATGTCTTTCCTCTACTACTTTTAGCTTGTATATAATGCTGAGGCAACCATGGCTGGACAGATTACTAGAGGATGCCTTGGACAGCAAAAGATTGATTTGTATGTCCATATTCGCACAATGAAGGTAATGTTCATTGTACTTTAAGCTTGTAATGCATAAGCTTTATGCCTTATTTTGCACTCAGCTTTGAAAGCACTAGCTTCCTTCCTTGTATGATTTCTCTTAATTTTATCAGGAGAGACATAGTGATGCCTCAACAAATGAATCCATTTCAGACATTGATGACTCCTGTAATCCTAGTAGACAAAATAGTAGCACTTTTCAAGGGCTTGCCCCAGTTCATGAAGAAGTGAGTGCTATATTCAATAGATTCCACTTTTGTTGTTGTTGTGAGGCATGTTCACACATCAGAAAAAGAAAGAAAACAGAAAGAGCATAAATAAAGAGGGCAGATGTGCATTTGTGCAAAGATATGCACACATGATTGTTATGAATTATGTACATATTTGTTAATTTTTGTGACTAAAATGCTGGCACATGCAGGCAAGGGCATTTGCTTTAACTCCTGGCTACAGTTGCAATGATCATGTAAGCCAACGTCATAGAGATATTGATAGTGAGGAACGGTTGGAGCATTGCGAAGATCACTCAGCTGGAAGGAATATTAATGATTTCCCGGCCTATGCAAGATCAAATTCTCAAGGTTAGTGTTGCATTTATTTTCTCACTTTATACAAGGACATAGGCTTGCTACGATAATCACTTTGAGGCATAAATAGTGAAGACAGCATTGAGATTTCTATTTGTGTTTTTTGGGGGTGGCTAATTTTACTATAGTTTTAACCCTAAGCTGGATATGATTTTACTTTATGGTTCAGGGAAGTACTATTATTCATATTTACACCATGGGAATTATTATTGTTGTTGTTTTGGCTATGGTTTAAGCATAATATTTGGGATAAGTATGAAACTTATTCAACTTTATTGTTCAAGACATCTGTTGAGTCCTTTCTAAGTTAGTATGTGGCAAATTTGCCTTACAAAAATTCTTCTGTAGCCATTAGGGAAGACCGTCCTACTCTTCTTGGGCCCTGCTTTGGCTGTGTTTGAAACACTCTTCCAGATGCCTAACATCTCTAATCAAATGCCGCTTTCTTTCATTCTTTTAGAAAAATCGATTTTCTTTCATTCTGTGCTAAATAATTTTACAGAAAGTGGAAATCATTTGATCTCATGTTCACAATTGTAATTAACGGTGCAGATGATACTTAAAAAAATCAACCTCAATTGATAATAACATTTAATATTGATAGTGTTCATTAGGTGGTGGGATGATGCATTTGTTTGATGTCATCCAAGGAAATCTCGTGACCAGATGTTTCAGCTATATGGCAAGGTCATTGATATCTCTCATACTCACACTCTTAACCTTTATCCGGATTCTTCCTCTCGAGTATTGGAGGGGACACACAAATATTCGCCCTTATAATGCATTAGAAGAGAGGCAAGACACCCACTCTTCTAGTAGCGGTGGAGCTGTTAACGAAGAAGACCAGATGCACCCATGTTTCCAGCGCCTTCAGAAGCTTGAACAATTACTAGACGAGCTAAACAAGAAGCCCGCTAACATCCCATTGGAGAAGGATAAATTGATTCACCAATCTTTAGACAGGATCAAGTCAGTAGAATCCGACCTCGGAAAAGCAAAGATGGTAAGCTTTCTCATTCTACTTCCAGACTTGACCTTTTAGCCTTACTGAAACATTCAGTATAAATGTATAATCACGTATTCAACAGGAACTACGCTCCACGGTGATCAAGCAGAATGAAATTACAGAGTTACTAGAGAATATACGAGAGTCGAGATTTTGTGTAAGTAAATTCTGGAAAATAAGATTATTTTGATATGCGTTATCATTTATTTGAAATGACTAAGACTCTGCTTGGTAAATGGCTGTTAGTTGATAGCTGTTAGCTGATTGGGTTAGAGGGTATGATTAGTTGATAACATTAACTGATTGCGTGATTGTAGAAAAGTGTTTGGTGAATTAGCTGTTAGCTAATAACTCTTTGGCATAATTTCTTTTCTCAAAAAGCTAAATGAAAAAGTTATTTTGAGCAATTTTTTGAATTTTAGCATTTTGGAGTTACAAAAAAGCTGATTACCCAAACATTTATATTGATTTTTTAACCAAGACAAACAGTTAATTGTGGTCAAATAAGCCGAAATTGGCTAATAGGCTAACTATTGTACCAAACATGACCATTATCTCGCCCCAAAAGGTTGAATCCCCATCCTAAAATTACATTATTTGCTAATACGGAAGTATTTTTTGTTAAATAATAATATAACACAATGGTATTTGGTATTGCAGCGACGGAAGTTTTGTTGAAGTTGAGATTGTTGAGATTTGCCTCTTAACCCTCCCTCCCACCCTGCCATGATGAGGATACCTGAAGAAGAGCTGTAAAAAGTTAAAATTTTTGTTTTCCAAATTTTATTTAAAATTGAAACCGCAGCTTTGGACTTGTATGTTTGCGGGATGCATGTACATCAGCCTCGCACAGTTTTGATAGAGTTGAAAAAGGAAAACCTCAATTAAAAGATTTTACAAGAAAAGGTCAATGAATTGATGTTTATATAATTTGTATTGAAAGTGAAACTGAAAAGTACCAACCCCATCTTGCATTAAACTAGATAATAAACATACGTCAAAATGGCCGGTTAGCACTTCAGCTGAAAGCGATATTGCATAACAGTTGTATTATAATTAATTTCTTTTTATTTCATTTTTTACTCTATGTTATTCTGACATATTTATATTTAAATTGATATAAAATGAGGGGTTAACAGTTTATTTATTTATTTTTAAATAAAATCAAGACATGATTTTGTCATGTGCATGTTTCTTGTCAATCGTTATAACTTGCACCACGGTGTACATGGCAATGTGCACCACGAACGTAAAACGACGTCGTTTCAATGTTAGTGGATGCGGACGCGAATGACTTCAGGGAATTCATTATCTATATCATTATCTAGAATACACAAAACGTTTGCCTATAATACACAGAATGTTTGCCCAGAATACACAGAATATTGATGCAAAATACACAGAATTCATCATCCTAACATTCAAATGCACAAACACATCACAACCTATGTTAATAACATGAATACACAGAATATTGACACAAAATACACAGAATTCATTATCCTAAACATTCGAATGCACAAACACATCACAACATGTGTTACTAACATGAATACACAAAACGGTTGACTAGAATACACAGAACGGTTGCCTAAAATACACAGAATGATTGCCTGGAATACACAGAATATTAACATAAATACAAACATCGGCCGAACCGGGAAACATGATTTCCAAAAAAACGAACGGTTAGTTTACAATGCTCAAAACGACGTCGTTTACGTACGTGGTGCACATTGCTATGTGCACCGTGGTGCACAGTATAATTTGCCGTTTCTTGTGAGATGGGTTAGATCTAATAAAAATCAGTCAGAACAAAATTACATATATAATCAATATTTTAAATTTTAAATTTTATATATAATATTTTATATCTTAAATGTAATATTTTAATTTGAATCAAAATTATAATAGACAATATCATCAATATTTTAAGCCATCAAATAATAGCATCACAAAATTGTAAATATAATAAATATTTAAGCCTTATATATAATATTTTATAGTATACTTTAAGTCTTATATATAATATTTTATAACATAAATGTAATATATATTTTGTAGGAAATAAACTTAATACTTTAAACTTTATATATAATACACATCTTGTAGGAAATAAAATAATAACATAACAAAATTGAAATATCATCAATACTTTGAGTCTTATATATAATATACGGAGTACTTTATAGGAAAATTATAATAGACAATGTATAGTAAATATCATTACATACTACATAGCATATATAAGATTCAAAACTCACGAATTGAGAGTTGAGACCCATGAAAAAGTATAATTTGTCATAAATGACTAACCGTTATATTCTTATTTGTAGTCTTTCTCCGTCCGTTAAATGATCCAGGCTCACTTGTGGGAATCAAACTCGAGTTATCCCAAAATTCTTACCCACAAAAAATGTTCATTTGCCACTCGAGCTACCATTGGATTGAAGCAATATACTCTTTGAAACCTAATTCAATTGTCAAATAAACCAAATTTCCTATCACTATGAGTCTATGACTATGAGGTTGATAGGACATTTGGTGTTCATTTGACCTTTCATTAAAAAAAGTCTATCCAATCGTTAAACAAACTCTAGCAAATTGAAAAGGAAAATTTTTCGTTTTATTTTACATCGTGTAGGCTATGTTTACACCTGCAATTTGTGATGAAGACATGATATTTAAAAAAGAAAAATAAATTTGTCAAGTGAATTGCAAGCTACAAGTTACAGAGTTCACGCTTAACTCTACCAAATGTAATAGAGCGGACCAAATTATTAATAGAATGAGTTGGAATTGCAGGTATGTAAATAAAATAAGTGAATAAATTACAAATATCTACTATACTAATAAGAGCCAAAGAGAGTTAGGCCTAAAATGGATAGAAAAAATGGCGGTCAAATTATTTAATCAAATGGATGGTTCAGATGAATTATTTAATCAAATGGATGGTTAAGATAATTCAGATTAATATTATTAATAGAGATTACCTAATTTAACCTTACTTTTATGATTATCCGTTAAGTTTTCCGTTAAATATTATCTTCTCCGTTAATATTTCGTTAACTTTTAACTTACCCATTAATTTCTATAAGAAAGGTCTTAGGTTCGAACCTCATCTCAATCAAATTTGACATAATTAAGTTTCTCACTCTATTTTACTCTTATTAAATTAAATAAATTAGTAGCTACAACAAAAAATGATATATATGTATTTATTTAATTTAGAATTATGTATCTGCAATACCTTTATTTGAAAAAAATTATTCATTATCAAAAAATTAAATTAAATAAGAGAAATAATTTCATTAGTTATATTGTCTTTATTTACTCTCATGCAAAGATTCTTTACATTCAAATTTATCAATTGATATTCATTACATTGTCCATTATCTTATTTTTACAATATCTTGTAATTAAATATCAAAGTTATAGTACAAAATAATGTTATATATTTATTTACCAAGTATTTTATTAATACTATGAAAAAAAATTTTAAAATAATTTGAAGCTAATTATATTAACTACTTGGGAATTGGTTGACAAAGAGAGTACTCAAATAATAACCCAACAAATTGAAGCGGAATCACTCTATTTTACTCTTATTGAATTAAATAAATTAGTAGTTACACCAAAAAATGATACATATGTATTTCTTTAATGCATTGAAAAAAATAAAAAAGAATAGTTTGAAACTAATCATATTAACTACTTGGGGGATTCGTTGACAATGAAAGTACTCAAATAACCCATTACCCAGCAAATTGAAGCGAGAAATTACATTTTAATATCTTTGGAATATATAATATTTTAAATTTTCAAATTTTTATTAATTTATTTAATCTTCTTTCTTAAACTAGGGATTTCTTTATCCACAATAACTCATTCAACAATAATGGTTGAACCAAATGAACCACAAACAGAACACCTAAAGGAAAGTTCATAGCTCCTATATCATAATCTCATTGCATGACGTTGTCATCTATGCTATCAACAATAACCGAATTGCAAATAACACACTACCAACAAAAAAGAAGAGAACAAATAGTAAAGATGAAGACAATGACAATATTACTCAAAAGAGAATTAAGAACACTTAGAAAAATTCAAATTAAAAGTAGTACTACCTTCGTCCCATTTTGGTTGTCTGGTTCGTTTAACGAGGCTTAACTGAAGTTATTTTTAATTCAATTTTTCATAATACTAAGTTTAACATTAATATATAAAATTTATATATTTAGAAACTACATTAAAAGTACTATTAAACACAAAAAATTAAATTTAAAAATAATAAAAAATTATTAAAGAAAATAAGCAATGAAGAAAGAGTTAGTTTGACTAATGAATAGCAAATAAGACAGGTAAAATGGGACAGAGGGAGTATTTATTTAGACTATCATTTTTAAACCAAATATTTAGACTATCGATTTTACAAGGTTGCAAACATTTATTTTAGTAATAATTATAATGAATTTTCTATATTATCTTTGATTCATATACTTTGAGTTAGATATTTAAATAAAAAAATCCGACATTCAATTACCCATGTATAAACTTCTCCTATATAATCTTGCATTGATATACTTTCAAATATTTATTTAAATATAAACATTGGGCATTAACCCATTCGCGCAATGCGCGTATAAAACTAGTGACATAAATAAGACTCAGTTTTAAGGTGATCGAGAATAAAATTTTGAATTTAATATTTATTATTTGGGCAAGTTTATACAATAAACCATAGTGATCCAATGTGAAATTGATTATTAAATTTTTTTATAATAATAAAAGAAAATGAAATAGTTAATGAACTTTTTTTTTTTGCGACGAAATAAATACGCAACCACTACTCAAAGTATCCAAAGGAGTGTATTGGGTATATGTGTGTGATGAGCTCAACCCAAAAACGTGTTTGTAAGAATTAAATTTGTAACCTTGAGATTTGCTAGTCATGTTTTACTTACTTTCTTTCCAAAAGGTTGAATCCTCAACTCAATGACCTGGCCCGAGCATCTGAAACTTGGGAAGATCATGATAACTCTGAACACATAGGCTAGACATTTGCATACTACGCACAAATGTACCTCTTCATTTTGAGAGGTTGCTCCAACACTGTCGCCGGTGAGATTCATCCATGACCTTTCTTCCTAAACTTCACCTATGCAAACATGCTTCATTTACTTGATCACTTTCGGAGTGAATTAATGAAATTTTATCTCACTAAAATCTTTTATCAATTAACAAAATGCACTTCAAATACTGGTTAAAAATTTCTAAATCAAAGAAATGATGAATATATGTAGTAAATCTCGGGAGAAATTGAATGAGGTGTGAGGTGGAGCCGACTAGCCGAGGAAACATGTTTTCGTGTTGACGACCTAGTCTGTACTGCTGTACTCCATCAACAACTATCTGTAATCTGTCTCAGTCTCTCTCTACGAAACCCAGCTGTACTCTGCATTTTTTTATTCTTTCTAATTCTTCCAATTTTCTTTTTAATTCTTCCGTTTCTCCCTCTTCTCGAAACTGATTGATTTTTACTCTGTATTTGCCCATTTCTGTAAAGCTAGAGCTACCAACTCATACAGGAATAACGAAATCTCAAATCCCACTATTCATACGCGTTTTCACGCCCCATTTTCATATTGACTAGCTCAGATACAAGATCTTTCACGCAACAATGGAGTTGGGACACAGTTTCTGTCTCTCATTTTTACTGCTTTTATCTCTTTCGCTGTTTGTAGGCTTTTCTTCATCCAGTTCTATCTCAGGTGTGCATATTTATTGAGTTTAAGTTTTCTTGATAAACTTTAGTATATTTCTTTTCTTTTTTTTGCAAATTGTGTGCGGGTTTTGGGTAAAGTTTCCTTCTTTGATCTGATACAGTTTCCTTTTTCATCTGATTGATTTACATTATTTGTTTGGTAATTTGATGTGTTTATGATGCAGATGGTGTTTTTGTTTCTCAATCTTCCACTGGGAGAAATCTCCTTCAGGCTAAGAAAGGTACTTCATTTCTTTCCCGATCTTTATGATCTATGATCCCTAGGCCATTATGAAGTTCAAATCTAATGTGTTCTTTCCCAGAGGAGAGAATTGAAAGGCTTTAAAGTGGTTGTATGTTTAAATCTGTTTGATAATTGATATGATATTTATCTCATGTTTGTGCCTCTTTTGTTGCTATTTAGTCATCTGACTGGTCTCAGACCGGCCTTGTGCGTCAAACTCCTTAAATGCCATGATTTATGATTATGATTTTGTCTTTGTGGTTTTCTTTTCCTTGGGAAAATGGCAGTTTTGGTTCTCCAATTGAGGGAAAATAGTTAATTTAGTTCCTCAAATAAGATTGTGACAAAATTAGTCCCTGATGTGATTAGTTGGCACATTGCCACCACAAGAGAATGGAGGGTGGTACTTAATTTTGAGGGGTTCTCCCAAATTGGACTAGTCTTTTGGGATGAGCTCTTCTCTTGTGCTTGAGTAGCTATCTTTGCCATTTTCCGGTTTTTTCTTTAAAGAACAAAAACCTGTCTAACTGAAACGACTATATTGGGATCAAGGCTCTAAAGGATTGGGATTTTGTGGTAATGTTGTCTTGGTCAAGTACAAAAAGCAACTAAGTTTAAAGTTTGGAAATTTTGTGCCACTATTTTCCTTTCTGGATAAAGGTTTTATCAAAAAACCAATAGTGTTTCCATTACTGTCGAATGGATAAATTGGATTACTTAGATGATGTTTCTTTAGAGCATAGTTGGCTAGGCTGTGCACTTGAAATCATGAAGAATGGGAATATATCTGAAAGGAAATCTTGAAGAAGTGTACTTGGACAAATTGTGCTTAAAGAAATTTATCAACTCTTTTGGGATTTCAAGGTCAAAGTGCAACAACAAAACATCTAATGAGTGTAATGGAAATGCATGCAAAATGAACTACGGCATTCAGGAATGCTTCAAAAGAAAATGTAAGATTCAAAGAAAGTATCCAGGTAACCAGCTTGGTTGACGTGAGTGGCCATGTACTCTCATCTCTTAAGAGAGGTCGGGAGTTCAAAACCCTCTCTCGTATGGAAAAACCAATATGGCCATCACTATGCCACTTAATTGGGCCGGGCTGGTGCGAGCATGGATTAGTCTGAGTATGGTGCAGGCTTAAAGGTGCCTCCTATAGTTAGGATGTACTCAGGACACCTCGTGGTCTAACAAAAAAAGAAGAAGAAAGTATCCAGAAATTCATAACTTAGAAAAGTAACTTATTGGAGATTAGGAAAATTCTTTCCTGCCTATTTTATTTTAGCTTGATAAACAAATGATAAGGCCTTCTAGGATCAAGCCGGATTGGCATTCCAGATTTTCTTAGGAAAATTCTGTCCCCATATTTGAAATATCCAATCATCCCCAAACCCAAGCTTTCTTCCCAATATGTTCTCAATTCTACCCATGCTTCCATCTTCAGTCAAACATTGGATTGTAATTCCAATCCATCATCTATTAAATCTTGCTTGAAGTGCAAGGTAATTAACTGTTCTGTGTAAAGAGTATTTGTTATGTGCTCTGCTTCCATTTGGAGACTGAATGAATGAATCGGATTACATGAATATTTTTTCTTTTCAACCACTGCATAGCTCGTCTACTTCAAGTTTGAAAAACATAATAATAGAGCTGAAAGGAAAAACTTGAACAAGTATGCTTGGGCAATCTATGCTCAAAGAAGTGAAGAACTGGACAAAATCTTTCCCATTTCAAAGATTACGCAATTGACAAAGCAAGACTTGAAGTGTAGAGGAAATCTATGCAGAATATTAAACAGAGTTTTGTAAGGAATGTGAACTCGTAGAGTGTTAGAAATATTCACTCCAGCCTACTTTTGCTTGTTAAACAAACAACAAATGAAAGCTGCAGAAGAACTATGGGGATGTAATAAGTAGAAAAGTGTTTGAGAAAAGTTCTTGATTCTGATTCTGCTTCAAAGAATTCTTTCATCTTGATTGTAGCGTGGAGATCTTACACTAACTCAAAACTTTCGCTCGCTGTTTAATATGCAGCATGCCCGATAAACTTTGAGTTTCAAAACTACACCGTGATCACCAGCCAATGCAAAGGACCACAATACCCCCCCAAGCTATGTTGCGGTGCTTTCACAGAATTTGCTTGTCCTTATGCGGAGTATTTGAATGACCTGACAAATTATTGTGCTGCTACCATGTTCAGCTACATCAACCTCTATGGCAAGTACCCACCTGGTCTCTTCGCCAACGAGTGTAAAGGAAATAAGAACGGCCTCGAGTGCCCTGCACTATTGCCATCAGAGTTATCTAATGATCACAGTGGCACTTATATCAACTGTAAACCATCTTCCATGCTAGTGTTTGCTGCAACATTCCTAGTTTTGTTGGCCCGGTTTATCTGAAGCTGTATTATACTGAAATGTTTAAAACTGTGAGGCTGGTATTGTTGTATTTTTCAACAGTAGAGCTTAATGCATATTTGTATTACACAAAATGTGTGTATTTAAAATCTTGGAAGTCAAAATTCTTTTGGTGACATTATATATTGTTTAAGACATTGCAAATTGTTGAAGAAGAAAAGATAGTATTCCTAGGACTTTATTTACAAACAAATACATGGACTACAATATATAGGCAGTAGAAGGAATATTAATAGAACCTAGGGATACTAACAGTCATCTAGGAAATAAGAAATAATAAAAGCACACTGAATACAATGAATCTCAACATCCCCCCTCTAGCTGGAGCGTGGATATCAAAGGCTCCAAGCTTGTTACATAAATATTCAACTCTAGGACCTCTTAAAGCTTTGGTGAAGATGTCAGCCAACTGATCATTTGTACCCACAAATGAGGAAACAATTTCCCCAGATGCAATCTTTTCACGAACAAAATAACAATCGATCTTGATGTGTTTTGTTCTCTCATGAAAGACAGGATTGGATGCAATATGCAAAGCTGCTTGATTGTCGCACATTAGTTTCATAGGCCCTTTCATGCAGAATTTTAATTCAGTCAGGAGATGCTTTAACCAGATTAGTTCACATGTTCCCAAGGCAATTGACCGATATTCTGCCTCTGCACTTGATCGAGCCACCACATTTTGCTTCTTACTCTTCCAAGATATTAGGTTGCCACCAAGTAAAACACAGTACCCTGATGTTGATTTTCTGTCCCAAGGGCACCCAGCCCAATCTGCATCAGTATAACCGATAATCTCTGTATTTCCATGATCTTTGTATAACACACCGGTCCTTGGTGACTTCTTGATGTATTGCAAAATCCTAATGACAGCATCCCAATGGCTATCACACGGAGAGGCCAAAAATTGACCCACAGTGCTAACTGCAAAAGAAATGTCAAGGCGAGTGGAGACTGTTTCAATCCATAAAGAGAGCGTTTTAATTTGCAAACCAAGCTATCACACGGAGAGGCCAAAAATTGACTCACAGTGCTAACTGCAAAAGAAATGTCAAGGCGAGTGGAGACTGTTTCAATCCATAAAGAGAGCGTTTTAATTTGCAAACCAAGTCAGTCTCCCCCCCCCCCCCCCCCCCCCCCCCCCCCCCCCCCCCCCCCCCCCCCCCCCCCCCCCCCCCCCCCCCCCCCCCCCCCCCCCCCCCCCCCCCCCCCCCCCCCCCCCCCCCCCCCCCCCCCCCCCCCCCCCCCCCCCCCCCCCCCC
>NC_044917.1:10399821-10563922 GCF_003576645.1 Ipomoea triloba | reverse complement strand
CCCCCCCCCCCCCCCCCCCTTCCCTCCCTTCTTGAGCAACAAAACCAAGAGGTTGCTCCATATATACTTCCTCTTTTAGATCCCCATGTAAAAATGCATTCTTGATGTCTAACTGGTATAGAGGCCAATGATGTATAGCAGCAATAGATAGAAAGATTCTGATGGAAGAGATCTTGGCCACAGGAGAGAATGTATCAGTGTAATCAACGCCAAACACTTGAGTATACCCTTTGGCCACGAGTCGAGCTTTGACTCTATCTATCTGTCCATCAGGTCCAATTTTGACATTGTAGACCCATTGACAACCAACAACCGTTTTGCCAGGCGGTAATGGAACCAAGTCCCAAGTTCCCGAGGAATGCAAAGCAACCATTTCATCTATCATAGCTTGTTGCCAACCAGGATGGGAAAGAGCCTCCTTAACCGATTTAGGAACAGAAACAGATGATAAACAGGGGAAAATCGATGATAAGAGACAAAATTGTATATACGGTAGGGATTGCGAGTAGACCTGTTACCCACTCGACTAGCAATGGGAGTACTGGAGATAGGAGCAAGAACCGGACCGAGGGAAGAGCCAGCTCAAGATATGAATCAACAGGTTTAATGTTTGTAGCAGTAGTGGTTGGTGGTAATTTTGACTGACGATGATAGGTGAACTGGAAAGGAGAAACAGTGTGGGTTTGCGATGTATTGGGAGGTAGGACACCAGGAGATAATGGTATTTCTATCCCTCCTTCAAATGAGGGAACTGATAGGACATCAGGAAAAGGATCCACAACCCCTGTAGAGTCAGATGAAAAGAATGGAGTGTACTCAAAGAAGGTAACATTTGGTGATACATAGAAGGATCTCCTGGTTTTCCCTGTTTAAGACATTGCAAATATTCAGTACAATTTGTTTGCTGATTTATCTTTAATTCTTTAGTCCTTTACCATTTGCTTCATTCTTGTATCCTCTTTCTGTGTATTTTATTTCAGGGTCAGGGTTCAAGATTTTTGCTTACCTATGATTAACAATTAAATTAAATAGGAAAGCATTAGTGTCATCTAATTACTAATAAAGTAGAATCATGTAGTCCCGAAAGGGGTGACTAAGTGGGTCGAGCTCGTCACAAGGGGTCTTCTTAATATGGTTAACCTCCTTTTGTGATTTGCGAGCTATTACCCAGTGTACACCCTCATGGTCCAATTAATTTGTATTTATTTGCTATTAAGTCCAATTAATTAAAATTGATTTTTAACTTATTGCTATTAAACCCATTTAATTGTGTGTGTATATATATATATATATATATATATGTATGTATGTATACATACATATATATATATATATGTATACATATATATATATATGTATATACATAAATATGTATATATGTATATATACACACTTGTGTGAGACCGTCTCACGGATCCTTATTCGTGAGACGGGTCGGGTCGGATCAAAGTAACATGCAAATGTCATACTTATATGTGTAAATGTCATACTTATATGCTCAAATGTAATACTAATCAGAAATACAATATAAGAGAAAAAGTAAAACATTTTTCATAATAAGTAATGTTGAGAAGTGCCCCTTACTTATAAGGAAAAATATAATACTTTTGAGGAAAAATGTAATACTTTTAAATCGAAATGTATAAGTATTGTATTTTCCCTAAGTATTACATTTACCGTTATAAGTAACAAAAATTTTATTCCTGATTAGTATTACATTTGAGCATATATGTATGACATTTGTGCGTATAAGTATTACATTTGCATCTTGACCCGACCCGTTTCACGGTGAGACGGTCTCACACAAGTTTTTGCCCATATACATACATACATACACACACACACACATATATATATATATATATATAACTATTTTCTTGTAGTTTTTCTTGATAAACTTGAGTATATTTCTTTTCTTTTTTGCAAATTGTGTGTGGGTTTTGGGTAAAGTTTCCTTCTTTGATCTGCTACAATTTCCTTTTTTTACCTGATTGGTTTAGTTTATTTGTTTGGTAATTTGATGTGTTTATGATGCAGATGGTGTTTTTGTTTCTCAATCCTCCACTGGGAGAAATCTCCTTCAGGCTAAGAAAGGTACTTCATTTCTTTCCCGATCTTTATGATTTATGATCCCCAGGCCATTATGAAGTTCAAATCTAATGTGTTCTTTCCCAGAGGAGAGAATTGAAAGGCTTTAAAGTGGTTGAATGTTTAAATCTGTTTGATAATTGATATGATATTTATCTCAAGTGTGTGGCTCTTTTGTAGCTGTTTAGTCATCTGACTGGTCTCAGACAGGCCTTGTGCATCAAACTCCTTAAATGCCATGCCATGATTTATGATTATGATTTTCTCTTTGTGGTTTTTTTTTTCCTTGGGAAAATGGCAGTTTTGGTTCTCCAATTGAGGGAAAAGAGTTACTTTAGTTCCTGAAATAAGATTGTGGCAAAATTAGTCCTGACGCCTGATGTGATATGTTCGTACATTAGCGCCACAAGAGAATAGAGAGTGGTACTTAATTTTGTGAGGTTCTACCAAATTGGACTAGTCTTTTGGGATGAGCTCTTATCTTGCCATTTTCCATTTTTTCTTTAAAGAACTAAAACCTGTCTAACTGACACAACTATATTGGGATCAAGGCTATAAAGGATTAGGATATTGTGCTAATGTTGTCTTGGTCAAGTACAAAGCAACTAAGTTTAAGGTTTGGAAATTTTGTGCCACCATTTTCCTTTCTGGATAAAGGTTTTATCCAAAAACCGATAGTGTTTCCGTTCCTGTCATATGCACTACTGTCCACATTCCGAGATTCTGAATGGATAAATTGCTCACTGTTTAATATGCAGCATGCCCAATCAACTTTGAGTTTCAGAACTACACCGTGATCACCAGCCAATGCAAAGGACCACAATACCCCCCCAAGCAATGTTGCGGGGCTTTCACACAATTTGCTTGTCCTTATGCGGAGTACTTGAATGACCTGACAAACGATTGCGCTTCCACGATGTTCAGCTACATCAACCTCTATGGCAAGTACCCACCCGGTCTCTTCGCCAACGAGTGTAAAGGAGATAAGAAAGGCCTCGAGTGCCCTGCACTATCGCCATCAGAGTTGTCTAATGATCACAGTGGCACTTATATCAACTGTAAACCATCTTCCATGCTAGTCTTTGCTGCAATATTCTTAGTTTTGTTAGCCCGGTTTATCTGAAGCTGTATTATACTGAAATGTTTAAATCTGTGAGGCTGGTATTCTTGTATTTTTCAACAGTAGAGCTTAATGCATATTTATATTACACGAAATGTGTGTATTTAAAATCTTGGAAGACAAAATTCTTTTGATGACATTATTGTTTAAGACGGTGCAAATATTCAGAAAGATTTGTTTGTTTATTGATCTTTAATTCTTTGGTCCTTTACCATCTGCTTCATTCTTGTATCCTCTTTCTGTGTATTTTATTTTAGGGTAAGGGTTCAAGATTTTTGCTTACCTATGATTAACAATTAAATTAAATACGAAAACATTAGTGTCATCTATAATCTATATCTGCTATACTAATAAGAGCCAAAGAGAGTTAGGCCTAAAATGGGTAGAAAAAATGGCGGTAATCAAATGGATGGTTCAGATGAATTATTTAATCAAATAGATGGCTAAGATAATTCAGATTAATATTATTAATAGAGATTACCTAATTTAACCTTACTTTTATGATTATCCGTTAAGTTTTCCGTTAAATATTCTCTTCTCCGTTAATATTCCGTTAACTTTTAACTTACCCATTAATTTCTATAAGAAAGATCTTTGGTTCGAACCTCATCTCAATCAAATTTGACATAATTAAGTTTCTCACTCTATTTACTCTTATTAAATTAAATAAATTAGTAGCTATAACAAAAAATGATACATATGTATTTCTTTAATTTAGAATTATGTGTCTACAATACCTTTATTTGAAAAAAATATTCATTATCAAAAAATTAAATTAAATAAGAGAAATAATTTCATTAGTTATATTGTCTTTATTTTCTCTCATTCAAAGATTCTTTACATTCAAATTTATCAATTGATATTAATTACATTGTCCATTATCTTATTTTTACAATATCTTGTAATTAAATATCAAAGTTATAGTACAAAATAATGTTATATATTTATTTACCAAGTATTTTATTAATACTATGAAAATTTTTTTAAAAATAATTTGAAACTAATTATATTAACTACTTGGGGATTGGTTGACAAAGAGAGTACTCAAATAATAACCCAACAAATTGAAGCGGAATCGCTCTATTTTACTCTTATTTAATTCAATAAATTAGTAGTTATACCAAAAAATGATACATATGTATTTCTTTAATACCATGAAAAAAAAATAAAAAAGAATAGTTTGAAACCAATCATATTAACTACTTGGGGGATTTGTTGACAATGAAAGTACTCAAATAACCCATTACCCATCAAATTGAAGCGAGAAACTACATTTTAATATCTTTGGAATATATAATATTTTAAATTTTCAAATTTTTATTAATTTATTTAATCTTCTTTCTTAAACTAGGGATTTCTTTATCCACAGTAACTCATTCAACAATAATAGTTGAACCAAATGAACCCCAAGCAGAACACCTAAAGGAAAGTCCATATCTCCTATATCATAATCTCATTGCATGACGTTGTCATCTATGCTACCAACAATAACCGAATTGCAAATAACACACTACCAACAAAAAGGAATAGATCAAATAGTAAAGATGAAGACAATAACAATGTTACTCAAAAGAGAATTAAGAATAAAAAATTCAAATGAAAAGTAGTATTTATTTAGACTATCATTTTTAGACCAAATATTTAGACTATCGATTTTACAATGTTGCAAACATTTATTTTAGTAATAATTATAATGAATTTTCTATATTATCTTGGATTCGTATACTTTGAGTTAGATATTTAAATAAAAAAATTCGACATTCAATTACCCAGGTATAAACTTCTCCTATATAATATTGCATTGATATACTTTCAAATATTTATTTAAATATAAACATTGGACATTAACCCATACGTGCAATGCGCGTATAAAACTAGTAATTACTAATAAAGTAGAATCATGTAGTCCGAAAGGGGTGACTAAGCGAGTCGAGCTCGTCACAACTCACAAGGAGTCTTCTTAATACAGTTAATCTCCCTTCTGTGATTTGCGAGCTATTACCGAGTGTACACTCTCATGGTCCAATAAGTTAAAATTGATTTTTTAACTTATTGCTATTAAACCCATTTAATTGTAATTTTTCATACTATTTTTTTTAAATAAGATAATTAATCTAAAAAAAAAAGATAATAGTATAATACAATCTATATCCAATTTTTAAAATTTTTGTATTTTTTTAGATTATGAGATAATATTATTTGTATCCATTATTTTTAATTTATATTTTATGTACATTAAAATTTTTTATAATCAATTATTAGTTTTTAATATTACGGAGTATTAGTTTGTTTTAATTCTTATTTTAAAAAGAAAAAAAATAGATCAAGATTAGAGATATACATATTTGACATTGTTAATTTTATTTTCAAGGGAGCCTGGACTCCTCTATAATGTGGAGCTTCCTGCTCTATTTGCATAGCACCAATTATGCACTATGCATCTTGATGGTTTTATCGGGACCGGGTTCACCATAAATTGGGTATAATAATATTAAACGGGATAGAAAAATAATACTTGTTATTATCGGGGTGGCTAGTGCCCCGCCTCCTCCTTCGGCTTTCATTTGCACCGTCACACATCCTAGCTTTTTCTTTAATTTTGAGGGAATGTGATGCCCCTCCTTTCCTTAGGTAACATAACATTCCCTCGCCATTTTACAAAATTTACCCTTCCTTTCCTTAGGTAATATATTTTTAGTTTAGTATAGGTAGCAATATATGTATAGAAAATATGGTACTATATGAGTCCTTTGTTATGAAACTTACACTTATTGCCAAAATGCTACGGAGTATTTATTTGCTATTGTGAACCTTATTTTATTTTTATAAAAGAGGACTAGACAAGAGAAAACATAAATTTGGAAAACAAATAACATTATATTGTAGCGGTTTGGCATATTTCTATGTTTGCAAGGTGATTTGTAATTTGAGGTTATTAAGGTAAAATAACCATTATAACATAAAAAACAACTCATCAACCAAATAGGTTTATATTACATGCTTAAGTTTTTACCAAACATGAATCTAACATTCTCAGTAATCTAACATTTACTAAGGTAATCTAACATTCCGTGAACCAAAGGATGGCATGATATACGACGCTGTGTTCGCGTCATTATTCACATATGATCGCAACATCAACATCGTCCAAGCCTTTTGCGAAGCATGGTGCCCACGAACCAACACGGTGATTACCTCCTCTAGCGAGATGTCTATATCACTTCGAGATTTGTACATACTCGGAGGGTTGCCATTGTTTGGGGATATTTACAATGAGCGCATTCCAAATGCCTTGGATTTGGCCAAGGGCACACACAAATGTTGTGCGTGCGTATTCAAGGCATTATACCATTTGAATCAACAAGAAGATGACACCACATATGTTCAAGCGTCTCCACCCCTAAGGTATAGGTGGTGTCATCTTCTTGTTAATTCGAAAGGGTAGAATGCCTTGAATAAGCATGCACAACATTTGTGTGAGCCCTTGTGAGCCCTTGACCAAATCCAAGGCATTTGGAATGCGCTCATCGTAAATATCCCTAGACAATGGCAACCCACCGAGTATGTACAAATCTCGAAGTGATATAGACATCTCGCTAAAGGAGGTAATCAGCGTGTTGGTTCGTGGGTACCATGCTTCGCAAAAAGCTTGGACGATGTTGATGTTGCGATCATATGTGAATAATGAAGCGAACACAGCGTCGTATATCATGCCATCCTTTATAGGTTTGCTGAAGAAGTTAAATGCATCTTCAACCCATTCCCAATATCCTTGTGTGTAAGTGAACTCACCTTCAAAATCAATGTCCTTACCCCACCTGATTTAGGCTCGTGTTTCAATCCTGGCTGCAAGGTCCACACCTTGGACGGGGACGGTGGAAGGTCATACTCAAGAGTCTAATTGCGTCTAATTGCGTTCATGATATGACACCGCGAGCTTTGGCTGCGAATATGGTACAAGGGATGGATTAACTACAAATGTGACTTTATGGTCGCAGATATCACCAAGTTCCTTTGTCCATCGAACTGTTGATCTTGGAATCGCACCATTTTAAACTGTGTTGAGATTATGTCGAAGTCGAGAAAAATCACTGCAAAAAAAATAGTAATGATGATAATAATTAAAGTTAGTATTATCATTATTATTAGGAAAAATAAAATAGCAATTAATATTGTTATTAAAAAAAAAAGAAAAAAAAAACAAACGAAACAAGGAAAAAACAAAGTAAAACAAAAATTAAAAAAACAAACGAAAAACGAAACAGAGAAGAAAAGGAAATTTAAAAAAATATATATAAAAGACAAAAAGAAAGAAAGAAAAAAAAAAGTAGAAACATATATAACCTATACTACGTATGTAATATATATATTTTTTTTTTTGAAAAACACGTATGTAATATATGTTGTTAGAGGCATGGTAGAGTTATTTTGTTAAATGAAAGTGATAAGTGGGGGCTGGGGCCATCTGAAACAGTTAGCTAGGGAGAGAGAAAGTAAGTAGAGATTTACCTTAGCTGAAGTGCTCTTCCTTTTTCTTTTTTTTTTTTTTTTTTTGAAAACAGCTGAAGTAATGCTTTGTTTCGTTGATTGGTGTGAATGTGGTTGTGTTGAAACCCCTATTTATAGTGCATCATTAGGGAGTGTTATAGTTAGAGTTGAATTGGAAGTCTAGAGTCATATTGCAAATATGATTGAGTTTTGCAGTAATGGGATTCACCTATGCGGCTGGAATTTTGCATGAGATACGATTGGGTTTTGATTCACTTATTTCTTCACACAGTTATCAAATGATAGGCCAAGAGTTTGGTTGTCATTGCACTTTTTTTTAAATTCACTTGCGTTAATTCTGGACTCGTGGCAAAATGGAATATTCAGGCACTTGGTCAACTTTATCTTGGCAAATTATGTTATGGACCTGGGTCTATGTTCACAAATTTAGAATTATATATTCATAATTTTAGAACTTCATATTTACACTTTTAGATCTAAATATAAAAAATTACATTACTTAATATTCACAATTTTTGAATTTTATACTCACAATTTTGTTATATAAATTTAAAAATTGTGGTATACGGTTTAACATAGAGTTATAAAATTGTGAACATATAGTTATGAAATTGTAAACGTAGAGCTATGAAATTGTGAGTATGAAATTATAAAATTGTAAACCTGAAATTATGAAGCTGTGAATATGGAGTTATGAATTTGTGACCGTGGAGTTATAAAACTGTGAACATGAATCTGGATCCACCTTGCAAGTTGGACCCGGATCCATTGCATAACTACTGCTTTATCTTGTGTGATCAAATGATTTTGTTTTTTTGGGCTCATGAAATATCCAGGCACCAAATTGGGCTCATGGAATTAAAATGCACTGTGCCAATTCAACCTTTGATTTTGGGTTTGTGCAATGGCAAGTTGGCAACCATATATTTGGGCCCATGGAGTTTAGATGCACTTTGACGAACTTAAGAGACTCGTTCAGATCATACTACTTTGATTTACAGGAAATTGGGCAGGCATTATCCGAAGATTCTAGCTAGCAAAGAACCATCAGCCCAAACCAAGAAGATTAATGACCAATAGAGCCTTGTTGCTATCAAGTTAAGTGTCCAACCAACTTATCTTCCTAGTCCTTAAGACTGGTTTGAAACCTCCAACACTAGCGCATCTTACTTTGCATCTTGCATGGCGGGTGACTTGAGTATAACATGCTATTAGGGCCAAATATGTTAATTGCATAGTTTTAACAAATTTAAGTGTTCAACTTATTAATTTTTCTAGTTCAATGATCTAATTGCATGTTGGTATATAGTTGGAATATCTATTTGACCATTATCCTTAAATTATACATTAGAAAGATTTTAAGAACCCGTGAATTAAATACTAGTAGTTTCAAAATCACAGATCAACTTTAAAAGAAAAAAAAGGGTCAAATACACCCTTAAACATTATCTTAGAGGTCAATTAGACCCTTAAACTTTTGAAAGTTGCAATTAAGTACATAAACATGTTGATTCAGTGCATCAAGGCCTAAATACATGTTAGTTGCCAGTAATAACAGGTCACTAAGTTGTCCAACGGTGTTCTGGTGGCGAAAATCGAAGACGGGGACCAACACGTCGCTGGAGAAGGGTTGGTCGCCTTCTCAAAGAAGGCGACCAAGTTTGGTTGCCTTCTCCGTCACAGACATGGTGACCAACCATTATCTGGCGACGTATTGGTCGTCGTCGTTGATTTTCGCCACGGGAACATGGCCGGACAATCTAGTAACATGTTATTATAGGTCACTAACATGTATTTGAGTCTTGATGCACTAAATCAACTTATGTACGTAATTGTAACTTTCAAAAATTCAGGGCTCAATTAACTTCTCGGGTAAAGTTCGTGGGTGTATTCAGTCATTTTCTAAGAAAAAATATTAGTGAAAATTAGATTACACCGATGGAGAAAAATGGACAAAATTTGAGAGAGAGATATTATACTCTTATCTAATACAATAAAGGACCAATTGATGGAGAATCTGTAATCCACAATCACCCAATAAAGCAAAGCCACCTCATTATCCAAAATCTTTTCTCCCTCAATCCCCTCCTCAAAACCCTCCTCCATTTCTTTCCACACCTTTTCCCAGAGTATAACCAAACCAAATCCAATCCCTACCTTCTTCGATTCTCCCATCCAGTAATTCAATTCCATCCATGGCTTCCGCTCTGCTATCCGCGCCGACCTTCCAAGGCCTGAGGCCCCTCAACAAGCCCACAGACCTCTCCTCCTTCAAGCCCGCCGCCATCTTCTCCTGCAAACCCATCATCAAGAAGAAGCTCAATTGTAGCATCAAAGCCGAGCTGAACCCTCAGCTAGTGATCAGCCTGAGCACGGGCCTGTCGTTGTTCTTGGGAAGGTTCGTTTTCTTCAACTTCCAGAGGGAAAACGTGGCGAAGCAGGGATTGCCGGAGCAGAATGGGGTGTCGCACTTTGAGGCCGGGGATACCAGAGCTAAGGAATATGTGAGTCTTCTGAAATCGAATGATCCAGTGGGTTTCAACATTGTTGATGTTCTTGCCTGGGGATCCATCGGCCACATAATCGCTTACTACGTCCTTGCTACCTCTAGCAATGGTTATGACCCAAAGTTCTTTGGCTGATCTTTTGGAATATCCATTGCTGTTGTTGTTCAGCTCTTGTATTTTATTTTCATTATATTGTAATGCAAAAGCTTCCATATTCATTTGTCTCCAAAATTAACCGATACTACCTCCGTCCCAAAATGGTTGATTGGTTTGAAAGTAATTTTTAATCCAATTTTTCATATTATTAAGTTTAGCATTAATATATAAAATTTATATATTTAAAAATTACATTAAAAGCACTATTAAACACAAAAAATTAAATTTAAAAATACTAAAAAATTACTAAAGAAAATAAGCTGAAGTGTTAGTTTGACCAATGAATAGTAAATATGACAGGAGTATTAATTAATTACTTACTCCTCCCATCCAATTTTCATTTTTATATACACTCTAAAAATATATAAAATTATTTTTAATTAAAATTTTCATAATATAAAATTTAGTTATAAAATTTAGTATTAATATACAAAATTTATATATTTAGAAACTACAATATGTACTACGGAGTATTAAACACAAAAAAACTCAAATTTAAAAATAAGTAAAGAATAATAAAGAAAGTAAACAAAGAAGAATTAGTTGATTTAATCAATGAATTGCATAATTAGGGACTAAATTGAGCAACTTTGATAATCAAGAACCAAAATTATAAAATCCTAATACTTGAGGGAACATTTTAGATAAAAATTGCACAGATAGAACTAGATTGAACAACTTTAGCAGTCGAGAATCAAAGTGGTAAAATCCTAATAGTCGAGCTATCAAATTGAATATTAACTCATTTCTCCTACTAACATGACTACATAATATAAAATTATTTAAATATAAAGAAGAATTTAATAATGGCACAGTTTGGTAATGACATCATTGAACACATTATAACTTGCAATGAATAAGCAAAGATGTGGCATCATGCAATGAATGATATTCCATCTTAAAAATTTAATTCAACAATGAAGAAAGTGAACAGTAGTATATTATACAAATACAGGATGAGATAATATCAGAATGAGAAGACACGAAATATGGTTGATCGGTCTATCGATCTATCTATTGTCTATAAACATCTCAAAGAAACTACGCAACTGATGCTCAAGATTGCTTAATGCTGAGATGAACAGTGTACAGAAGGTAGGGAAGAAAAACCGAAGCTCTAATACTGCCTGCAAATAACTATGTGGGTATGACCTCAGCTTGATGAGGAGATAGCTGCAACAAAAACAGTCCAACAACAAGAACCAGTAATACCAGCTGCAAAAAGAAACACCATGTGTACTTAAAAACCTCCTTCGGTAGCTTTACAGTTTCGTCATCATCAGCTGTGGCGATGATATTTTCACTGTAATTCTGCGACCTCTCATCGTCACAGTTGGGTAGAGCGGCCTTTTTTGGAGCACATCCATTTTTGTTTGCCATTTCTGCTTGGGTTTTAGCTAGAGCCTTCTGATCTTCTAAGAGGCTAATTTGTGCAGAAGTTTTTTGATTTCTGACTGCCTTTGATATTACCAAGAACTCAACCTCAGCTTCAAGTTTCTGCTTAAAAAGGCTCTCAAGCTCAGTTTCTATGCTTCCAGCCTCATTCCTTGAGCTGTTGCTTATAATGGCTTCGAGCTCAGAGATTTTAGCTTCTTTCAACTTAAGCATGGTTCTTGCCTCTACAAGCTTGCTTTCAGAAAGTTTCACAATCTGTTTCAAGCTAATCACTTCAGATATCTGGGAGTCAAAAGAACAGTGCACACTATCACCAGATTGCCACTGATCAGATGTGCTTGGTCCATGGTCATTTAGATCATCTGAAGTGAACTCCGACGGTCTACTGCCATTCCCAAGTGGATCATCAAAGAGAACATCATCCATTCCCAGTGCTTTAAATTTTTCAACCTCTGCAAAGAGATCAAGTTCTTATAACTAAACAGAACTGAATAACATGCAGAAAACCATCACTTTGATCAGAAACCATAATCATGTTGCAATTTGCAAGGACAGAGAGAATTTAAACTGTTGCTCCATTTGTGTCAAATTTTATATCACGAATTCATGGTTCACTTTCTCATACGTCAGTAGAAACATCTAAATTTACAACCCAAAGCAAACATTTGTGACATCACAGCAAGCTTCAATAAATATAGATATGGAATTATGTGAATTAATCTGTAGAAATCTAGCAAATAGATTCAGCAAGCCATCAAAGCACCAAAACAATATTTTATGTTTATAACTGCAAGCCTAAAATGTTCTAAACATAAGGCTAAGAAACAGATGCGTAAATAAATGGCACTACGCAAAAACAGGCAGCTCCACAAGATGTAAGGATTAGGTAGACTTTATGTTCACAGTAGAGTTTCTATTTGAAACTCTTTCAGTCTTAATACTTGAGAATAAACCCATTTATCAAGTTCACTTCTATCAATATCCAACCGGTCCTGACTCCAAGTTGTAAACACAAACAACTACCAAAAAGAATTCCTCTTTATGAATAAATCTAATACCATACCAGTTGGCACACAGCAATTAGATAAACATACCACTTGATTGAACAAACAAAAACAGAAAGAATGCCCTATGTATCGCCAATGCTGGTAATAACTACATAATTATTGCATAAAATCAATAATGTGATGGAAACCTCACCTTTTTCAAGTGCTTCCTGAGCAGTCTGGAGTGTGAAGATAGACTCAGCCAGAGGATCAAAATCTGTTGATGTGCCATGATTCTCACTTTTCTCATTTTTTGCCTCCCAAGACGCTTCTGCAGCTAGACCCTCCTGCAAGAAATCTCCAAAACCTCCATTACTTTCCCTACTATAACTAGCCTGGAAGTAGCTGCTATCTTTTCGTACACTGTCCTCAGCTTCATCACTATTCTCTCCATCATAATTCATTGATCTTCCTTCTTTTGTCCCATTATTGGCCACAAAATCAGTGCCCCTAAAGACAAAGTTGGAGCTTCTTGAGTCGGATTCCATGCTGGAATGAGAGTTTTCTATCTCAATTTTGTCCCTTTCTCCTCTAGGTTTCTTACTGGATTCCATCTTATTCTTTCCCTTTTGGCCAAGCTGAACTGAATTAACTGAACTATTTCCGCTCAAACTCACCCAACTCTTATCACGTCCATGTTCAACCACAGGTTTGGTGTACCGCATTTTTGGGGCACTAGCTGCAGTTGAAGACCTACTGCTCTGACCCTCACTGTTCTCCGAGTCCGTCCCAGCCATGAAAGCAGGTCCATTAACTGCCCCTGTATCACCAATTCCACCAAAGCAATCAAGCAGCTGACCAGGACTCCTCACAAAGGCAGCTGTAGATGAATTAGATCCCTCACTTTTCTGCATTACTCCAGCAGAAAAATTCCCAGGTTTCGCTGGATTATTACCTGAATGTGGCAAACCCCTCTTCAACATCTTGCTAGTGTCTACGTTAGTATCCCCATCCATCCATGGTTCTCTTTTGATCCTCCTCCATTTCCTCAAACCCTTTCCTTTCGTACTCAAAAGTATAGGTGTAGAATTGACATCCACAACTGGAGGCATATCCCCAGCCTCCTCCACAGCTTCATTTCCCTTCCCATTCATTTGCTTTTGCTCAGCCACGCCACATCCATTATTTGACACTTGTTGTTCAGCCGAATTAGTATCCAACTTTTCAGCATTTATATTGCTTATTGCTTCGTTATCCTGCGCAGATTCAAGAGCTGAACATTCCCTCTCCAATTCCATCACTACAACAATTACAAAACTTTCAGCTCAGATGAAGAAAGCTCAGAAATTCAATATCAAAATCAGATCAAGATCAATAAGTAGCAACTGAAATTCCGGCATAGGATTAATTGATCATAATCTTGAAATCCGCTAAAACTGATAACTCTTTTTTTTTAATAGAGTAGTTAGAAATCAGTATTCTCCAATACTGTATCGAATCTATCAAAACCAGTTGGAATTTAATTTAAGAGAAGCTAATCAAACTGAAATAAATGAACATTAGGAAGCAGAAAGTAATGATCATCGTACCTTTTGTTTCATTATTGTGGATTTTGCAGATGCGGAAATAGAGAAACCCTAGAAGCTCTGTGGATTTGAAAATTTATACCCTCGAAATTTAAGGAGATCAGCAAATCAGCGATCTCTGTTGATGGAAATGAATTTCGTTTCTTTCTTTTTATTTATTTATTAAATTCTTTTTAAAAAAATTATTGTCATGTTAATTTTTAATTAATAAAATATATTTTTGACGATTGGTATTGGTTGGCACGTGGGAGAGTCCAGAAGAGGGCTGAATGAATAAGTGCTGGAATGGTGGGTGATTGGGTAATGGCTCCAAAATAGAAATTTTTTATTTATTTATTTTTTTAAATTGTATATTTCGTCCTTTAGTTATATTAGTGATACAAACTTAGGGTGTGTTTGGTTGGTGGGTTTAGCCACAAGGAATGAATATGAAATTGATTGTTTGTGTTTGGTTGATAGGTTTTGTTAATGCTACTATGGGTTTGGAATACCCCATTAAATAAGGGTTTCATCTCCCTTCCTCCTTTCTTCTTCAACTATTAATAATCATTCTCATTCCACCCAATTACCAAACATGTTAAATACTTTCACCAAAACCCATTACCATTACCAAGTATTTGATACCCATTCCGATTCCCATGTGCGAACCAAACGCACCCTTAGTCATTGATTTATATATGTAACTATTTTAACTCTTAAGTTATACATGAAGTGACGATTTTAATTTTTCAGCGTTATTTCTACCACAAATTTATCACTTAATAAAGTGGTTGATTTCTTCTTTCAAGAACTAAAGTTGCCCCTCCATGCATAATTTAGGGGTTAAAAATGCTCATACATATAATTCAGTGACGAAATCTGTAACCATGGGTATAACTAGATAACCAAAAATGTAACTTTCCTCTTTTTTTATAATTCAAAATTTTCAGCTTCATATGAACTCATTATCCGATTCATGAAGAGTAAATTGAGTCCATCTAGAAACCCGATTAACTATGTGAGTGACTTGCAAGAAAGAGCCATCTAGCAATATATTTCACAACCTTTAAAATGTAAAAATATACTGATATTAGTCTAAATCCACATACTTCTTCAATGTGGACCAAAAAATTCTCTTCAAGACTTTTTCAATCTCCATCTTTTCAACTTTATAGGTATACTTAAGGAATTAATTTTCACTCACTCATTATCCATTTTGAATGTATAAATATGCAAAACCCATCTCTTCACATAGAATAGTTTAAATTCACGTTGATTCCAAATTAGTTGTGAGTCCCACTTAAAATGACCATTCAATGCCATTGTTCAATGGTTTAGACGGTTAGATCTCTTATAATTAACCAAAGAAAAATTCGACAAGGGATTAGAAGAAAATGGTTTGCTCTCTTTTGTTTGACTAAGAATCATAAGAGGTGCCAAAGGCCTTGTGATCAAGCGGCATAGTTGTGGCCCTCCCAATATGTGACCCATAGTGATCAGCAACTGCCCGCATGCACCTACAATTGCCAATCGTACACAAACGTAGGGCGCTACATGTCTAGTCGATAGGGTACTTGCTTAGTCAGACGAGGCCTAGGTCCCCCCCCCCCCCTTTCCTCACTTTTGTACTTTGAGACTCTAGATTTTATGTTTCTTCCTTTTGGACTCTAAATTCTTTACCTCCTTGCCATTTGCACCCCAAACTCCCTAAATCTTCACCTGTTGGCCCCAAAATTTCTTCTCTATACTTTAACCCCAAACTACAAGTCTCTCTTGTCTAGACCCCCAAATTTTTTAGCTCTTTGCACTTTGCACCTCTTATCCTCAACCTTTACACTCCAACACCTAAACTTTCCACCGCCTAATTTGAACTCCCCCAACCTTCTTAGGCCCAGCCTACAGCTTTCCTTAGTCCCCTAGGCCTAACACTACTCATTATTATATGGATCATAGTCCACCCGTGTGAATCATAAAATAAATGCATTTTCATATATTAAAAACACATTATTTGTGTATGTAAAGTACATTATTTAAGTATTGAAGTACATTATTTTGTATATTATCAAATAATGTAAATTCATTACACAAATAATGTATTACTCATAGTCCACACAGTATTATAAATTAAAAAATTATTTTTAATATACTAAAAGTATATTATTTAAATATTAAAAATATATTATTTTATACATTATTAAATAATATATATTTAATACACAAATAAAATATTTTTAATATATTAAAAATGTACCTTATATTCATTGTTAAGGTCAAAATTTACCGCCTACCACATATCCACTTCTGACTTCGACTTCAATCATTCTATGAACCTAAGCCCAATGGATTCTGACAACATCATGCTAGCTTTCGAACTCAACCATTATCTTAAAAGGAAAACTCAGGGAAAGGATGGGTTATGTTGGAATCAAAATGGACATGAGTAAAGCCTTTGACAGGGTAAACTGGGACTTCCTTCTAATGGTTATCTCAAAACTTGGTTTCTCTAATCACATTGTCAGTTTGGTTCGCGAAATGATCTCTTCAGTATCTTATACACTCCTTCTTGAGGGTAGAGCTATCGGATCTGTTAGTCCAGGGAGAGGGTTAAGACAAGGTGACCCCATGTCACCATACCTCTTTATTCTAATTCTGGAAATTTTCCATCTAATGATTCTGAAATGTCAAAGGGAGGGTTCTATTCATGGTATTGCAATTGCTAGAGGTGCCCCGTCAATTTCAAATCTGTTTCTTCGCTGATGACTGCTATATATTCTGCCAAGCTACCGCTCATGAAGCAATCACACTTAAAAACTCCATCGAATCCTTTACTTCTGCCTCGGGTCAAACAATCAATCTCACCAAATCTACCCTCACCTTTAGCAAAAATACTGATGTGAATTCAAGACATGCATTCTGCAACATCATGGGTATGAGGGAGGGGAATCTTAATGGGAACTACCTTGGCTTACCATCACTAATTGGGAGAAATAAACGTGAAATTCTGTGATTCATTAAAGACAAAGTGGTGGGAAGAATCAAAAGCTGGACTCATAAGTTCTTATCTAGAGCTGGGCGCGAGATACTCCTAAAGAATGTTTTACAGGTCATCTCTACATTTGCCATGAGTGTCTACCTATCGAACTTTATAAGGAAATTGAAAGGATCATGAATAGTTTTTGGTGGGGCTGTGAAAGGGAAAGAGCGAGAGGTATCAGGTGGAAGAGTTGGGAGAGATTATGTGTTCCAAAGCAGCATGGAGGTATGGGTTTCAGGAAGATACGGGAATTCAATATTGCTTTGCTAGGTAAATAAACCTGGCGTCTCATTAATCAACCTAGCTCCCTCCTTGCTAGAACCTATAAGGCTAAATACTATGCGAATAGCAATTTTTTGGATGCACAACTTGGAAGTAACCCCTCCTTCATTTGGTGTAGCATTATTGAAACACAAATTACTATCAAAAGAAAAAGCAGATGGAGAGTTGGTGATGGTGCATCTATCAATGTTTGGGGTGACCCGTGGCTACCAAAGAATGACAATCCCCAAACTCCTCTCATGGGAATATTATCAATGTCTCAGCTCTCATTAACCCCATAGAACCCAGGTGGAATGACACTCTACTTAACTCCCTGTTCAACCATGAAGATCTGATTAGCATTAAAAGCATCCCTCTCCCGGACTCGAAAATGCCTGACAGCATTAAAAGCATCCCTCTCCCGGACTCGAAAATGCCTGACAAAATGATTTGGATGGCTCTCCCGGACTCGAAAATGCCTGACAAAATGATTTGGATGGAGGATATGAAAGGTGTTTATACTGTGAAAAGCTGTTACAAATCTCTCATGGGCAATTATCAGTCAACTCAAGTTCCCTTTTGGACGAAAGCCTGGAAATTTATGCTCCCTCCAAAAATTAAGGCTTTCTTTTGGCAGTTGTGCTCCAATTCTCTGCCTACTCACGACCGTTTGAGAACAAGAAATATTCAAGTGCCGAATGTATGTCAGCTATGCAACACTGAGGAGGAGTTTTCTTTCCATTTATTTGTGTGTTGCCCTCTTGCAAGGGACTGCTGGAACATCCTTGGTGGAATCAACTATCACACTTCCACCTCCACACTTGATTGGCTTGAGCAGATTTTCACCTCAAAATCTGATGATGATATTTGTGCTTTAATTTCTGTTTGTTGGAAGATATGGAATGCCAGAAATGAAAAGATCTGGAATCATAATATCCTTCCGGCTTCTTTCATTTGTCACTATGCTAAAAATTACTTGTTTGAGTGGTCCACTGTTACCACTATAACTGACAGGTCTCTGGATCATGCTCACTGGATCAGACCACCTTCATGAATGCTTAAACTCAATACAGATGCTGCTCTTGATCACAACACCAATAGGATGGGGTTCGACTATGTGCTTTGCGATTTGGAAGGTCACTTTGTTGCTGCCTGCCGCCTCCCGTGGGATGGTTTATTTAAACCTGATGAAGCTGAGTCTATTGCCATACGTGAAGTCCTGAAGTGGATTAAAAGCCTTCACCTGGACAACTTGCATGTGGAAAGTGACTTGCCAGATTGCTATTAATGGCATTCTTCATGACTTCAATTTAGATTCATCTCTGAACTTATTTTTGATGACATTAGAAAAATAGCTTCTAGTTTTACTAACTTAAGCTTTATGTTTGCTAAACGGTCCGCGAATAGGGTTGCCCACTGTTTAGCTAGGGAATCCTTATCATTGTCTGGCCGTATAGACTGCTTCTCTGTCCCTTTTCCTTCCATTGCTCACGTTTTGAGCTTGGATCTTGATTAATGAATTACCTCGTCTTTACTTTCAAAAAAAAAATGAACCTAAGCCCAATTTCTTCATCAATTATTATTATTATTATTATTTATATATGATATTTAATTTGAAGGGCAAAATGGCAAAACTTTGATAGGTAAGTCTCCACATCATGCCTAAAGAAAAAAATAATTTATATGTACAAATGTACAATGTCAGGTCAAATCATCGAATGATAGCCTGTGAAAGTGTCTACTTATTATTATTATTATTATTATTATTATTATTATTTAGTGTCGGGATGATTAATTGAAACTTTTTTGAATTTAATGATTCAATCACATTTTACCAACTGTACCAAATATAAAATAAAAAGGGCGAGCAATGGGGCACAGCTCTGAAAATAAAATAATGCAAAGAACGGTACACAATGAAAGCTTGGTGGAAATTTTAATACCACATCAAGTAATGTCAGATCTGTACACCTATGTGCTATGTACAGTCTGTGGAAATTTTAAAAAATTAAAATAAAATAAAATGTGGTTAATTAGAAAAATGGGTAATATTTATTTAGAATTTTCAACTTAATACAAATTTTTTAAAAGTAGAAAATGCAAATGAATTTCTGTTTGATTTTTTTTTAATTCAAGTGGGACCCATGCTTTTTGACAAATGGAAACTTGGAAAAGAAAAAAAAAAAAAAGAGTTACAAAATTAAAAATACGAATGAGATAAACTAAACAGGATAATTTTCCACAATGATTGAAGTGACACCTTTTCGTTTCAATTCTACTAATGAAAATTTGATATAAATGGTTAATTATATATATAAATTAATTTGGTCTTTAAAAAAATCTATATATTTAAAAACTATGGACTATATTAAAATTTTATTAAATCTAAAAAAAATAAAATGTTAAAAATTAAAGCAAAATGTCAGAAAAGATAAACTAATAACAAAAGACTAATTTGTTTTCAAAAAACAAAAAAACAAAAGACTAATTTGGTTTTTGAGGCATGAGAAAAATAAAAGCCAAATGGTGGCTCTCTTTTCTTTCTTCAATCATCCAGGCAAATTGCAAGACTTTGATTGACAGTTTCTTTTACTTAGTTTCTCTTCCTGGGATGTTTCACTATCATAACAATGATGGATCAACCAAAGAAATTTTGTATTCAAGGTTGAACTGTAAACCTGCAATGCAGCTTCCATTCCCAACAGTGAAAAGTGGAGGTGTGTTTCTGAATGAAGGAGACCCACAGTTGAAGAAGAAGATGATGATACATACTTTCACGCGTAGATATTTTTCCTGTTCCTTCACACTCACCTTCTGTTGATAAGTGCTGTTTTCCTGTTCCTTCACACTCACCTTCTGTTGATAAGTGCTGCTGGGTCACCACCATACTTTAATTTTCTGTTGATAAGTGCTGCTGGGTCACCACCATACTTTAATTACTCTGCAATACAAATTACTTCAACAATCCAGCTGAACCTTCTACTTCAACAATCTTTTCCTGTTCCTTCACACTCACCTTCTGTTGATAAGTGCTGCTGGGTCACCACCATACTTTAATTACTCTGCAATACAAATTACTTCAACAATCCAGCTGAACCTTCTACTTCAACAATCCAGCTGAACCTTCGCATGGGCAGCTCAATTAGTCACAGAGGTAAAATTTATCATAAGAGATCAAGAATCGAGTCTCATCAATGATAGTATGAGAGCAACCTCTCAAATAAGGGGGCTCGAGTCACCATGATTTACCACTCTTGCAATCCTGTCAAACCAGAGTGTGAGGGCGCCTGGGGTGGGCGATTCCACCTTTGTCACAAGAATCCAAGAATCCAGCTGAGAGGTCCAGTGTTCCTGATTCCTGTCAGAGTGTCAGCTCAAAATAGTTGTGGGCACTACAGACATATATGTTATGGGAACTCCCTTTCTTTTCACCTTGCTGAGACAGCCACCCTCGGAGCTATTAAGATATACATTATTCAACCACAAAATCAAAAGTTCAAAACCCATTAGAAGGTCTACATTCATTGCATTACTATGGAAGCAAAACAGGCCATAGACCCTCCTAAAGAGAATCTATATGTTTATACCAAGTCTCTCACCATCAAGATACCAAGTTCTGGCAACAACCCAGGTAAGGGGGTTCTGATTAATACTTTTGCTTCAAATACAGATTCTATACCTCAGAACTTTGCAGCATTTTCCATGAAATTGTCTCCAAATAACTCTCCTGCACTCATCTCTCCTCCATCCTCAGCATTTGTCTCAGCATTACAATCACCTTATATTTCTCCCAGGGCCACCTTAGTTGCAAATCAGCCAGCAGAAAAACCGATAGTTCTAGCCACACTCTTCCATCCCTCCCCACAACCATCATATGGTGGTTCGCAGTCGGACAATGTGCCTAGCACCTCCTACACTCCACCTCTAGAAAGATATGATTTTTCAGGTAAACCTGCAGGCAAAAAGCACAAGGTTATTACCCGTGTTCCTGTCTTGGGACAGGATACAGATCCTCGAATTTTATTTTCATTTCCTGTCCCTCGGATTTCATTTGCAAAAGCCACCATCTCACCGGCTTCCAATGCCAAATTAAGGAGCTTTGATGTGTACATAGGATACCATGGATGGAACCCAAATTTAGTAAGGTTTTGTAAGTGGGTTAAGTCAGAGCTTGAGCTTCAAGGAATTGCTTGTTTTGTTGCAGACAGAGCAGCGTATGCAGATAACCAAAGTCATGAAATTGTTGATAGAGTTATTTGTTCAGTAACCTTTGGTGTTGTGATCATCACCAATTATAGCCTCTTTAACCATATGAGCCTGGAAGAAGTAAGGTTCTTTGCGCAGAAGAAGAGCTTGATTCCCTTGTTCTTTGATATGGATGCCACTGAAGTTGCTAGTCTTGCAAATCATCATTCTGAAAACAAGAAATTTGAAGACTCATTGGATGCAGTATTAAAGTTCCATGACCATAAATTGGAGGCAAATAAGGATAATTGGAGAAGCTGTATATCAAAAGCAGCAGGGATTTTGAGGGACAGGCTTGGGAGAAGAGTAGCTGATAAGAATACAGAAGGGTTAGAGGAGTTTCCCTTTCCAAGAAATAAATATTTTGTAGGAAGAGAGAAAGAAATTTTGGAAATTGAGACAAAATTCTTCGGCTGTGGGGATTCTTTTCAGGACGAAAGTCCCATACCAAATGTTAAAGGAGGAACTCCGGGACAATCCCAAGGCCTTGCAGACAATCAAAGCAAGGAAAGACATAAAGAGACTTGGGTAGAACCAGTGGTAGGAAGTTCTCTAAAAGGACCCAAATACAGAAGATCAAAGAGTGAGAAGGATAAGAGCTTTCAGAACAGTGTGGTATGCATTAATGGATTGCCAGGTGTAGGAAAGACAGAGCTTGCTTTGGAATTTGCATATAGATATTGCCAGCGGTACAAGATGGTTTTCTGGGTATGCGGAGAAGCTCAGTATTTTCAACAGAATGTATTGAAACTGTCTCTTAATCTAGGCTTGGATGTTAGTGCAGATGGAGAGAAGGAAAGAGGTAGGATAAGAACTTTTGACCAGCAGGAGTCTGAAGCATTCAAGAGAGTGAAAAGGGAGATGTTCCAAGACAAGCCTTATCTACTGATTATTGATAATCTAGAGACAGAAGAGGAGTGGTGGGATGGAAAAGGTTTGCATGATCTAATACCCAGAAACACTGGCGGTACCCATGTTATCATCACAACAAGGCTTTCCCAAGTAATGAACTTTGATACCATGAAAATTCAGCCATTGCATGCATCTGATGCAATGATATTGATTCAAGGGAGACAGATAAAGGAGTACCTGGTTAGAGAGGTAGAAATTCTTCAGAGATTTGTTGAAAAACTGGAGAGCTCAAGTTTTGGATTGTGGATAGTTGGTTCCCTGCTGACCGAGCTTGCAATTTCTCCATCTACTCTATTTGAAGCTGTGAACCAAATGCCACTTGAAGACATAACTAGCTACTCTAGTTTGAGCATTGATGATAAAAAGTTCTGCAGAACCAATCCTTTTTTGATGAAAACACTGGCTTTTTGTGCAACCATCTTGCAACAAATGACTGCTAGAGAGAATTTCCTTGCTACAAGAATGCTTCAGGTTGGGTCCTGGCTTGCCCCAGCTCCCATCTCAGTCAACTTACTAGCTGCTGCAGCAAATAAAATGCCCACCCCCAGAAAAAGGTTCACGAATTGGACAAACTGCATAAAACGTACCCTCCTTAATTGCACAAAACAGTGTCTAACATGTCAAAAATGGAAGAGTGAGGAAGAAGCAGCCTTACTGTTAGTTAGGTTTGGTCTCGCAAGGAGAGCTAATAGGAAGCCTGGATGCTGGATTCAGCTCCATCCCATTACACAAATATTTGCAAAAAGAAAAGACGGGTTAGCTGCAGTCAAAGCCACTCTCCAAGGAGTAAGAAGTAGTGGGAACCTGCAAATTGATTCAGACCACCTGTGGGCCTGCGTTTTCCATGTATTTGGGTTCAAATCTGAGCCCCCAATAGCCCAGCTCAAGGCAATCGATATGGTTCTCTTCATTAGGAATACATTTCTACCTTTGGCTATCAATGCTTTCACAACTTTCTCAAGATGCCGCATAGCCTTGGAGCTTTTGAAAGGCTGCACAGATGTCCTTGAAGAAGTGGAGAGATCATTTGCATCCCAAATACAGGATTGGTATCATGGCTCTCTTTGCTGGAAAAAGAAGCCGCAATCCAACCAAAGGGTGGATGAATACATGTGGCAGGAGGTGACATTGTTGAAAGCCACACTGCTCGAGACCAGAGCAGAGTTGTTGCTGAGAGGAGGACACTTCGATAGCAGCGAGGAACTATGCAGAAGCTGCATAAATATCAGGACGGTGATGCTTGGCCACAACCATGCTCAAACATTAGCTGCTCAACAAACATTAGCAAAGTTAGTCAGGATGAGGAGTAAGATTACTAAGGATATGATGTTATATCTATCAGAACAAACTGTCTCAAACTAAGCTAGCTCAATTTTTTTAACACTGATTGTGGCTTTCTGTAGTCATTTTATTTCAGTTTACAGTCCCTTTCGCTATATTAGCTTTTAAGTCAAACCCCTATAGTGCCATCAAAGAGCATATTACAAACACCAGAAGATATTTAGATTTTAATATCCTGCTCCAAAGTGGCGTATTAAACCCTAGAGAGAGCTGCATGCTTCTCTCCTATATTAAATTATTAAACCATGCCCCGCAGGGCCAGCTCAAGTGGTAGACGACCGACCTAAAGTTATCACTCCACCGGTAAGGTGAGAGTTCGACTTCCACCAACAACATCGTGGAGCTAGGGCTCCCCGACCTAGAATTTGGTCTGGCAAGGGTTCCTAGGCTTAGGATTAGTCTATATTATGAGAAAACCTAATGTATCAAAAAGCAAAATTATTAAACCTTTTTCAGTTAGATTAGTTGGTGCCTCAACTTCACAGGTAACTTACCAAGAGCACTACTTGAAACATGGAACAAGTCACAATATTGAGTACAGTTTGTATTAAACCTATCACCCAATTCTGGGAAAAAGCTTGAATCTTAAAACACATTCCAATACAGGTGCATTTTGTAACTCGACAACTTTCAGCAAGCAATAACCACGAACGCTTCATTTCCGACGAAATAACTTACATCTCAAGCTCTCCCTAGTCCCTACTAGTGGAAATTCACACAGAAAAAACCACACCCAATAGATGATAAGCAAACTAGCAAACAGAACCTTCTTCAGAAGCAGATTTCCTTAATTCACACAGAATGTGTGATTTTTGGACACCGGCTCATCTCAATTCAAAGTCAAAGAGGACGAACTGTTAGGACTTTCAAGAGATTCCGCCATCATGCGAATTCGATACCAAGCCGTTTAAAACGGCGTCGTCTTCATCGAGGAAGAGCCCTTCCGGGTTCCTAAAAATCCCGTGAATAGCGGAGAGCGATATCCCAACTCCAACGCCAATCAGCAGATTGTTCAAGACTCCCGTGATCCAAAGAATCAGAGCCGAACCGATAACCAGGACTGCAATCACGAGCTGATCGCCAATGTGCCTGCCGAAAACAACGATCGGATCTTCACGGAAGAAGTATAGGATCAGCCAGAGCGCGAAAAGCAAGACCACGACGGCCAGCAGGATCGGCGTGCCTAAAAGCGACGCGGCGGCGCAGCAGGAGATGAGAATGGAGTAGTTGACAGCGAAGTAATTGGAATTTCGTCGGAGGCGGATCCAGACGTCGGAGGTGGAAGCCGGGAGGTCGAACGTGTTGGCAGTTGAGAGGAATTCCGGCCAAGGACGGCAACGGTTGAAGTAGGCGTAGAAGTTTTGTATCGAGCGTTGGACGACGCCTGATGCTGGTATGGGAATGGTGGTGTAAGTTGCGGCGGCGCCGGCGGCAGAGTGAGAGGAATTTACGACCCGATTCGCCGCCGTCGTGCTCGGTGAGGACATTTTGCCGTCCGGACAGTTGTTTTGACCGGAGAAGACCATTTATAGTATGTGGAATGTATTGTGTCGTTTTCTTTAGCCTATACTCAAACAGATTTGTTTAACTTAACCAAAGAGGCCTGTACAGGGAGAATTTCAGTAGTGTTATATCGTGGAGTGGACCCCGTTCAAAATTTTTAAACTTCTTAATTCTTTTCTTCTTTTTTGGTAAAACAAAAATATATCATTAAAAAATTATAATTGCGATCATTCAAAACTCCCTTCTCATATAAAAAAATCAATATAGTCGGCACTTTGATAGTTATTTTGGGCCACTTCAGTGCGAACAGATATTAGTCTAAGTACGGTATATGTTTAAAGGTTTTTCTTATAATTATAACTTACTCATAACACATCGTTGTCTAACAAAAAAATATATATTTGTGACATTTTAAATGACTTTGTTTTGATTTTTTTAATTTTTAAATAAATGAAAAAATATCCATAAAATCATTACTTTAAAGTTAAATACATAAATTGATTTTGAAAAGTTACTAGTGCGAGTACATTAAAATTCATTACTATAAGTGCATAATTTCACTACGGTGAGGATATAGATTCACTACTATTTGTGTCACTTTTGTGTACATGCAATATTATTTTTATGTACCTAAATTTTTATATATGTAATTGTACTCTTACTTCAATGTACATAGTATGCAAGGTAGATCTTGGTCCACAATATAATTTTTTAGGAGAAGTCAATGGTATAATTGCTTAGAGCATCGACTCAAACCTGTATTGTACTTCCAAAGTAATGAAAATCATTGAGTTAATTATGAACTATTACAAAATTAATTCTAATTAATTCTAAATTTTAACATAATAGTTAATTTGATTAAATTGTCAATTTTGGGAGTTATAATTGATTTTTAAATTCAATTTTTAAATGTCCCCAATGCTGATGAAGTCCTCTTCTCTTGTAAATATTCGTGGTTTGACAAAATGATTAACAATTACTGAAGTTCTAATTTTCACTTTCTTAATTTTAAAGATCTTATGGAAACTTTCTCCCAAACTCTCATAGATTCTTAGTGCCCCTTTGTTCACGTTTGTTAAAGCCAATAGCTAAGGTGTTCAACTATATTGTTGATCTAATCTATTTTTATCATGAAATTGATGATATAATGTTTTTAACACTATTGTAAGGTAAGGACTAAATTTTGAGAAAAGTTAGTATGACACACAAATTATACGGACTATTTGATTATTTGGATGGACTATCCGGTTCGCTTGTAATTGAACATGGTTTTTAATGGACAATATTGTCGTCACAAGAATATATTCTGACTTGGTACTCTTCATTTTCCATCAACTTACGTATGTGTCATTTTCTTTTGTTTTTTTTTCCTCATTTTATGTTAGGTTACTACTTTTTCTTCGCTTTTTTCCTTTATTTATGTGATGGGACTTTCAATATTTTGGCCTTTTCTATTTATTTTGCCTTATTATATAGTGTATATTACGGAGTACATCATTTTTAATGGTCGATATTGCCCTCAAAGAATAAATTTCAGTTTGTACAGTTCATTTTCCTTACGTATGTGTCCGTTTCTTTTATTCTCTTTTTCCTCGTTTTAGGCTAGGTTTGAGAGAACTTAGTCAAATTACACAATTAGCAATAAAAATCTAATCCATAGCTAATTAATACTTCACTTATCTAGCGAAGTAGCTTGTAGCTCAATGATACCTTTGAATTTCTCTCAAATGAGAGGTCACAGGTTTGAACGAACTAATAGTACTAAAAAACAATATTTCACATATTTATTATTTTGATGTTTTAAATTTAAGAAAAAATGGTCAAATAGATCCCTAAATTTTACACCAAAAGTCAATTAGGTACCTAAACTTTTTAAAAAGTGCAATTAAACGCTTTAAAATATCAAATTGAGACAACAATTCGGTATAGACGCGGAAATTCGACAACCAGCGGAAAGCGACCAAGGGATCCGGCTGGAGAACTCCTTCGTTACCGACGGGTTATTTATTTATTTATTTAAAATTATTTAAAATTTTATTTTTAAATGTGGCAACTGCTACGCCAACATATGTTTAGCTAAACAAGTCATTTTGGATTAAATTGTATGACTTTGTGTTATTCAGGGATCCAATTGCATTGTTTTGAGTTTGATGACCTAATTGCAATTTGGTGTGCAGTTGAATGACTTATTTAACCCTTATTCCAAATATACTTTCGCTAAAATGCATTACCACTACCAAAGTATTTGATTCCTATTACGATTTTTTTTGTGCGAACCATAATTCGGGTGTGTTTATAAATAAAATACAAATATATTACATTTTTGGAATTATGATTTTACTAAATACTTTTGTATTGAACATAAAAAATAGAGTATACGCAATGTATTTATTGACACCGTACCGTACACACGGTTCCTACTGAGAAAAACCTCGTAAAAATGAAGAAAATAGCCTGAAAATATCCCCAAAACCTCCTCATTTTGTTTGTTTCAGTATTGACTTCAACTTCAATCGGGGGATCTATGAATCCATCGTCTATCATTGATTTCTGTTTGGAATGGTGATGTGACAACCAGAGGACATGTCAGGAGGCGATTACAGCGATCACAAGCTGCATTTGCAGTGCTCGAATTCGTCGGTGTCGGAAGGAGGGGGAGATTTGGAGGCGCAGTCGTCGCCAAGGACTCCGGGCAAGACTATTTCAGATCTCTTGAAGCGCTTGGACCGAGGATTCTCTGATCGCCGATTGTCGAGTTTGAAGCGGTCCGATAGGGGGGAACACTCGTCATCGTTGCCTTCGGATCACGGGGTTGTCGCTGGGGATGAAGTCCTTGGCGATAGCGCGCCGCCGGAGTGGGCTTTACTGCTCCTTGGATGTCTCCTTGGCCTCGCTACTGGTCTTTGTGTTGCCGCGTTTAACCGCGGGGTTAGTTCAGAATTTTAATTTTAATTTTAAAACTGTTTTCTGTGCTGAATTTAGATTATTGTTTGATTTATCTGTGCTCAATTGTGAAAACATCATCTTCTCTGTTAGAGTTCTAGAAATTTGGTTGATTTATAGCTGCTATTTTTCTTGAAAGTGTTTTATTTTATTTTATTATTTTTATTATTATAATCCAAATTGCTGATGTGTTTCTGGTTATAATTGTATTGTTAAAAAAAGAAAGAGAAGTTGTTCTATTGATATGCGAGAATTGCATATTAAAGGTGGAAGTATTGAAACTTGACTTAGAATTTTACCTGATACACTTAAATGGTGCAACCCAAAGTGGGGGAGAATTTGCAAACACTGAGATGCTGCTCCCCACTTGAACATGTACTTTAAATTTTGGATTGCTTGTCAAATTGAAATCCAAGTATGCCTCAACTTCTGCAGGTAAGTTAGGAGATCTGAGAATTGTGCCAGAGATAATATCTGCTTTCTGAAATAAAATGAACAAAATCACAGTTTTACATACTATGGTTGTTTATTTAGTGTCTGCAAATTAATATGTAACATGTTTTGTAGTTATTTAACAGTGCATCCAAAATCATTTGTTTTCTAGATTGGTTCTTGAACATTTCATGATAATGAAGATTACTTGTCTTAGGTTCATGTAATTCATGAATGGGCATGGGCTGGTACTCCTAATGAGGGTGCTGCTTGGCTTCGTTTGCAACGACTAGCAGACACATGGCATCGAATTCTTCTAATACCAGTCTTGGGTGGAGTTGTTGTTGGCGTGCTGCATGGTCTAGTTGAGATATTGGATCAAATAAAGCAATCCTCCAGTTCATCTCAGGGGGGGCAAGGAATTGATTTATTTGCTGGAATCTTCCCTACAGTTAAGGCCATTCAAGCTGCCATCACTCTGGGTACTGGTTGTTCTTTAGGTCCTGAAGGCCCCAGTGTAGACATTGGGAAATCTTGTGCCCATGGATGCTCTGTGATCATGGAAAACAACCGGGAAAGGAGAATAGCTCTTGTCGCTGCTGGTGCAGCTGCTGGTATTTCCTCAGGTATTGCGCTTGTCTCACTGGAATTATTCATTTGCTCCTGAAGGTTGTTTTTTTTTGGCTTGATCATGAACTTCTTTGGGAAGAGCACTTTATTTTCAAGTTTTTTGCTATTGATCTAAGACATTACTCCCAGGGACATTAAGAGGGATGGGAAAGTGATTTCTTGTCCTAATTTTGTTCATTGCATGTGGATGCGGTAAATCCGACCTCTTGTTCATAATCCACTTATGTCATTCTTGTGCTTCAGGTTTCAATGCGGCAGTTGCTGGCTGTTTCTTCGCAATTGAAACGGTTTTAAGGCCATTGCGAGCAGAAAACTCTCCACCATTTACTACTGCAATGATTATATTGGCATCTGTTATTTCATCTACTGTATCAAATGCTGTCCTGGGAGAGAAACAGGCATTCACAGTGCCCACGTATGATTTGAAATCTGCTGCCGGTATTTGATCTTATCTGGTTTTTATATATTGTTGATGAAAACCTATATACTCATACTGTGGTAGGAAGTTATGGATATATTAACTCATTCATATTTGATAAACCCAAAAGGGTAGAAAAAGAAGATAGATTCTGTTTCTCTATGGATGCTAAAATTAGGATAAAACAGCAAAGTATGTTTTTTCAATGTAATAGTGCCAATTAAAATGATTAATTCATCAATTGGAGTATTGGACTTCTAGTATGCTTTTAGTGGCCCTGATTTGAGTACCTCAAGCTTGTGTCCAAGAGTCATGAGTGTGCTGTAATAAAAATTTGTCATTTAGCATTGATGCCCATTCTCAACTTTCACGTCAAGGTTGAATATTTTCTATGGCCTATCATGAGTTCAACAATTGAATGTTTCTAAGATCTCTTGATCACTTAATTTTTCTCTTGTTCTGTATTTTGAACAAAGTTAAATATCGCATAATGCGCATGTCAATGATACATAAGTGTAGGTAACAACAATTAAGTTTTCTGATGCTTAAACCAACTATTACTTAACTTGCCCACTATATACATGGTAGTTCTCTTCAGCTCTCACCTCTAGTGATTACCTGGTTGTTTAAAAAAATTCATCTCACCATGTGTATAAGTGCCACTATCATTGGTGATGATGAAAAGGGATGGCTATTCAGTGTTATTGTAGCTCCACCATGCATTCATTACCTGTTTGTAGCCTCTCTGACATAATCCTCGTCTATGTTGTGTGGTGTGGTGTGTGTGGACTTGAAACATGTTATCTTTCAGATTTCTTTGCATTTTATGTGAGCTTAAGAACTCCTACTGTTCAATAATAATACTCCTTCAATGTTAAGTGTGCTTCCTGTGCAGAGCTGCCTTTGTATCTGATTTTGGGAATGTTATGTGGAGTAGTAAGTGTGGCTTTCACTCGTCTAGTGGACTGGTTCAGTAAGGGTTTTAAGTTCCTGAGGGAAAAATTTGGACTTTCTGATGTTGTCTGCCCTGCTTTGGGAGGTTTAGGAGCAGGAATAATAGCTCTCAAATATCCTGGAGTACTTTATTGGGGTTTCACTAATGTTGATGAAATTCTTCACACCGGGAAGACTGCATCTGCACCTGGAATCTGGTTGCTAGCTCAATTATCAGCAGCAAAAGTTATAGCTACTGCTTTGTGCAAAGGGTCTGGCCTTGTTGGGGGTCTTTATGCCCCAAGTTTAATGATTGGTGCTGCAGTAGGTGCTGTGTTTGGAGGTTTTTCTGTTGAGTTGATTAATTATGCAATTCCAGGAAGTGGTGCTATTGCTCAGCCACAGGCATATGCACTGGTGCTGCTATTCAATTCTTATAGTATTATTGGTCTCAAGTTATTATTTCTGTACAGACAATTCTGGAATAGAAATTCACTTCTATAGTGCTTGAATGATGCAGGTGGGAATGGCTGCTACTCTAGCTTCAGTGTGTTCGGTGCCCTTAACTTCAGTTCTGCTGTTGTTTGAGTTGACAAAAGATTATAGAATTTTGCTTCCTCTTATGGTTAGTCTTGTTCCCCCAGGATCTGAGTCTCTAATTGGTCTTCTGCTGAGCATTTAAAGTTGTTACATGATTAAACTTAATGCTGATTTACTCTGTAAATCTCTTGTAGTAGAATGGGAATGTAAAACACTTAAACACTATATACTTTTTCTCAAAATATGGACAACAGAAGTAACTCTGAAAGAAGCACTTCATCAAGCCTCCAAAATTTTTATTGATTTATTTATTCCCTTTTTATGTATGGTGGAAGAAATCTTACATTTAGAGGATAATAAACACATGATTCTTTTATTCCCTTTTACCTTGCATGATAAATTGGCTAACCTCGGGGGAAAAAAGCATTTAAATGTACTTCTATGAGTTAATTCCAGCAATGGTCCTCCGACTATGTTGATTTTCCAAAATTAGTCCCTGACTTTTAATTTGGACAATTTAAGTCCCCTGACTTTAAAGTTCTTTCCAATGTTGGCCCTTTCGTAAAATTTTGGTTAAGTTGATGTCAAATGAAGGGGTAAAATTGTCCGGTCACCTGTATAGTGTATTATTACTCATATTTTTCATGTTCTATATGCTATATATATGAATATAATCAGGTTCATATGAGATTATATGGCTTCAATTGAGACTTCGACTGAGATTATATTCATATATCAAGCGTATAGGACAGGAGAAATACAAGTAATAATACACTAAATAGGTGAACGAACAATTTTATCCCTTCATTTGACCTCAACTTAACCAAAATTTGACGAAAGGACCAACATTGGAAAGAATTTGAAAGTCAAGGGACCTAAATTGTCAAAATTAAAAGTCGGAGACTAATTTTGGAAAATCAACATAGTCGGGGGACCATTGCCGGAATTAACTCTACTTCTATGGAACAATTAAAAAGTTCATATTGAATAACAGCCAAGAAGATCTTATGAAAATAGAGCATTTTCATATTGAACGCGTAAAATGGATATCGGGTAATCGGGTATTATTGGTTTTCCAAAAAAAAGAAGCTTTAATCTCACTTTTCAGTTTTTAAATGAAATTCAATGAAACTAGTTTTAAATCTTTTTTTTGGCTCATGTATAGTATTCAAACTAAATAACTAAATTTATCTAGGAGGAAATGACACTATATCTGTAGAACTAAAAACTAAAGTCTTTTGAATCTTGCTTGATTCTTAACTGTGTAGTTCAACTGGAAACTTGCTTTGGGCATCACTTTTCCAGTCTGAAATTTATGTCATTATTGTAGATCCAACACTAGTTACTTTTCATCTGATGTGTATTAAATTCTCAGACTTGGTTTTTGATTGTTTCAAATACTGTAAACAGGGGGCTGTTGGGTTGGCAATATGGGTGCCATCAGTTACAAACCAGCATAAGGATACAGAAACATCTGATTCAAAAAAGTTATCCAGAGGTTATTCTATTCTTTCACATGATGAAGATGAAAATGATGGAAGTTGGCCGAAAACTGGAGGGAGACATGACTTGGAACTATCAATTATTGGAAATGGGAATAATCATGAAACAATTGATGAAGACTTTGTTCTTGAAAATATGAAGGTATCGGTTTTTACCTTTCTCATTTGGAGCTTTTTGTAAGATGAATTCAAGTAATTGGACTTTATAACTATTCCTTGAAGAATTCTTTTTTCTATGTTTGTCCCCCTTACGTTCTGTGTGATATCAGGTTTCCCAAGCCATGTCTAAAGATTATTTGAAGCTTACCTTGAACCAAACCGTGAAAGAAGCATTGAAATGCATGCATGATGGCCAACAGCATTGTGCTCTTGTGGTGGACAGTGAAGGTTATCTTGAAGGAATTCTAACATATGGAGACATCAAGCGAAGTTTATTTAAGAACTCTGGGGATTCTCTCAACATGGAATTTTTACATACAGATGTATGTATTGTCTGCTGTAACAGTCAATAAGAATATTTTCTCTTTGCAGTTCAATTAAGCTTACACGCCTTTGCAGGAAAATACATGTCTCGTCTCCTCCATATGCACAAGAGGAATAAGCTACCTTGGAAGAGAATGCGGACTCTTAACTTGTTATCCAGATACCGAATTGGCGATGGCAAAGCAACTAATGGAGGCTAAAGGAATTAAACAGTTGCCGGTTGTTAAGCGTGGTAGAGACATCCCAAAAGAAAGAAAACGCAGAGTCATTGCTATTTTGAATTATGGTTCAATTTGGGATTCTATCAGGTGCCTACTTATTATATTATAGAATTGTTCTTTCTAGAGATAATGCAGTTCCCCGCTTTTGTTCTTGAAGTAAAATATTGATGACTTTTTGACACAACTCCTGCAGAAAAGAGGTTAATTGGCAGAAGTCAGCCTATCAGCAGGCAAGAGGAGACAATTCAAATCAGATAGTTCCAATTGGCCTTTGACTGCACAAAGGGTGTTTTGATTCACAGAAAACATACTTAAAAAAGCCTTCTGGTTTCCGCTTCGCTTGGTATAGAGCAATCATGTTATTCATTGATGGGAAATCCTATAGAATTGTCCTTTTTTTGGTGCTACAAGTGTAGTAATAGGCTCTCCTCTTGGCACATGGGAGTATTTTACTTGAACCCGTGATGAGGGTTTTGTCTCTATTTCCATTCGAGTGTAATATATTACATTTTGTAACATGTAAATTACGTTAACAGTAGTAACTGAAATTTAATAGAACAATGAAAAAATATACTACAGGTCTACAGGTAACAGTAGTAAGGAGTTTCCCCCTCAGCTGTTTGCTTCAGAATGGTTGTCCGGTGGATGAGCTAAAATTTCTTTACTCATTTGGTTCTGTTACTGCTGTGAAAGGTGTTAGGGAAACCAATCTGCTTGCTTCATACTTGACCTTCTGTTTCAAAATGTTAAAGTGGAATATTTTCAAAATCAATTTTTGGAAAAAAAAAAAAAACAGTTGATTTCAAAAGTTGTTTACTAAACATCTATATTAGCATTTTTATTATGTCAAAGTCAATGAGAGTATGTGATTCTTTGGATTTCTTAGGCTATCTAATTTCCCTGATTTTTTTTAAAGTTTTGGTGAGGTGGCTTGGAATCCTTGGATACACAATATATTAGAAGAAATTGGAACGAGGGTAAGTGTGCCGGTAAAGCTTTGGTGTAATAACTAACCTGCAAAACATATTTCTAATAATCATGTCTTTTATGAGCGGACCAAGCATATTGAGGTCGACTATCATTTTGTGTGAGAGAGTGTAGCAATGGTTAATCTCTCTTCGACATATTTAAATTGGTGTTCAATTGGCAAATTTGTTCATAAAATGACTTGGTAGAAATAGAGTTGAGCACATTTGTAACAGGTTGCGCATGATCAATATATATGCTTCCGTTTGAGAAGGGGAGCATTAGAGTAAATCAGTAAGTCAATAGTTGGTTAGAGTCTCTTGGGGTTGTTAGAGGCTTAGAGCTAAAAGTGGGTGGAAGAGTTCTCAATCATTATTGCGTGGACTGTGGTCCACACTATTGGTGAGCAAGGATTCGCCAAATTCGCTTTGATCCAATCCGTATCCACTTAAAGTGGATGGGTTATGATCCACTTAGTGAAAATCCACCTTTAGTGGATTGGATACGGACGTGAATCACGTGAGTATGTGACTTCCAAAAAATATGCTATATCCAATTTGCTCTGCTAATTCATTACCAAAACGACTTCACCATAATGAGAGTAATTGGGTCATTTAGAAGAAGTATTAGTCCCGTGATCTCTAGCTCTTAAGGTGTTTTCATAGCCTTCACTCACATATCATATTTATCTCCCCTTTAATATGCACAAATTGATTAATGATCTTGGAATGCTAAGAGTAGGGAGAAGATGATCAAGGATATTACTTCAATGTGTTGCTTTCATTATTGCCGCTCTTTTCTTGTTCATCAGCGTCTAGAGATGATATGGTGATTATAAGAAAATGTATATTTTAGAACTAGACTTCTAGAATAAAATGTTGACTAATGTCAATACATAGATGTCCCTTCCTCAACAACGACGCCAATTTGATTGCAGCACAATATAACAAACAAATACTATGAGTATTTCATGTATTGATCCATTGAGAAGTGGGCGTATTAAGCACTAACTAATAATTTATTCACGAGAAGCTAATCCTAATGTAACGAAGGATAGTTAACTATGATCATATACACAATTAATAAAATCAATGCAAACAAAATGGGAAATGCAAGAGAGTAAAGAGTGAGATTTTTGGGGGTCGAAGTGTTTAGTACCATTGTACCAACCTAACGTAAAATATTTAATTGAGTTTTAAACAAGCGTGAAAGACTGCGTACAAAGGTTATGAATTACTTCTATAATTCCAATCAAAATAAGGTAAATGAAATATACCCGTTTTCATGAGATAGTCACATTCATAATACAAGAAAAATCAATCAATATAGAATTCCTTAATCAATATGGCTTCTCCCAAGATGCAATAGTTAAGTGTAGGTACTCAAATTTATGCCCTAACTCTCATCAAGACACAATTAGGAGGGAAACATGTAATTTAGGCCTTTAATTACAAACATCAATAATATAAATCACAATTATAACACAAGATATAAAACCCAAATCTATATATCTCATTAAGGTACTCTTTAGTTCAAGTAATCAAGAACAACTATGACATGAGTTTGACGCGTCAAACTCATCTCACTTGAAGTTGCAAACATTATGCCACCAATGGACGCTTAAACTCCAAGTTGAATGTGTCAAAACTTTTGATAATGACAATCTTGTCCTCGTTCAACCCCGAACTTACTCCAATCATCCCTTCCCTTCAATACATGCTTGCCAATGGTCCCAATGCACTAATAAACACAATAAAAACCATTCAAATCAAGCATTAGACCATATTTAGATAAGAAAGCAAGGGAATAAATAATGAAGATAGTGATTTAATGCAATTGAGCCCAAAAGTTAATCTAAAAACATGAGGAAAATATGCATAAATGAGAAGCTATCATGCGCCATACACGTTTGTGGTATTATAGACGCCTATAGTAAGTTATTATAGGTTCAAATTGCACTTTTTGTACTAGTGCAATTTTTGGTTGTTGTTGTTGTTTTTTTTTTTTTTTTTTTTTTTTTTTTTTATTGGTAATCATAGTTGTGGAGTTTAATAAATTCACAAGTTTTGCAAATTGTTCATATGTGAGCCGAGAGTTACACTTCTTTCAACTACAACAATACTATTTTTTGTTCACAGGTCCAACATCTCTAGCTTATGTCAAATTTGCTATAGATTTTCACACATTTGTTGACCACAACGTCTTGTTCGTACTCGATTGTTCCTAATTTGTTGGATAGCCCATGATCTCATAACATGCAAATATTTTTTGTTCAATGCAAATGGGTCATTTAGAAGAAGTGTTAGTCCCATGATCTCTAGCTCTTAAAACGTTTTTCATAGCCTTCAACCTTCGCCCACATATCATATTTATCTTCCTTTAATATGCACAAATTGATTAACGATCCTAGAGTGCAAAAAGTAGGGAGAAGATGACCATGGATATTGCTTCAACGTGTTGCTTTCATTATTGTCGCTCTTTTCTTGTTCTCCAGCTACTAGAGATGATATAGTTTTTTTTTTTATCAACAAGGGAGGGGGCAACCCCGAGGAAGAAAGTATTAACTAATCTTCCTCACTCTTCGACTACATGTGGCGTGCGCCAAATCATTCAAATACTCCACATCATTGCCAATAGGACATGTGGTAAGGAACTTCCAATCATCAAGGCTGTGTGCGCCCATTGAGGCGAGGCTGTCAGCGACCATATTCTGCTCTCGGTAAATTACACTGATAGTGACCCTCCAGTCTCTTGTTAGCCCCCATCTAGCCTCATCAATATACTATCTAATTGGTCCTCTTCCATTATCCTTTTTACGAATCCATTGGACTACGTTCTTTGCATCCGTTTGCACTTCCACGTCTTGGATATTCTTATGCCAGGCCCATTCTAATCCTTTGACAATAGCTCTAGCCTCGACAATTGTTGGTTCCCCGTAGTCGGTCTTGGCCATAAACCCTTCATAGCTCTAACCATTCACCTTTCGCGTTCCTTAGGACTCCTCCATAGCCAGCTTTGCCAAGACTCGCTGACACTCCCATCGACGTTGATAGTGAACCTGTGACTGGTTGACGGCTTCCATCTGAGTTGCACCACCTTCTCAAACCTTTTTCCACCCTTCCTGTTGTCATGGTGGGAGTATGCACGACTTATCTCTTCACCTGTTTCCTTTATCCAGGCAGTTTTCCTATGGATATCCAGATGTTTGTTGTTGAAGATTCTGTCATTCCTCCACTTCTAGATCCACCATGTTGTGATAGTAAACATGCGTGACCAGTCGTTGTCCTCATTCCTTCCTCCAGTTAAGTTCCTGTCCAGCCAGTTCTTGTAGCTCAGAGTATTCCAAACACCACACTTTTGCCGTCCTACTATAACTCTCCAGACTTCTTTCACATTCCTGCACTTTCTCAGAATGTATTTTGCAATTTCGGATTCACCAGGGCAGATGTCCTAGGTGTCATCATTCGTAATACCTTTTCTCTTCATTTCAGCCTTTCCAAGAATTTGATTATGGAGAGCAGTCCGTTTTCATTTTATTGGGGGTTTTGACATTCCAAAGTTTGGTCCAAACTCTTTCCTGCAAATTATTCTCGATGCCCTTTATTAGTAAATAAGCAGAGTTAACAGAGAATTTACCTGAGATTTCCTTAGTCCAATAAAGCTCGTCAACACTGTCATCTTCATCCAGAATCGTCGCTTCGAAGAGCTCTTTCGTAGTATTCGTGATGTATATTTTAAAACTAACCACGCTCTAATAACATGAAACAAATATGAAAAGAATTACTCACACTGTATTACTACACTACTGATTAATTCGTATCTTATATATATGTGTGTGTGTTACAAGAAAACGAACGACAAAACTATAAATTTAGCATATAAACTTTTTCTATATATATTACCTATATATAAACACACACCAATGACACCATATATGCTAATACTCACAAATATTCGATCATAAAAATAAACATGCTAACTATCATATATATTCTCTAGTACTCTATATAGAAAACAATAAAGAATGAAAAATGAGATAAATGAGTCTACCTTTATTTATTTATTATTTTTTTTTCAAAGGACGGTGTATAAATAAAATAAATAAATAAATAAAAGGAGTTGGTTCGTGATAGGCGTTTCGCCCATAGCACCGGTAGCCCATACAACCAGAGGGGAAAAAAACAAGCAAACCCAAGCCGGAAATCGCCAGGGGTATCGACTACCACCATCACTATATAGCCAACCGCCATCGCTCCTCGCCTGCGCTCAAACACCAAATTTTGAACGGAGATAGGAGAGGAGAGCTTTGAGTTGAGAAAAATATGGCGATGAGAGACCTAGTGACTGGTGGCGCAGCCTGTGCCGTGCCTGGTTCTTCTTCCTCCAATCCCTTCGGGGCGCTTGCCAACACTCTTATCGGCTCTTCATCAAAGACTCAGGTCTTGTTATTTCCCCTTGTTTATGCCTTGCCTTAGCAGGATATCTACTTGTTATTCCAAATTCAATCAATTCTGCTACGTTTGTGCTAAATTTAGTGCTAATTTAGTTAAACTTCGCTCGAAATCTAACTTTCACGAGTGTGATAAGTTTCTTATGTTTGCATCTGAGCGGATATTGTATGTTCAAATTCTCGTGTTTATGGCAGGGAAGTAGCTTTTTGCATCCTGCATGCATCATAAGTGATCTGATTTCTATCCCTTGTGAACAGCCTTTTATAATCTTTGCCTACTTTAATGTGCTGCATTTGGAGTATAATTGTAGGGTATTTTTAAATTGGAACATAAATTTGAAGGATGTGAATTATATTAAATTAAATTGATTCATCTGGCTGAGCAGGAAAGATTGAAGGAGATCCCCACATCAGTGACTACACCATCTGATGGCAACTTTGGTGTTGGAGTCCAAGAGCCACTGGCAACTCTTCCAGGGTCAGAGATTGATCATCCATTCCAACCTAATCTGCAGGTTAATATAAAGACACATTTTCTAGGTCTACACAGTTAGGTGGAGATTTGCATTTGGATATGCTGAGTTACTGTTACTTTGACTCTCAGGGATCAGAATTCCTTCAAGGCTTTCGCACTGCTGATCAGAATAGCTTTGCAGATGTATGGGATGGGATACAAAGGCCTCAACTTCCTCACTCTAATTTTCCTTTGGACAACTCTCAACTTCAACCAGAGTTGAATGGTGGACTAGCATATCTCTTGCTCTGTTGTCATCATTGATTTATTTGTTGTGTATTCATTTGTATTTTTTTCAGGAGGGAATAGGGAACTTTCTTGGGATTCTTAGCATAACATCATTGCATTTTATGCTCTAAAATTTATTTGGTATTCCAACTTTAGTTGGGGATAAGTGGGAGAGCCTTTACGTGATTCTTGTTTATGGTTTTCCAGTGACTCCCTAGAATCTATGAAGTGGCATAACTAATAGAAGTCACAAAATATAGTTGAACTTTCAAGACGTCAGCAAAATGCCTCCAACCCCCATTATTAAAATCATCCACTAAGGTCTCCTATAAATTAAATTTAGTGCCCCCCACGCCAACCCCCATCCAAAAATAAAACAAAAAAGAAACCTAAAATGTCCTGGCTCCCTCTTTGCATCTATTTCCTTAAGCATGAACTTTGTGCATTGTTTTAATATCGTTTACTATGAGTTCACATAATGCTTGGCTTTGCCAAAGTTTAGCAATAGTCTCTGGATAGGTCAAATTAGCACTCTTTCTGAATGTGGTTGGGTAAATTGTGCTTGTTAATCATGCAGGGCCACCTCAAAGAGTATTGTCAAACTTTTTGCACTCATTTGTTAATAGCAGCCATGGTGGAATTCCTTTCCGTCCTGCTTCACTTCCAGCATTAGGATTGTCCCAGGGTGAAAAACAATGCATCAGGGATCGTAGCACTATCATGGCTCGGCATTTTTTTGCCGATAAAAATGAAGACTTCATAAATGCTCAGGTTTGGATTTCTATTCCTGTCAAGCCACATAATAGGGTTCATATTGACATCATTTCATTTATTAAAGCACTGGTGTTAAATAATCTCATCTTAACCTTTTCTGTGATCACCAATCTCTGTCTTAAATTTTATGGAATTAGATGAGATAACTCAGATAAGTTAATAACACCACAATACCACATACCTTCAATGCGTAGAGTATGATACATTTCTTTGTTTCATAGACTGGCATTATAGTTTTGCAATATGAAAATTATCATAGACTGCAGAACAATCAAAAGTTAAGTATATTACTATTTGAAACAAAGTTATTAAAAGCGGTTGCCAAGGAGTATCGCTCCACTCTGGTGAAGTGGCACTATACAATGTTGTAAAATCGCTAGGAGCGGACGTTTAATGGGTGCCTAGCGCCTAGGTGCACAATTTTTTTTTAATTAATTGATTAATTATTATTATTATTATTATTATTTTGCATGTGGCGTCCTTGGTTTTTAGACTTCTAACAAGTATTCTTCCCATAAAATATAAATGTTTAATAGCGCATGATACTCTAAAAACACATAACACTCTTAACTATAACCATGGTTGTAATAGGCGCTAGGCGCTAGTCGGGCGGTAGACTAGCGCCTAAGCGGTCTAGGCGGTACCTAGGCGGCTACCTATAAAAATAAAAAATAATGCATGTGTGTGGGTGTATGTCATATATCATATCATATATTTTATATATATATATATATATATATATATATATATATATATATATATATATATATATATCTTACTTTTCTTATTTATATAAATAAATAAATTTAAATATATATAAATATAATAAAAAATTAACAAGGCCGACTCACCTGAGTTAATTCGACTAACTCTGCCGAGTTGGGCGAGTTAACTTGGCCGAGTCAGCCGCCAACTCGGCCCAATCGACCGAGTTAGGCACTAGACTGCCGCCAACTCGGCCTAATCGGCCAAGTTAGGCGCTAGGCGGCTGGCCACCTAGGCGGATGCCTAGGGAGCAATTCGTCTCGGTCTAGGGGCGCCTAGGCGGGGGATTTTTGCAACAGTGACTATAACACATACAAATGAAACAAACAAAATTAGAAAATAATAATAATGGCCGTCTAGTTGGCTGATTTTCCCATTATTCCCTTCGACCTAGGGGCTTCTAGTGCCTAGTCGGCCACCTAGGTCGATTTTTATAACACTGGCACTATATGAAGAAGTGGTTGCCTCTGACCAGAGTGACAGTGAGAGTGAAGTGCCCTTTTCCAGCAAAAGCGAGTTCAAACGGTCAACAAAAAAGCCAGGGTTTAAATAAAAGTCTATTCTTGTTAGAATTATAAGAGATGATCCAGACATTCACCTTCTCCAGACTCCAGCAGCTTCCGGAGTTCCGGTGACTCAACTGCCCTGTCATTGCCCACTCCAGACAAACTTTTTGGCTTCTCCAGCAACAGTGCTTCAACTTCTTCATGTCTTCTTCTTGATCTCTCTTCTTTGAGGGTTTTATTTATTTATTTATTTTAAGAGTTGGATTTGAAAATCTTCTGCGACTTCATTGCTATGCAAGTACAGAATATCAGCTTGAAGTAAAGGGAGTATGGCCATGTGTTTTTGTCTTATATTCCCACTTGTCTCAACCACCGATATTTATATGTATCTATTTCTCTCTCTTTCTCTGGATGGGGAATCCTAAATGACTAGCACTCCTATTTATTACAGTATATATTATTAACAGATATGCTGTGTGGGTGTGTAAATAATTGCATTTATTGTTTGTTAAGTGATAATTATTTATAATATCAATTAATTGATTTTTGTAATAACTTAATATTAAACAAATACTTAATAATAATATTAATAAGTGTTAACTGTTAACGAATAACAATAATATTAAATAATTGTAAGTTTTTAACTTTTTGTTAGTAATAAAATTAAATATTTAATTACTCAATCTCAAATATGTTTCTATAAGTAGATTTGATTTTTGCCGCTTTGCGCTTTAAAGCAAGCTGTGCTTTTTCACCTTAAAAACTTTGGTTTGAAATCCTTTTGGTATGATCTATTTTAGATGATGTTTTATTCTTTTACCTAAATTTACATGTATTTTTACTTGCATTATTTCTCTCTCTCTATATTGACAAGCATGTTGATGCTTATTATTTCTCAGGTTAATGCACTGTTGTGTTCTCTAGATATCGATGCTGATATTAGGGCAAGGGGTCCTATGCCTGGAAGATTGCCGGAGCTGGAGGATTATTGGAATGAGTCACAGGGTATTAAAACCATGCCTCAAGTCGCGGATAGCTGGGCTGCCGAGTTTGGGCAACGTCACATGAATCCAGACACCAATGCTTGGGTTCGATCTTTTGAGCAACAAAATGGTGTTAATGGGTGGGCTTCTGAGTTTGAGCATGTAAGGAAGTATTATCAATTGTGGTATAATGGTGTGGTTTACTATTTGTAATGTGGTCTTCAGTCAACCCTATTGATTTAGGTGTGACTGAGAAGCTATGTTTGTTTAAAAGGTTTTAACCTAAAAGTGTTGGTTATTGATATCAAAGAGCACAAACCAATGAATAATTTACACTGGTATTAGTATGAGGCACAATCACTTATCTTCTGAATTGTGCTTTTCAGAAAGTTTACACAATGAATTGGGTTACACTGTTAATGTAATCTCTGCAGGAGCAATCCCAGCTTGGAATGATTGATCAAATGAGAGGTGCAAATATTCCTAGCTTAGCAGCAATGGAGCAAACACGCATGCTAGCTCACACATTAGCTCAAAACAGGGACCCCAAATTCCAGGTTCTTAAGATGCGTCACATATAACATTGTTCTGCATTTGTGGGAGTAGCATAAATTGTCTAAGTTGTTTTTGCTACATGTAACCTTCCTAGGTACTGTAGCCTCCAATTATTGGGAAATGAATAAAACAAAATATTCTTATTGATAATGCTTGTTGTTGAATGCAAGTGTTGGTAATGTGTTTGATTCTTTGAGTTGCCCCCCCCCTTCCCCAAACAATTTTTTGGACATGGTGATAGCAATCAGCTGCATAATTTGTTCTGATTACTTGTTAGAGCTTGGACATTGGGTAGATTTGATCCTATTCATTGTTTAAATTTGAGGGATAGATGAGACATGATGTCGTTTTGGTGGGGGGCTAATGTTTGGTGTGCATATTGTAAAACCGGTAGCTTGCATAAATAAAGCTTTCTCCTAGCAATGAATTGTGTGATAAGGGACAAATAAGACGTCAAGCATTTGTTTTGGAAGAAATGTTGCTAAACCTTAGTCTTTTATTGGTTTCATCTGCTCCTTTCATTGTTCGGATTTCTTCCTCCTAAAGTATTTTATATTTTGGTTCATATAGAATTCAAGGTTTCTCCAATTTGTTTCAAAGATGAGCCGTGGTGAAATTACCATTGAGGACAATCAAATTAAACCAGCTGCATCTGCACCTGGGGATTGGGCCACAGAATATGAAGAACAGTATAGTGGAGTTCAAACATGGGCAGACCAGTATGAGCGTGAGGGGGTAAGCATAAAATATTTTTTGAGTTTTTAATTGTTTCTTTCATAATCTTAGAAGACTTTGATTTTATCATGTAACGTTAAAAGGTGCTGCAATTGTGGGTTTGTTAGAACTAGATAAGGTTTTCAGGATAATATCTGCACTGTAGACGGTTCTCTACACATACTGATTGTAAAACTTTCTGTCGAACCCATCTCTATTTGGATGTAAATGGCCTGCATTCTGTTGTTTAGAGGTCTCTCTAATTTAAGAATTGATCTTCAGGCTTTTAAAATGGTGCTTATTTGCTTCATTTTGCTCATTGTTATCTGGGACCAGGATTTATTCCTGCAATTATCATCTCATAGTTTTTAACTAATCTCATAGTTGTTTACTGTATAGAAATTTCTAGCCTTATCCGTTTTGTTAGGTTGATTACTAGTGTAAAATAATTACTAGGTTCTCATTTTGTTTTGTTAAAAATATAAATTGCATTGCTTGCAGTTCTTTATATGACAAAGTAGCCAAGTAGGTCTTCATACAACTTGAAACTTATCTGTATGTTGGTTTCAGCTTTCTCATGGACCAAATGGGTGGGCAAATGAGTTCGCTGCTGAGCAAGGGCAACATGGATCAGTGAATGATGAATGGGTTGATGAATTTTCTAAGTTGAATGTCGATGACTGGGCTGATGAATTTGGTCGTCAGGTTGCTGAAGGAGCTTTGGGTGAAACTTCTGCTGATAACTGGGTTGATGCTTATGATGAGTGAGTGTTTTTGAACAGTAATATCAACGCTTTTCTTGTATTTCTATGGAGCAATTGGGGGTTGTTCTAGGTTTTTTGGTTTCATATTTTGATTTCTTGACATCTCATTAATAAAGGTCTCAACTCAACTAAACCTTAATCCCTCACTAGTTGGGTTTAGCTCTGCGGACTCTTCTTTATACTCCATAGAGCTATTGGGTGATGTTCCAGGTTGCCTGGTGTGGTTGATTTTTTTCTCCATGTTCTGTATAGCAATTGGGAGTATTCTAGGTTACCGGGCTTCATTTTTTAGATTTCTTGGTATCTCATTCATAAAATCCAGTTAACTAGCCTAGTAAGTGTTAACCCCAATCTAGTCGGGTCAACTATATTGCTTGTATTGCCCCATCGACATCTCATAAAAGAGTTCTCAAATGGGCATGTCCCTTGACACCTTGTAATATTTGATTTTTGTTGGTTTTCCATTCTCTTCTATGTTGCCACTTGCCAGTGCCCCTCTCCCCCTCCCGTTCTTCCTCTCATGGTAAACTTTGATTTGGACACATATTCCTTTCTGATTGCAGCTGTTATTTTTGGACAGGTATGTGAATGAGCAAACTGCATTGAAGCAGCGATCAGAAACGTCAAGGGGTATTTATGAGTTTTCTGATTTAAACCCGTATGTTGGCCATCCTAATCCTCTAAAAGAAGGACAAGAACTATTTCGCAAGGGGCTTTTAAGTGAAGCAGTTCTTGCTTTGGAGGCTGAAGTCTTAAAGAACCCTGAGAATGCTGAGGGTTGGAGATTACTGGGTATAGCACATGCAGAAAATGATGATGATCAACAGGTTAATATTAGGTCTATGCATTCATTGAATTCTATACCCTATTAGTTAGTCTAAAATCTTCTGCCTTTTCCCTGTAGTGGCTTCAGTTTTCTATTTGCCAGCTTGTGAAAGGAAATAATGCTATAGGAATTCGTGATTTTTTCTTCCTTGTATTCCATTTTGTCACTTTGTCAAAGTCCTACAAAGAATCAGGATAATGTTGTGATACACACACAGTTTAGACTTTAAATAATACTCCGTAACATACAATTCCATAAATAAACATTTGTGCAGACAGCTTAAATACAAGCTTTTATTGATACAATCAGATTTTGTATTCTTATGGTTAATCATCTTGCCACAGGCTATTGCAGCCATGATGCGTGCACATGAGGCTGATCCAACAAACTTGGAAGTCCTCCTTGCCCTTGGGGTGAGCCACACAAATGGTGAGTTGTTATATGAAGTCAAGATAACAAAAATATGAATGAGCAACAGAGATATTTATATTCGCATTGTTCCTAGGAATGATCAAAATAGAGAAAATTTAGTAACTTAGTGTTCATAAAATGATCAGAACTGGAACAAGCAGCTGCGTTGAAGTATTTGTACAGTTGGTTACGCCATCACCCTAAGTATGGAAGCATTGCCCCTGCAGATCAACCTGAGTCCCTATATTATGCAGATGTAAGGTCCATTGTTTAAATTATCCTCCTTCAAAGTATGTCTGTACCTATGTTTAACTTTCACCACATTCTGGCTTTGATTGTGTGGAACACACAGGTTGCTAGATTATTTAATGATGCTGCTCAAATGTCACCTGATGACGCTGATGTATACATAGTACTGGGAGTATTATACAACTTATCAAGGGAGTATGATAAAGCTATTGAATCATTTAAAATTGCTTTGAAACTCAAGCCACGAGACTACTCACTCTGGAATAAGCTTGGTGCTACACAGGCTAACAGTGTTCAGAGTGCTGATGCAATATTGGCCTATCAGCAGGTAAACTCCTGCTAACCTATTTTGGAACTTCTCCACCCTCACATGTACGAATTCCCATTTGATTTGGACTTGAATTACTGGCATACAACTATACAAGTATATGCAGAAAGTACTATCAATGTGCAGTCATGCTTAATGATTAGTTATTTGGTTTACCCATAAGAATATGCATATAAAGAAATGTACATGCTTGTCTCATTATATCTCTGATCTCTTGTTTTCAGGCACTAGATTTGAAACCGAATTATGTGCGTGCATGGGCAAACATGGGTATCAGTTATGCCAACCAGGTAGTTCACAATGCTTGCTTCTAAGAGTTAAAACATCCCGACATACATGAAATGACTAATCCCTTTGGCATGCCATACCATTTTTAAATTCAGGGTATGTACGAGGACTCTATTCGCTATTATGTCCGTACATTAGCAATGAATCCAAAGGCAGATAATGCATGGCAATATTTGAGAATTTCTTTGAGGTATGTTTCCTAATGAACAAAAGCATAACTACCAGGCAGGCTATTAAATTGTAACTTACTGGCTTCCATTTTCAGCTGTGCATCACGAAATGATATGATTGAAGCTTGCGACTCACGGAACCTTGATGTTCTCCAGAAAGAGTTCCCCTTATAAATACAAAAACTGTGGCATGCTTCTAACAAGTGATCAAAAGAGGCATGTGCATGAAGTTGCAAGACCATCCAATTGAGCCGATATTTTCTTTAGTTATTAATATCTTGAATCACAATTACTATTGTTCATCACTTATTTGGATCCCCTTAATAATATTCACTCATTCAGAACTAGAGGATCAACTAGCAGCACTTTTCTGAAATTTTATAAAGCTCCAACTGCCACCAGGTAATCTAGAGGTAGGTGTAGTTTGAGAAACACTGCTATGAAGTTGATTGTATGTTTGGAGTGGGGAAATATAGTCGACCTTGTTAGAGAGGTTAAGAAAAATAAGCTTATTTTAGAGTTCACCATGTATAAATGTGAGTTACCCAATTTAGTAGTTGTATAACATATAGTGTGTGCATGGATGTTATTGTTTTAAATTTGATAATGATGGGATTCTTGGCTGGCTGATTGGTCTATTGATGGAATTGTTGGGCTTAAATTTGCTCCCGTTTCCATTCCTTGGTTGCAATATATTTATTTATTCCGTATTTATTTTGTCTCCTATTATATTCAACATGGAATGTTCCTAAATTTGATTTCCTAGTAGAGGAGACTTGGGGTTTAGAACTTAGAAGTGAAGGCAAAGGGTCTACTTGCATTATGGTCTATAGATCATGGAACAATATAACATTCAGATTATGTGTTTGCAATTCTGTACGTGTTAACTACATACACATCAAATGGTAATTACAGACACACAAATTGTTATTATAGAATAAGTTAATTGTAGACACAATATGCTAACAATATATTATGTTACATATTTTGAACTTACAGTTAATAATTTGTGTCTGTAGTTTATGTTATGTGTCTTCAATTTATTTACAGGTACATAAATGGTTAATTATAGATACATAATGTATTAATTGTAGACATTATTTTTGAATCCGGGTTTACAATGTAACAATGGATTTTATTCCATGTTATAACAATTGAGTAGTGTAGATGATGATATCCGGAGAGCTTTGATGGAACTTTTGAACCTCAAAGTTGTTTTGGACTAGCTTTATGCGCACCTCACCCTAAGTTACTTGAATTGTGTTTTATGATACGCAGCCTCATTTAAAACATTCTGTACTTGCTTTACTACATACACATAAATTGTTAACTATAAGTACAAAATATGTTAATTAAAGACACATAAAATTATTAGTACACATGTTATGTGTTTGCAGTTAATATATTTTATATTTGCAGTTAACATATTTTGTACATGTAGTTAACAGTTGATGCGTCTGTGTTATCATGTTATGTATTTGTAATTAGCATGTGATGTGTTTTTAATTTGTTTATAAGTACATAAATAATCACCGCAAAAAGGTTTTAAAAAATTTCCGAAGTTACAAAATACAAATAGAAATAAATCTCACAAATAATTTTAATACTATATAAAATCTGCCACTCCCTCCCTTATCTTCTAAGAGTAGGGAAAATTTTTAATAAATGTGTATTTATGAGGTGTTGACCTCTAAAACAATGACTATGTAACCTACCAACAAAACTAGATTATTTTTGTTTTCTTAGCAATATATGCATGTATATTACTTACTTTACGTGTATTACTTTACATATTTATACGGAGTACTATATATATATATATAAGGGGTGGGATGAAGTGGGGTTAGCCCCTTCAAGGCTTCAAGCATGGCTCTGCTCTTGCACATGGTCCTTCCTGGACTTTGTTTGGTTGGACTTGGATCAATCATGATATCTAGCTTGTCTTTTACTGGTTTGCTCTATTTGCCTGTCACCAACAAAAACCAGAGTGGCAATCGCAGCTGCACACAATGTTGGAAGGAGTAAATTAAACTATCAAAGAAAATAGAGGACAATTTTATTTTCTTTCAAAACTATATAATAGAAAGATTTAAACTAGATGAAGTAATTTTGTTTTGGAGTTACCCGATGATGTTATAAACGTTTGACCAGCGTGATTGACGGCCTTTCCAACTGAAGGAATTCTAGTACGAGCGATTTTCTGAATGAAATAAGAGGGAGAATCTCTTTGAATAATGAATAGTAAGAAATATAGGTAAAATGGAAAAGGAGTAAAGATGACCACAAATGACAAACTAGTCTCTTTACTTCAACTTTCCATTTTGATTATTTTCTTTTCTTTTCTATTTTCATTATTTATTTTCTATTTTCAGCTTAGAAAACAAGTTTACCAAGACTAATTTTTTAAATTTAATGTTTTGGAAATATAATGATATAAAAATAAGGGGAAAGAGTCATCAAATAGGCCATCGAACTTTACGTAAAAAGTCGATTAGGCTCTTAAGCTTTTTAAAGTTACAATTAAATCTATCAACATTTTATTCTGGTGCAATGAAGTTCAAAAACCAATTAGTGACGTGTGATAGCATGTCATTAAGGTTCCGACAACCCTCCTATATGGATAATTATGAAAAATAATTTGATTAAAATGTTGTCAACCAAACAATGTGTGTGACTTTTATTCTCATTCCTTGTGAATAACTCGATAAACCAAACACACCTTCAAACTTTATGGTTAGGAATTTAGACATTTCAAAAAATAATTAACAGAAATACTTAATCAATAATGTTAAATCTCAATATTCATGAAACATAAACATATATGAGCCATAAAATTATTATTTTAAAAAAACAAAAAAGGATAGGAGCACATAATCACCACCAAAAAGATTAAAAGAAAATTTCTATTTTCTCTTACTAGATTTACTTCTTAATATTATATTCCGTAGATATTATAGATATTTTTTTTTTGTAAATATAAAATTTAAGAAAACTGTTTACAATATTATTAAACAAATTAAAAATATAACTTTTTTTATTTTCCCTTTATAATTTTTAAATATGATAATTAAAATTTACCACTTTATGAAATTATGAAATATAATTTAAACTAAAAAAATTTAATAAGTTTTGCTTATCAATATTTTTATTGCCTAGTAATAATAATAAAGAGCTATTTACCAAGGGACCGCCGACAGCAAGAACTGCAACTACGGCATACTTCGCTCCTTCAAAAAATGCATCTACAAAATCTCGCAAACATAGTTTATTAAGTTGATTTAAAAAAATATATTTTACATAATTAAAGCACAAAACATAGTTTATATCAATTAATTAAATTATAAGACTTAAAATATTTTAAATTCAATTATTTTCTTCAAATAAAAATATAAATGTAAAATGTTAAGTGATACCTCTAACCACTTGTTGGGTCTGAGCTGTCTTGTCACTTTGGGTAGAAGAATTTGAAGACACCATTCTTTCTTCTTTCTTCAGAATGCTTAATTATATCTAAGAAATGTAATTAGACACAAATGCTTGCATTTTATATAACTCCCAACTTTATATATATTTACTAGCCAAGATACGCGCGTTGCGCGTAATGCAAGGCCCAACGTAATCTCATATATGTAAGTTTAACATTAAATATTTATTTGAACTTATTCATGAAAAAAAAAAAGATTGTAATATTGACATTATGACCATAATAGAGTAATAGATTGAGATGGGTAAGTGTAAAATAATATTAATATGTTTCAATTTTATTTTTAATTACTTGCAACATTTACATACGATATTGTCACATATAATTAGCTTTGCATAAAAGCATGTTCGTTCAAGTATATTGCGTTTGTACAAAAGGAAACTCTGTTTATCATTCCATTTCATCTGGCAGAGTCAATTGGCAGTATGCAAAGGGGAAAACCCAATATATTTTAAAAAACAAAATAAAACACAAATAAAATGACAAATGATGAAACAATTACTACCCAAAAGTATATATTTATTTAAATTTTTTATTTTTACAAAAGGAAATTAAGAACGGGAAAAGCTTTAATTATCAATGAAATCGAGAATACAATAACGATCTTGTGAAACTTAAGGTGGTTCATCTATCACTTCTGATTTGACGCCATGAAGTTTCCATGAATTGTCATATTTAGCAGTGTGTACAATATCCATCAAATGTTTATATCTTCTTTTCTTTCTTGAAGATTCCCTAATTACTTGAGTCTCTGCACGTAACTCAATGTTTGGGTCCTTTAACATTCGTTCCTTTTCCTTTTGAAGCTCAATAACTTTCTCTTTGTTGACAGCATATGTTTTGTCTTTGCTGAGATATTGTAAGTTCTCAAGAAGGTTGTCCATGCTTTGCAATTTCCGGTATGGCCATCGTTTAATTCCCAATTTTGTACACATTCTCTTCAACTTATCTTCACTTACATTGAGCTCCCTTGCTGCTTGGGCTGCGGGTAAATGGAAGAATTTTGAAATAGTATTTAAACCCCAGTGTTTAGAGGTTCTCTTGTCAAATACAATGATTTCAGTTGAGTTGGATAATTCTGGTACAACTGGAGGCGCCTCAAGTGAAACATCGTTCTGGCCACATAGCATGTCATTCACAAGACCCCAGTCGAAATCTAATTGTTCGGCGGAGCAACAACTTTGTTGAATTTGGTGTAAAGTTTTACCTGTTGGAGATGAAGTTGGATTATTGAAGTGATAATCCAAGGGGGGGTTTTCAACATGATTAAAAAAAGGACGGTAATCTTGTTCAGGAGAAAAAATAGGAATTTCTTTATCATCCTCATCCTCTAACTTCAAGAGTTTTATTCGAGGCCATCGGCGAATTCCTAATATCCTGCACCTATTCTTTAATGTTGTGACACCAACCTTTAATTGTACCGCTGCTTCACTAATCGGAAGATGGAAATAACTTGAGATCATTTCCTTAGTGATCGTTCTTGAATCACACAAGGTTTTCTTCACCGGAGTGTTTTTTTTTTCCTCGACTGCAACCTCTTCCAAAGGTTTAGGTAAAACAGGTGGAACAACTTGGGCGACCGGCTCAGCGTCAATAACTTGTTCACCTTCAACAGATGGTTCTAGTAGTGTGTACAACTCATTCTCAATCTGCAAAAGAGAAGGTAGATTTAGTTCATTCCAAAAGGAAGTATCTTCAAAGTCAGAACAAGAAAGCGAATGAGAATGAGATGAGGATGAAACATAATTTGCCATTTGATTGGAAATGTTAAAGTATAAAGAAATAAAACAATTAAGGTGAAAGGGAAGGTTAATTGATGGCTGTAAGGAAATGATCAAACATAATTTTCTTATAAGAAAAACCAAATGCTGGTTTCAAAGGAGCAAAGGACATGTCGGACTGACAAATTAATGGAAACAAAGTTTAATCACACACATTTCAGAATAAATTTAAAAAAAAAAAGTCAAAAGGTAAATAGGGAATTGTTTTTTTGGTTTATTTGATTCTGTCTGGTTTTAGAGACCGCGGTTTAAAAGTTCTTTGGCATCCCAGTTTGTGTTTTTTGGGGTATATTTAGGACTTTAGTTTTACCTTTTAAACACAGTATGAAAAGACGGTATACTGTTTTTTTTTTGACAATTGATTTTGTAAGTACGTGGATATCTGCTAAACTCCAAAACAATATGCTGATTTCGGAGGACTAAAGGACATGTAAAAAAAAAAGTTTTAATTTAAAAAAGTTTAATGTAATAACGGCCAAATAGGCCACTGAAAGAGGAAGATTTGCGGCAGTTCCTTTTTTTTTCTTAAATTTAATTTAAATTAATTATTTTATTTAAAATTATTTTAAAATATTATTTTTAAAGGTGATAATAGGAAGATCAAGTCAAACAAGATATTTTGGGTTAATTTGCATACATTTGTGTAGTTCAGGGACCCAAGTGCATTGTTTTTGACTTCAATAGCCTATTTGCAATTTCGTTTGAACTTCGGTGACCTATTTGACCCTAATTCCAAGTTTAATTACACGCATTTCAAAACAAATAAAAAACAATACAAAAAAAAATGTCAAAAGGTTAACCTGACTTTTTTTTTTGTTTGCTTTATTTTTTCTAGTCTAGATTCTATTTGCGCTTTTGGTGTAAATTTAGGCCTATAGTTTTATATTCTAAATGCAGCATGAAAAGATGTTATATTGTGTTGGTTTTCCACTTCTTCTTTTTTTGTTAGTACGTGGTTTTCCTCTGAAATCCGAGACAACCTCAGTGTACAAGGTTAATATTAGCTGTATTGTTTGCATCTTTAAGAACTGACAAATTTTTTCATCGTATTACAGGGATTGTTGCCTTGCTCTCCCCAACATTTTCTATTTTTTCATCTTTCTTCATTGATTTTATTTCTCATTTTTATAATATTTCATGTCAAATGGCGAATCATGCTTCGTCCTCTTCTCATTCTCAATTCATTTATTGTAATGATTTTGATGATGCGTCATTATTAGGCGAGCTAAATCTAGCTCCCCTTTATGATTTCGAGAATGATCTGTTAGGACCTATTGAACCACCAATTGGAAATAAACCACTTTATGAAGTAGGAATTGCAAATGAAATTGATCCGTTTGTTGACGTTGAACCCACCACTACACATGAGCGTGTCGATGATGGTGAATGTGTAGATGTGATGCCTGAAAAGAATGATAAGAAAAGATGGGTCAAGAGGACGTTTTGTGATTCAAGTACGGTAACTAAGGAAATGATTTCAAGCTTTTTCCATTTACCAATAAATGAAGCAGCCGTTCAATTGAAGATGGGAGTTACAGTTTTAAAGGTTCGTTGCAGGGAATTAGGAATCTCCAAATGGCCTCAAAAGAAGCTCTTGAGGCTGGATGATGACGAGGTAATTCCAACTCCCGCTTCTAGCCAAGTCATCTATTCAACTTTAGAAAATACCGAGGATTATATATGGGATTATCAATACCATGACTTTACTTTACCTCTCTGGGATTTTGAGGGTCAATACCATGACTTTACTTTACCTCTCTGGGATTTTGAGGGTGATGCACAAGTTGTTCAAGAGACATCTAATCCGGGTATAATTGCTGCAGATGAAAAGCAAGAGACATCTAATCCGGGTATAATTGCTGCAGATGAAAAGCCTACCCCCAAAGATCCATGGAGTTTTGAAATGCTTTCTAAGTTATTTCATTTACCTGTTTCTCAGGCGGCAAGAAAAATGAAAGTTGGGGATGTAAAGGTTTCTCAGGCGGCAAGAAAAATGAAAGTTGGGGATGTAAAGTTTAAACAAATCGCAAGAAAAATGAAAGTTGGGGATGTAAAGTTTAAACAAATCTGCAGGAAATGTGGTGTTGGGGATGTAAAGTTTAAACAAATCTGCAGGAAATGTGGTGTCAATCGATGGCCGTATATGAAGTTGAAAAGTATGGATCGACTAATTCAAAGCGTTAAAACCATGAGTAAGTTCAAGAAAAAATCTAACCAGGATGAGAGGGTTAAAGTTCTACAAATGGAAAAAGAGCGGATGATGAGAGACCCAAGAGTTGAGTTTAGTTTCGAAACTATAAAAATCAAAAACTCTTCTTGGAGGAAGAAAAGATATAAGTACTTGACGAAGCTTTCTTATTCTGCACATGATGCAAGTTCATCTACAACTGTTGATGTCAAATCTGAAGGGATTAATTAAGTTCTTTAATCTGTACGCTAAGCTTGTTATCCTGTCTTTAATTTTATGAATGAAATTTTTAGCTACTCATTTTTCCATCTAATTAAATCATGTTCAAATGAATACTTGCTATGGGTGCTTATTGATTGAAATTAAAATGTTTAACATCTTTCAATAAAAATGTTATCTTTTTAGCTTTATCATGACATGTTGATTCCAGTTGAAATTGTTAGATTCCTGGGAAAGACTATTACAAAGATGTTTTATTAATAATTATAATTAAGTAATGCATGATTTATAAGCGTCTAATAAAAAAGTTTTATAATACAACCACAATTTTAAATAGATTTAAGAGGGATAACAAAATACAAGCCATAAATAATGTACATATGCGTTAAAAAAAGTTTATCGTCTAACTTGTTTAATCGACTTTTGCCCTTTTACCTTTATCAAGACTTACTGATTTCTCTTTAGTTGTAGCATCTTCTAGAATGTCTATAGCATGCTTTGATGATTCATCGAAGTCTAGCCTTCTCTTTGTTGGATTGCCCACCGTAAAAGTTTCTTCCACAATGTTGGATGAACATGCATGTGGTGTTGCTTGTTGTTCACCAGTGTCTCTTGTTATGTCCTTACAAATACATGCTACTGAATAAGTCAATGTTGATGGATGATCTTCATTTAGAGCATTTATCCTTAGACCAACAATAAAATCAATAGCATCTAACTTTTGTTGGAATATTTCACTGTCAAAATCAATAGCATCTAACTTTTGTTGGAATATTTCACTGTCCTCAACAGTTGTATCTAACTTTTGTTGGAATATTTCACTGTCCTCAACAGTTGTTGGCATTTCAATTCCAACTAACAACATTAGCCGGTGCACATCATGATTAAAGAGAGTAGCTTGCACAATTGTAGAACCATCTGATATTTCAACATTTAACTTATACCTACAACGGGCAAAGAGAGTGAAAATAAGTTTAAAGTTAACTTGTTAACATAATAGATAAGATGTATATTCTGTTTGTATACCTCCTGACAGTGAGACCATCAGTTTGGCCACAGTATAAGCAATGAAGTTTTAATCCTTCGATGGAATTCACTGTCTTGTTGCAATAGTTGCAACCAATATAATACTCAAGCGGACCAACATTCTTCATTCTAAGCTTCCCTCTCACCCATGCAACAGGTTTCTACAGGAAAACAGACGTGTGTTATAAAAACAATTATTTTTAAAATATGGCTTATTAATCATTATAGTATGCTATAGAGAAATTGGAAAAAATATATTACTCTATACCTGCTTTAATTCATTGTCAATTTCAGCAAAGGTGCACTTTGGTTGTTGCAATGCGTTTGAGAGTGTGAGAAAAGAGTCAAGATAAGTTTTGTCTACAATTGTTTTGTAGATAACGCTTAAGTTGTTGTCTTTCCTGTGAAATAAAAATCATATTTTTATAAATCAACATAAATATTAAGTAATACTTTGGAAGTTAGTTGGAAGAAATACCATTTATTAAGAACCGTTGCATGTTGTCCGGGTGGATTTACTTCGATAGTGGTATCATATCTCGTACTCAGTGTAATACCTATTTAAGTAGTAGAACACATGTAAAAATGTAATATGTTCGTTAATAGTATTAAATATTTATAAAAAAAACATCAAGTACCTTGGAATGCATTTACATGAACTCCCTGAGCAATAACAATCGGAAATTTGCCTTGACTAAGTTGTAAATCAATTTGAATTCCTTCAGTCATGACAAAGTTGCCCCATAGAGTGATGATAACAGGTTTTGATCTTTGCATTAACAAAAAAAACAATATTTTAAAATAGAATGCATAACAATTAAGATTTAAAATATAATCAGTTTNATTAAGATTTAAAATATAATCAGTTTGAATATAAGTAAGAGTTAAAGTATAATACTCTTCATTGATGATCACAAACTCATTAACATTTTGTTGACCATTCCTTGTCGTAATGTATTGACGTGGTAGTTTGCAAATAACAATAGCTAGCACATCTGTAGTCATGAGTTGGAAAATAGCAGGAGAGGTTGCTCGCATATATATCTTGGAGAAATATAAGCAGAAATATAATATGATAGATAACAGTAGTAAACTAATAAGCTTACTTATCAGTTGTCGTGATGACAAACATGCGTAAAAATCTGAAAATGGGGTCATGTGTGGCTCAACCGGTTCGTTGATGTTTATCTCATCTCCAGCAACAACATCTTCAATCATAGTTCTCCTTGTAATGTTCCACAAATTTCTATAATTTGGGTCTGGCAAATTGATGAATTCCCTAGCTGGTTTTACTGATGCATTTGAGATAGTGTATGTGCAGTGCAACTTCAACCTTTCATCAAGTACGTCTATCTCATTGTCATATAACATTGCCTGTACTTTGTTGCCCTGCACAAAGTTACAAGATTAAAAAAGTCTATAAGCTATGTTAGTTGTTGTATGTAAAATTCTTTAATACGGAGTAAAGAATACACATTTTAGAAATACATGAATTGAATATATAAATACTATTCATTTGCATGATAAGAATGACTTACTTCAGAATCTTGAAATATAATTGGTTTGTATTTTTTGCCTGGTGAAGATCTCGATTCTCTTACACTGTGTTTATGAACAACTATTACTTTGCATTTCCATGCATGTAAATCGACAGTAACAGCTGGTATCAACACAAGATCGTCCATACTACAAAAGAAGTTGGAAATGTTGTTATGCAAAACTCGACTGTGACATAAAATACGTGAAGTAGAAGAATAAAAGTCATGACAAGCTTACTTGTAAAAAGATGCAGTAATAATAAATTATTTTAGTATCATCATGAAATATACTTGATAATTTCTCGGTAAACAATGTTTTGTGTAAAACTTGCTACAATGGATTCACTATCATCTGTACATATAAGTATTTTCAATGAACTTGCAGTCTTTGCACGCGACATTGCCACGTATAATTGCCCATGGCTAAAAACTGGCTCCTTCAAGTATATTCCCACAAAATCTAGGGTTTGACCTTGTGATTTATTAATTGTCATTGCAAAGCAAACTTTTATCGGGAATTGAGTTCTTTTGAATGGAATGACACATTTATCATCCTTCGATGTCTGAAGTGGTATCCTAGGTATCAATACATGTTTACCCTTGTATTCTCCGACTGCAATAACACAACTTATGATATGATCTCCAAACGCATCACATATAAGCCTTGTACCATTGCACAAACCTTCACATGGATTGAGATTCCTTAGTAAGATCACAGGACAACTTTTTTTTAAGCACAACATATGTGGAGGCAATCCAGCAGGAGACAATGTGTGTAAATAATCTTGGCAATGTAAATATTTTGAATCACTTGGTTCATCATAACTTATGTAAGTCTTATTTGCACCAGGGAACTTGTCTAACAAGAGAAAATTAATTTCGTCAACAAATTCATTCTTTGTTGTCAATATTGCTCTTTCCATCAATGAGTATGGATCATTGGAAAATAAGCCCAAATCTGGGTAGACAGATTCGAACAAAACATCTAATGGTGGTCTACAACCATTATTTTTAATCAGAAAATGAGATGGAACTTTGATCTTGTTTTGCAAATCCATTTTTTCTGAACCATTACCAATCCTCATTAAATAATCAGCAAAGGTATGATCTTCCTGTGCACGCATGTTTTGCGTTAAAGTCAATCGTCGAATGTGTGGCCATATCAAACTTGACTTAACTAAACATGCTTCAATAAAATCTTCTTTTTTTCCATGCCTTACAATTGGCAGTGTCTGCCTAAAATCACCTCCAAATACAATGACTTTTCCACCAAATAAATCATTACACTCCATAATATCCTTTAAGCTTGTATCAAGACTCTCAATAATCTTTCGATTTGCCATCGAAGCCTCATCCCAAAGAATTAATTTGCATTCTTTGAGTAATCGGGCCTCAGCAGTTTGTTTGCCTATATTGCAAATGTGTTTATCATCCCCATCGAGTGGCAATTTGAAACGAGAGTGTGCAGTGCGACCGCCTGGAAGTATTGATGCGGCGATTCCAGAAGTTGCAGTTGCAAGAGCAAGAAAACCCCTAGATCTAACCGTCGCCAGTAAGCATCGATATAGAAAAGTCTTGCCTGTCCCTGCTGGTCCATCAACAAAATATATGCCGCCTTTGTTCGCAAAGACATTTTCAATGACAGTGTCAAAAGCTGCACGTTGGCAAGCATTCAACTTCTGCACGCCTGCCAAGTCAGACTCGCTAACTTCCAAACTTCGCTCATACATTATTTCATGAGTCATTGTTGTTGCTATATCAAGTTCAGTAAACGTATCAACCAAGTTGTAATCATATAAGTTTTTGCCCATTTTGTGCAAGTTGTTTGCAATCAACTTGAGGACTAATGATTCACTTTCATCAATCGTGTGCAATCCATTCCTTAAGAAGTCTTGGCACATGTAAGATTTGTATTTTATCCAAAGCGAACGAGGATTTGAAAGATCACAAAAGATCAGAAGCATTGCAAATAACTTCCTCAAACTCGATGGCATTTGGAATAGCAACGCTTCATCTAGTGATTGTTCAATAATTGAATCTCCAGATAGAAGTCCGAGTTTTTCAGCTGCCTCACGGAAAGTTTCAGCAAAGTAACCATTAACAGTTTTTAAGGATTCAAACGATGTGGGTGCCCTTACGTTCATCAACAACATTCGCAAATAGTATCGTTCTCCTTCAGTTGGGTTAACAGTTACAAGCCTACCGATGACCTTCAGTTGTTTCCTTGGCTTCCAAGACTTTGTTGATTTGCACCAAACAAAATGGCAAGGGAATTCAACATAAAGCAAATTCATCATTTTCGCATATTCATTTGCTAGATTCATAGAAAAGAATTCTGTCAACATGGTACGACATGCTTCTTCCCTACTAACAATATGAATTATTCTTTCATGTCCATAAAAATTTATATATTGGGAATTTTCCAAATGCACTTGCAATTGAATAACAGCGGGCTTTAGCTCGGCTATTGGAAAACCATATATTCGCCATGCAGCTTCAGGGGGAGAAATCCATCGTGCATTCTGGTATTCTTTAATCTCGTCAATCACATAATCGCTCATGTTATCAGCCAAAGACATGCGAACTCTATCATGGCCTTTATAAATATATTTGTATATATACTTGACGGACTTAATGGTTGCACAAACCTCAACATTTNTGGCCGCAGCACGAGCGGAAAAAATGAGAATAAAAAAAAGTCAACACCAACTAATAAATCGATTTTTGTTCTTTCAAATACGTTTGAACAAAAATGCGCAAATGGATGACATTTAACACCTGAAGAAATCGCCAATTGGTCATCCGCAGAGGCATTACTATGGTTGTTTGATGTTTCGCCTATTTGATTTTGTTGGGACAATTTTTTCCATGCGTCTTTATTTTTATTTCTTTTACGCTCACGCAATTCATCTTGCGTAAATCTTGTACGACCTCTTAATCGGTTGTTCATAACTCTAAGCACTGAACAATCATAAATAACTATATTTGCTAAACACGCAGAAGCAAAATTAAAATTAACAAAACGTAAACGTAACGAAAACAAACAATATAATGTGCAGAAAAAAATAGAACTTAAAAATTAATGTTATTTAAAACAATAGTCAATATAGATGCAGTAACCAATTGTTATTTTTTGGTAATAATATTGCATCTGAAATGTATATTTTGTGATATCAAATATGAGAAATTGACCTCTGATTTGATCGGATCAAAGTTTGTTCATGTTCTCCTGAATTAGTAGGAGAAATTGATATTTTGTACAGATAAAGTTGTAAATGGATGAATGGGAATTTTATTCTACAAATGTACCCATTACATCACTATAGTAACGATTTATTATAATACCAAGATAACAATTATATTATATTATATTCTTTTTTATTAGTATTATATTGTTTGAGATCATGGGAGGAGAGTTTTTTGAATTGTAAATGCATGCTGAGATCATGGGAGGAGAGTTTTTTGAATTGTAAATGCATGCTTTGTATCCCACTTTCATTTGTTTATTTCCACACCGGTTCAATCATGCATAAACCTACATTTTTCTATTTCCACACCGGTTCAATCATGCATAAACCTACATTTTTCATTTGATAAATCCAATCCTTGTTTTACTTTAGAATTTTGGATGGTTGCCTACTTGTAACACAAATAAAGGAACAAGAAGGAAATAATTCTCATGGGAAATCTTCATTTTTATTTGTGCACTTGGAATTTGAAATTTGGAATTTGAATCGTACACATCCTGATTATTGTGCTGCATGGACTAAATAATTTTGAATAAATGGGTGCTGACATGCTCATATGTGGATCGGGTTTATGGTTTATTTATTTGCATCGGTCTAAAATTGGGATGGCTTGGTTGTATTTGCCTATTTGGTTAGGTCTAGTTTTTTTGGGTCAAGCCAATTAAGATTATCTTTTGAAAGAATATCAACAAATGAACATGGTTAAAAAATTCGTTGGAAAAAAAATTTCTGGCTCATCATCCACTATCCTATGCAATAACAAAATAAATTTTGAACATTTGTTTCTTTTGTCTTATCGTTTTTTTTTTTAAGCAGATTTTTTTCCTATACTTTAATTTTTGTTATTTGAATTATAAACCTATAATTGATTTAATATTTGTATTATTTTTTCAGTTATTTTCATCATAACTATATAATTAAATTGAATCAAAAAATAAATAAAATAAACATACGTCATTAAGTTTTCCGTAAGACTAAGGTTCGAAAAATATTCCTTAGGCTATGACATTCATGAAATGGTCCATTGAGGCTTCAAAAGAATTTTTTTTTATAAGGAAGTATAGTGGTTATTAAGTTGCGATCGTTCGTGCCGGTCACGAACCGTAAAATTTTAAGAGCTGGTTTTCGGACCCGNAGCACGTCAGCACCCATTATTCGAAATTATTTACTCCATGCAGCACAATAATCAGGATGTGTAGGATTCAAATTCCAAATTTCAAATTCCAAGTGCACAAATAAAAATGAAGATTTCCCATGAGAATTATTTCCTTCTTGTCTCCTTTATTTGTGTTGCAAGTAGGCAACCATCCAAAATTCTAAAGTAAAACAAGGATTGGATTTATCAAATGAAAAATGTAGGTTTATGCATGATTGAACCGGTGTGGAAATAAACAAATGAAAGTGGGATACAAAGCATGCATTTACAATTCAAAAAACTCTCCTCCCATGATCTCAGACAATATAATACTAATAAAAAAAATATAATATAATATAATTGTTATCTTGGTATTATAAAAATCGTTACTATAGTGATGTAATGGGTACATTTGTAGAATAAAATTCCCATTCATCCATTTACAACTTTATCTATACAAAATATCAATTTTCTCCTACTAATTCAGGAGAACATGAATAAACTTTTACCCGATCAAATCAGAGGGTATTTCCTCAATTATATAATATACATCAATGCAATATTATTAAAAAATAACAATTGGTTACTGCATCTATATTGACTATTGTTTTAAATAACCATATGTGGATCGGGTTTATGGTTGATTTATTTGCATCGGTCTAAAATTGGGATGGCTTGGTTGTATTTGCCTATTTGGTTAGGTCTAGTTTTTTTGGGTCAAGCCAATTAAGATTATCTTTTGAAAGAATATCAACAAATGAACATGGTTAAAAAATTCGTTGGAAAAAAAATTTCTGGCTCATCATCCACTATCCTATGCAATAACAAAATAAATTTTGAACATTTGTTTCTTTTGTCTTATCGTTTTTTTTTTTAAGCAGATTTTTTTCCTATACTTTAATTTTTGTTATTTGAATTATAAACCTATAATTGATTTAATATTTGTATTATTTTTTCAGTTATTTTCATCATAACTATATAATTAAATTGAATCAAAAAATAAATAAAATAAACATACGTCATTAAGTTTTCCGTAAGACTAAGGTTCGAAAAATATTCCTTAGGCTATGACATTCATGAAATGGTCCATTGAGGCTTCAAAAGAATTTTTTTTTATAAGGAAGTATAGTGGTTATTAAGTTGCGATCGTTCGTGCCGGTCACGAACCGTAAAATTTTAAGAGCTGGTTTTCGGACCCGATTATCCTAAGAAATGAATTATTAGACACCATATTATTATTCTTGAATTTCCTATTCAATTAAATCAGCCCATAGCAGCGAAAATTCATTTTGATCGTACATCGCTAAAATTTCGCGGTGTACCGAACCTAGCCCAATTTTGAGGGTTAGTCTGGAATAAATTTTTAGTCTTAGAAATTATTCTATCTGGATCATTTTCCACCGAAAATTTATCTGTTTGGACCCCAACTGATAAGTTGGAAGATATTTTATTATTTTATTATTTTTTTTCCCTACCCCATAAAGTATTCTTGCATCAAAAGGGAGAATGCCAAATGCCAATTTATTCCTCTTGTTCCCTTTTGTTCTTCCTTGACCGAAATGAGAGAGAGAAAGGAACACGAACCGTAAAATTTTAAGAGCTGGTTTTCGGACCCGATTATCCTAAGAAATGAATTATTAGACACCATATTATTATTCTTGAATTTCCTATTCAATTAAATCAGCCCATAGCAGCGAAAATTCATTTTGATCGTACATCGCTAAAATTTCGCGGTGTACCGAACCTAGCCCAATTTTGAGGGTTAGTCTGGAATAAATTTTTAGTCTTAGAAATTATTCTATCTGGATCATTTTCCACCGAAAATTTATCTGTTTGGACCCCAACTGATAAGTTGGAAGATATTTTATTATTTTATTATTTTTTTTCCCTACCCCATAAAGTATTCTTGCATCAAAAGGGAGAATGCCAAATGCCAATTNGGATCATTTTCCACCGAAAATTTATCTGTTTGGACCCCAACTGATAAGTTGGAAGATATTTTATTATTTTATTATTTTTTTTCCCTACCCCATAAAGTATTCTTGCATCAAAAGGGAGAATGCCAAATGCCAATTTATTCCTCTTGTTCCCTTTTGTTCTTCCTTGACCGAAATGAGAGAGAGAAAGGAAGAGTGGAATTCTTCATCTTCTTCCTCCTTGAAGCTTCAAACTCCATAGCCAAGCTTCCTTCACAAATGTCAACCTATTCGGTAAAACTCCAATTTTATTCGGTAAAAAGCTTTGTATTCCTTCCTAGATCATGAATCTAAGCTTAGTTTCTTTGTATTTGTTGTTATGGTGTTGATTTTGACCCTAGGGTTTTAAGGTAAATCTGGGAAAAATCATCTACAAAGATCTCCTACAAGTTTTGGAACCCGGTTGAGGTAAGAAATCTCTTAAGTCGGTTTAGTTACTTGAAAGTGGACAATTGCTAGTAAATGATGAGATTAGGAGTTTTATGAATATGTTTGTATACATGATAATGGCTTGTATATGCATGTACCTATTATATTTATACCCATATAGGCTTATACTTGTGAAAATATTGACAAGAATTTAAGATAGTCTCTGGCAGTGACTTCCGAGAATTTCTGGGTAAAATCGGTAAGGTATTTTGATTCAATTTTTTTTATACATGTGGTTCTATAAGTGTAGAAGCTGCATATAAAATTGCATAATTTTTGGAGTAGTATAAGCATGGTTTTCGATTTTTTTTTCCAAAACTGGTCTAGAGAGGAAAAATGCTGGACAGCACACTGCCAAGGGCAAAAATGGAATTTTCTGTGTTAATTCTTGAGCCTAGATGACCAAAACCTTTTATGGACATCAAGTACTATGAGTTAGGGTTCTACCATAAAAATTTCAAGTGGAAAAGAGTTCGGGAACTATTTTTAGCGGTTCAATCTTTCGGACTGCGCAAGCTGAATTACTGTCCAGAATAGGCAGAATCCGTGGACGCGGTAGCGGACGCGCGTTCACCGGGCGTCCAAGGGTGCGAAAGTAAGATTAAATGGTGTAAGCTTCATTATTGATTATTGATGTTTAGAAGATGAGGTTGTTTGATGTTCGTCAGATCAAAGTAAGCTTTGATAGTTGTTGATGTTTAGATGATGGGGTTGTAAATTACCTAAGAGGTTATGAGAATGATGATGATGTTATAACATGTTGATACATGAGTTATGAAATGGTGATAAAGTTAGAGTGGAGTTTGTCAAAGAGGTGATAGAATTCACTCTAGGTGTGACGGTAGCACCCAGTTTTCTGCTGATAAGATGTAAGTTTCCGCTGATGTATTATTACGGATTTGTAATAAATGTAAGAGTGAAAATTGGGGTGTTACAGTTTGATCCTTCAAACTTTTGGGATTAAAGCATTGTATTCAATCCTTGTTCTAGTTCGCCGAAAATAATATAGATTGAGTGCTCAACTATATTATTGTAATTCATTTTATCCTGGGAGACCGACAATACAACGCTCCTAGCACCATGGGAGGTAGCGAATTGGTTTTAAGGAAACTGTGTTATATACGACTTGGATTTTTCCATTACTGTTTTCATTTCTATTACCGGACTGTTATTTTCGGATTTCTCATTTATATTCGGAATATATTGTTATTTTCGAATTATTTCTTGCCAATTTATGTTCTGTTATTATTATTGATGTACATGTTTATTGTACCAAATTCTCCTACTATATTTCTGTCTCATGTATTATTAGAAGATGATCCGGGCAAACCCTTTCCTTTCATTTTTCCCTAACATTTCGTTCGGCAGAGAAGTAAACAGAATCATTTTTTTTGTTTTCTTTACCCCTCATTTCTTGTTGGAGCTCATATTCACCTTGCTGTTGCCGTGGATGGGTTTGGCTAGTTATTTGATGTTGTCTTTATCATATATTTTGAAGGTCAGTTTAAATTTATATTATGTCTCTTTTGGATATTCGCGTATTGTTCTTTGTAATATATGCAGTTATAGATTATAGACATTTTTTGACATGTGCAAGATATATGTTAGAAATATTTGTATATATAGATTCCTAATGTAAAGATGTATTTTAGTATACATTAAATTAATAATAACGATATGGAAAAAGGTTCTTTCTCTAATTTTTTTTTCCAAACATATTCAGTTGACATAGAAAATGAGTTACCAACAACAGAACTTAACGTTTACAACATAAGATTTAATTTTAGACTCACAGGTTGTGAAGGGGCGTAGAATTACATTTGTAATGTGAAGATGTATTTTAGTATACATTAAATTAATAATAATGATATAACAAAAGTTTCTTTATCTGTTTTTTTCCCAAACATATTCATTTCATAAAGAAAATGATTTACCAAGAACATAACTTAACTTTCACAACATAAGATATAATTTTAGACTCACAGGTTGTGTAGCAGCGTAGAATTCTCACCTATCAGAATGGATGCAAGCCATGCCGCTGTTTACAGGTACGTTGAAAAGAAGGTTTTCCTGCACTGAGAAAAGCAAGTAATGTAACTTATTTCACACCATGAAAGTGGCAAGTTAGTGTAATAGGGCTTCAAAAAAATAAAGATGGCCTACTTAATTTGCCTAATGAAGCAGATAAATATAAATAATTATGAACTCACAGGTTGCAAAGCAGTGTAGAATTCGAAGGTTTCAGGGAATTTGAGGTATATTATGGTGTTCAAACTCGTGGAGAAAGGCTGCATTTTATGTGCACTCAGAAAAGCACTTTCAAAAAAGAAAGGTCCGTGACTACAATAATTAAAGCATTAGTATGAGACAAGTTCTCTTAACATATTTTCCCGTAACTTGCGGTATTGTGTTCCTTTTCATTGTCAGATAAATATTATGTTATTTATATGTTTTGGAATATTGTGTTTGGTGGCCGACGTTACCCGTTCGAAATGATATAATTATAAAGTTTTTTAAAAATAGTTGGTAGTTGGACCCACAAAGATGGTACTGAAGAAACGATAATATATTTCTCTATATATTCTTTTGTATGTTTATTTATTAAAAATTGTAATGTGGCAGACATTGGTTTGACTATAGTGGCACAAGATCCAAACTATATTTATTAAAAATTGTAATGTGGCAGACATTGGTTTGGGAATTGGCCTACCACAAAAGTAAAAACAGTATAGTGGCACAAGATCCAAACTACTTTTTGTAATAATGTGTCAGACATTTTGTTCGTAATTGGTCCACCACAAAAGTAAAAACACTATAGCTTCACAAGACCCAAACTATTTTTGTAATCACTATAATATAATATTGAAGCCTAAATTATGTTTACATAGCGTGCGTATATAATATCCAAAGCAGGCCCATGAAAATAGTGTCAAAGTTGTATTTAAGCAGCCTGAAATTGGAAGGTCGATCATCGGCAAGGGCAAATATGGCATTCTGTTTGCAAAGCACATCAATAAAAGCACAAGGTACAAAGAAATGTCATCGGAAAAAGTCTTGGGCAAATTATACTGAGCTTTTATATGTTATAGTGATATAGCCTAATAGGGATGGGGCCTACCTGTTATCTCCATATACTTTCAACCATAATTAACCGAATTCATTGCTCCTCCATCATTCATCTATCGGTCTTTCTCATCTTTTACTCCAACCTTTCAGAATTTAAGGTGATATATATCTTCAATTTTTTTTATCAAACAGGAAAAAAAAAATTATGATGGAAAATTATAAAATACAGATGCCAATTTTTGGTATATATATCATTTATAAAATCCCACGTGTATATATATATATATGTGTGTGTATATATATGTGTGTGTGTATATATATATATATATATATATATCCGTATATATATTAAAATTTAAGTTAGACAACCATAGTCGAGTTGGTTGGGCAGTTAACTTAATATTTTAAGTTCGATGTTTTGTAGGACTTGTTTATCGGCCTTCTTTAGTTCGAATTATGGTTTATAGTCTTTTGTTGACTAGGATCACAAGACGATTTTACCCAAAACGCACATTCAAATAGCCATCCATTGCAAGGTATTAATTAAGTTTGCACACATTGTTGTACTGTCATGTCGTATCGTCGGAATCAATATATATGTTTTAGTGGTTTATAATTTTAGAAAAAGACTATTAACTAATTAAGAACCATTTTAGTATTAGACACAATTAGACCACATACTTTAAACCTTTAGGCTGATCTCCTATGAAACTATTTCACGAATCTTAATTCGTAAGACGAGTGAGATCTAATAATATAATAAAAATGACCATTACATAATTACATATATTGCCTTGTAATTAGGACAAATGGGAAGGAATGAAGTATTTGGAGATTAAAGGATGACTTAGATTAGATTCCTGATGGATGTTTCTATGAGTAAGAGACTAATATAGGTTCCAGAAGAGGCCTTGAACATGTCCAAGGTGTTTAAGAACAACTAATCCTTAAAATTGAATGAAGTCAAGATTTGGAAGAAAGAATGATTCCCAATCCGTACAAGACTCTTGACACCATAATTAATTCCATTCAATTCCTAGTAGAAGAAAGAATGATTTGCAAAAAAAGTAGAAGAATGAATGATTCCCAATCCGTAGAAGACTCTAGACACCACAATTAATTCCATTCAATTCCTAGTAGACTCGATCAAGCGACCCTATAAATTGAAGGCTCCTTTTGTACAAGACTTTAGCATGTTAGGGCTATATAGTCCTTGGTATAGTGTGATATTACTTTTGTGTATATATAATTTTTTGTCTCTCTCTGTATTTTAATATATTGACTAGAATCCTATTCTCATCTAATATCAGTTATTCAGATTCTCTAATGGCAGTCGTCAATGACAGTTTTGTCAATTTTGAGCGGACTATTTTCGATAGGGATGACAATGTGTCCCGTCCCCGTTGGGGATTCTCGTCCCCGTCGGGGAAGAGGACGGGGATCGGGAAAAAATTTGGGGATCGATGACGGGAAATTTGTGAAATTTTCCGACGGGGATGAGATACCCCTCCCCGCCTCGCCCGTCCCCGAATAATTATAATAATTAAATATAAAAAAAAAAATATATATATATATATATATATATAATTTTTTAAAATTGAAATTTTAATTTTTAAAATTAAAATTACATTAATTTAAAATTTTGACTAAGAATTGACCGAGGACGGAAATTTCCTGCCAACGATGGGGATGGGGATAGCCGGATAGGGACAGGGACTGGGTCGGGGTTTCGGGGACGGGGACGGGGAGTATACTCCCCACCCCCGTCCCCGCCCCGTTGCTATCCCTAATTTCTGAGGCTATTTCTCGTGATCTAGTGTGATACTACTTCTGTATATATATTATATATTGACTAGAGTCATGTTCTCATCAAGCAAATATTCAATCTTGTCTTGTAATACATTACTTTGCCCCTTCATTTCATTTTATTTATGAGTTCAATTAATGAGGGTTGACTTATTTAGTTTTATTTGTTAAGTTTATTATTAATAAAATGTATATACCCAAAAATTACTATTAAATACAAAAAAAAAACAAATGTAAAAGTAATTTAAAATGCTAAAGAAAATAAGCAAAAAAAAAAAGTTGATTTGACTAATAAATAATAAACATGACATGTAAAATATGACATATTGAATATTATTTTCTCTACCCTCCTATAAATCCAACTCACCTTTGCAAATTTGCAATACTTTGTATTGTAGGGATGATGAAAATAATTAAGTATTTTTGCAACACATATATTAATGACTAAGTTACAAAACGACATTTCAACTTATAGGGAATATTTGGATCTGCAAAAGAAAATTGAGTTATTTAACCAATTTTGATAGGTGCTAATAATTATTATTATTATTATTATTATTTTTGAAGAGATAGGTGCCAATAAATTAAAACTAAAAAAAAAAAAGTTAATTGGAACAGCTTTTTTATGTTAGTTTATTATATTTTCTTTTCAAAAAATTAGGTTACTCTTAAATTTTTCAGAGATGCTCGTGGGTGAGTTTTAAGATAATTGCATTCGCAAGGTTTAAAGATTGTACATCCTCACCAAGGAATGACCAATTACTTACACCTTCCCACACATTTATCATGAGTGGTGTAGCATTGTAGCAATCCCAAGAGTTGAAACTTGAAATGAAACTTCTCATTTACTAAAACTCTTTTTTTACCTACAAGAAAATTGATCTCGAAACCTCTAATAATAACACATCACTTTTTTCGTTACAAGAAAAAGAAAAAGGAAAACCCATAGAAAACAACCTAGAAATACTCATACTAGAAATTATGAAAACAAAAAAATAAAATAAATAAAACTAAAGTTCAGACTTTATGATCGGACCATACAATATTAACACATACAAGCTACATTTTGTATATATAAACGCATATATACTTGGCTAGCAAAACTAAGATGAAAGTGAAGGGAATCAACAAGTGTTGCAACACTCCTCACTACTGAAGGGGATTAGTGCTCAAATATGAACTCTGATCATTTGGTATAGTAGTGAAGGTAGTAACCTGGGAAGAAGTTCCAGAAGGCAAACTTGAATGATCTGATTCTGAGGATAATATATAATCATATGCAGCTTTAATGTTTTCAGGCCTAGTTTTGGGAGGATTTTTAATCTTGAGATCCATGAAATCAGTTATTAACCCAGGCTTTGTTATCGTATCTTTGTCGACCTCCATCTCCCCGGTTAGCATCTTCACAACTCTCGACATGGAAGGCCGAAGCTTCGGGGCATCTTGAGTGCAGAGAAGACCGATTTGTAAGAATTTGCAGGCTTGTTCAGCATCAAAAGCCCCGTCCATTGTTGTATCTACAAGTAATACGAGCTCCTGGCTTTCATAAAGTCGCCATACCTGCAATCGAGTTAACTAGTTAAAAATCATAGCAGAGAAAGAGGGAGGTCCACCTTGTGTCCCCACGCCCCTGACGTGCAACACGTGGACCATAGTCTTTTTTTATGACCTTTTGCATGGCTCTGATACCAAATTGAAGCATGTGCTCCATCTCAACTAAAAGCCTAAGCTGATAGTTGGACTGCACATTTATGTTTATATTATATTTATTATGCTCAACATTTAGAGTGTTCTAGAATCAGAGACTCATCAAGAGATCGTTTTCAGAATTCATGCAATGCTAAGTCGGGGATGAATGCTACCAGTTATTAACTTTGTATCTTTGGCACAGATCATAAACTATTAAGCATAAATTGCACTCACTCAAGGACATCATACCCTTTCAAGGAGAAATTGTTCTTCAATGGGTAACCTAGTGTTTGTGTTGCATCTCCCACATACAATTTCAATCAGAAGAACGCCAAAACTATAGATGTCTGCTTTACGCGTCAAATGGCCTCTTATTGCATATTCCGGTGCCAAATAACCTCTGAAGCATGAAAACAAGAATATCAGCTTTATAGAAAGCAATGCCCCCCGGATATCGCACAACACCATTAACACCACACATTTCTACCTTAGTCAAAACTTATACTATGTAGGATAATAGGTTTAGAAGAAACAGCACACAGTTCGAACAAGTTAAAACTTACAATGTTCCTGCAACGCGTGTACTGAGATGGGACTTGTCTGGTGGAATGAGCTTTGCTAGGCCAAAATCTGAAATCTTTGGTGTCAAATCTTTGTCAAGTAGTATATTACTCGCCTTTATATCTCGGTGGATAATATGTGGTCTCACTTGTTCATGAAGATAGGCCAGTCCCTTTGCAATCCCAATACAAATTTTAGTCCGTGTTTTCCAGCTATACTGGATGCCACTGGACCCTTCACCTGAATCCAGCAAGTTTACCAACATTAGATTTAAAATCAAACCAAACAACAAAGGATGCATTTAAATTACGAGGATTTGACATTCTTGACTCGTTTCATGATCCACAGAGATAGTGATGCAGTAGGAATGTAAACTCATGAGTTTTAAAGCAAGCCAACATCACTTGATGAAGAGCATTAACAACATTATGAACAATATCTGCTCAACATCTTATTGATTAGTCATTTTTTATGTTCAATGGTTGACTTTGCTTTCAATGCTCTGTAAGATGTACAACCCCAAATCATGAAAGCAGGGTAGACAAAATCTCTATGACCATGAAAATAAGCTTTTGAACATTAGAACTGAGATATAATTACCAAGAAGGGCGTGAGCAAGACTGTTGTTCTCAAGATAGTTGTAGACAAGAATTCTGTGATCATCCTCCACACAGCACCCATATAGCTTAACTAAATTTTCATGCTCTATGTCTGAAATCACTTGAATCTCGGTCAAGAACTCTTGCACTCCCTGTCTCGATTTAGTAGAAAGAACTTTTATCGCAGCCATATTCCCATTTTTAAGCCTTCCCTGCTTGTACAGGGTTTCACGAAAAAGGCAATGTCAGACTGGCAATCAAGATATAGGAGCATGCCATACTGAACAGAAGGCTAAATTCTAAAGTACTGCCATATTACCTTATAAACACAACCGAATCCGCCCTCCCCAATCTTACTTGTAGGACTAAAATCATCAGTGGCAACTCGTAGATCCTTGTAGGAGAAGATGCTAACATTTCTTAAGCCGTAGAGATCTGTTCAGAAGTGTAGCGATTAGAAATTTGAGCAAGTACAAAATCGCAACTTTATATGAGTATTAGATAGAATTGGATAGTTTTAGTTCTAACCTTCTTCATGATCAGACAAATGTGTGGTCGGCGAAGGAATCTTCTTATGAAATAAAAAAGAAAAGCAACCCATCACTCAGGGAACCACCAACAAGTAGTTAATCAGTTAAAATAGGCAGCAGCTTTGGATAACAATGATTAAGAACCTGCAACATCAAAAGATACCAAATACAACTCTTGCATCAGATACACACATAATTAAGCAATATTTCAAGTTTTCACCAGATTATATCAACTTTAGGGCGAAACATAACAGATTCCATGATAATACTGTGATTAGAAATAGACAGACTTTTACCAAACAGCAATAATAAACAATTCAAAAGAATAATTTACAATAAGGATGACAGTTGGACAAAAAGATCATATCACTTTAACCTAAAGACTACACTTAAGAATCAATTCTTCTTGTTTTTGATGTCTACAGGAAAAAGGGTTAGGTTAGAGAATAGTTATCAGGTGAAATCGCAAAAAGGACAAGAAAATCAGAGGCAAATACAACCGAATCAAGATTCATCTATAACTCCGAATCCAGAAACAGCATAGATTTCAGAATTGAAAAACAAGTAGTGCAGTGGAAAAGAATGAGAGAAATACCCAGAGGCAAATGAAGAAACAGTGCCCCAGAAAGTTGCAGAGCCACAAGCCCACAAGGATGATGATGATTGATTGATGATGAGGGATAAATTGAGGTTGGAAAGTGGAAAATATTTAAGGAGGGGAAAGGGTTTTGTTCGCAAGTATGAAATATTGATGAAGAAAGTTCATGGTCGTTTTAAAGTCAACGGAATATGGCTCTGAATTTTCAATCTCACAGTTCACACTATGAATATGGAGTCATGGAATGCAGCAGAGGACAGGGAAAGGCACAGTAATAGACTCCATTTGGTACACCTAACAGAAATTTTTGCTGAAAATTAAAAATCACTTGAAACTGACATATTTGAGTAACCATATTTTGTCCTCCAATCAATCTTCATGATGTTGTGCCATTAATTAATGGAAATGGAAAATTCTCTAACGTGACCATTTCACATATCCTCATCCCTGGGATAGATCCATTATTTTTTATAAGTATTATATTTTTCCAAATAAATTTTAAGTGTAAATTTTATCATAAATAATTTTTCAATTTTTAATATTACATTTTTCAACAAAAAAATAGCATACTTCTTGTCAAAATTATTATGAAGTATATGTTTTTCATAAGTAACAATTAAATAATTTATTCATGACTAGTATTACGTTTTTCACATAAATAACTATTCAACTTTAAATATAGGTCTTGTTTGGTTATTGGTCGATCCGTCAAAATTTTAGCGAATCCGTCATATTCAGCGTTTTGACCACGTCAAAACGCTGAAAAAATAATTTGGTAAATGGCGGTTTGGAGCAACAGATTTGCTCCAAACCGTCAAATTGCAACACGTTGCAAATAGCTGCATTTTGCATTGGCATTTTGGGGAAAGATCTTCCTTTCCCCAAAATGTCCCTATATTATTAAAAAAAAAACTTGTAACTAAGAGCAATTAAAGCTCGTTCATTTTAGCTCTTTATGACATGCAATCTCGTTGCTAATTTCCTAAGAGAAGCATTCTTCTCTTTTATATAGAGAAGCTCAAATGAGCTCCTCTTCCTGAATTACCGACACATCAGTAACTCTCATTTGTTTTTTTTTTTTTAATTTTATTTTATATATAATTTATTATTATGATTATTATTCCTTTTTTCTTATTATTGTTATTATTATTATTAGTTTTATTTTATTAGTATATAATAATAATATTAATATTAATATTAATAATAACATGAATGTCCTTATAGGTCATTTTACATGTTAACCACTAACCTAAACAATTAATTTTATCAAACATTTTTTAACAAACCGCTAATATAATTCGTTGGTCAAACCCGCTAATACAATCCGCTATTTGATAACCGCTAACACAATCCGCTAACCGTTGATCGCCAAACAAGCCCATTATATATATTTTTTTCAAAAGTATTACGTAGTACATTTTTTTTCTTATAAGTAACAAACAATTTATTCTTGATCAGTATTACATTTTTCAGCATAAGTTTTAATTTTTCATTATGATCGACTCGTCTCACATATAAGGATTTGTAAGACGGTTTCGGTGAAGACTTACCCTTAGTTAATTACTTACCATTTTTTTATTATTAATTATGAGTCAACCAATTCATAAACATACAATGTTATGGAAGCCAAATAGAAGAGAATTATGGAAGGGGAAATTCAGGAGAAGTAAGAAGTGTATGTGTGTGTGTGTATATATATATATAGATAGAGAGAGAGAGAGAGAGAGAGAGAGAGTCAAGTTCCCGTGTGGTCGTGCGGTCACTCACCTATTAAGTATGCATAAATGCACCACAAAATATTTGGTAATACATTATTAGGTGTATGTGATGCATTTTGTAGTCTATTTGTGTATTTTATTTTAGTGCACTTTCGAACACTGTGTGGTGCATTTATGCATACCCGATGATGCAATCCGAAACGACTGCATGAAAAGCTTTGTTTGCATTTGAACCCGTATGTATGTATGTATATATATATATATATATATAGTCATTAAATTATTTCAATTGCATCGTTTCAACAAAACTTTTATCTTGAAAATTTCATGACTTGAACCTTAGCTCATCTAAATAATATTTTAAAGATCAGTTAAAATATTAAGTCAATAAATTATTTCAATTGCATCGTTTCAACAAAATTTTTATCTTGAAAATTTCATGATTTGAACCTTAGCTCATCTAAATAATATTTTAAAGAGCAGTTAAAATGGTGTATTACTCTAAAGAGTCCAACTACCATCCAAAAAACACTTTAAATATGTTGAATCGATATATTTAAAGTTGGATTTGAAAGAGGCGTCAAACAATTTACATGACATTTAACAATTAGTTTTGTTCATGGAAAAGAATTGAAATGAATTCAATTTAACTTTCATAAAAAAAAATTATTTTGAATATCTATTTTATTATTTGGTTGGTAAAAATTAAATTGTTCAAAACAATCATTTATTAATATAAAGACTCAAATGTCCATATATAATAAAAATATGTATGTGATATTAATATAATAATTCATGTTATATATTTTCTCTAAACAAGTGTGAAAAAATAAAATATACAGGAGTAATACCAAAGATTTTTTTTTTTTTAATTTGAGAAAATCATTTTTCATTGAAATAAATCTTTAATCAATCAAACAAGGTAAATATATTTTTTTTCTTCAAATTTGAGAAATAAATTATTCTATGAACTTTTTGTTTCTTTGGTTTTTTTTTTTTTTTTCAAACAAAGCAGGCTTTAGTTCATAGAATGAAAACGAAAATAATAGATAATATTTCAGAGGGATGAAATATTAACGTAATAGAATAATGATATTATCCATGGTTGGTGTACAAAGAAAATTGAAACAAAATTATGAAGAGAATGGTATTTATATACATCTTACTATTCATTGGTCAAACCAACTCTTTATTATTTGTTTATTTTCTTTAACATTTTTATTTACGTACATATTTTTTAAATTTGATTTTTTGTGTTTAATAGTACTTTTAGTGTAGTTTCTACATATATAAATTTTGTATACTAATATTATATTAAATTTAATATTATGAAAAATTGAATTGAAAATGATTTTAGCAAAGCCTAGTTAACCGAACCAGACACATAAAATAGGACAGAAGGAGCTAGTATATTTTTTCTCATAAGTAACTCTTTGATTCTTAATAATACATTTTGATTTAAAGAATTAAAGGTATTTCATTTTTCATTAAAAGTACTACATTTTTCTTCATAAGTAATAACCGTAACCGTCAATCAATTTATCCATGATTAGCATTACATTTTTTTCTCATAAGTAACTATTTAACCCCTAATTAAATATTACATTTTAATTCAAAATTATTGCATTTTTCTCAAAAGTATTACAATTTCTCTTATAAATAACAAACAATTTATTATTGATTAGTATTATATTTTCCAACATAAGTATTACATTTTTCATAGACTCACCTATAAATACAAACATTCATAAACATACCTGTATCAATGTATGTATGCATGCATATATCCATGCATGTAACACATTTAATTTAATAAATATAAGTGTAGGTGGTGCAGTGGCTGAATAAGTCGATTTACCTATATATATGTATGTATGTGCGTGTCCACACGAAAAATAGAATTTAATTTATAAAAAAAAAAAAGTAATTCCAACCAAAGCTTGGAACGAAACCAAAATTTATTTATATAAAATAAATAGATATTAAAATAGGGTTTTAGAATTTTAATTTGAATATAAACCCACGACAAGCTAAGAAATGAGAAGGAGAAGAAATTTAAGTCGTGTGTAACACACACTTTCTTTAAAATTGATTCGCTACCTCTCGAGAGGAATAAAACGGATTACATCATTTACAGAAGTGTTGGCAGGTTTTCTTTACCTACGGCTAGAATGGTTGAAAGTTATATCCAAAGGGTAATTTGAATAGTGAAACTTTACTACTCAACATCTTTCTAAAAGGCTCTTGTATATATACTAGTGTAAATCAATTTTCAAACCAATGTGACACAAGTGCTTTATCAAAGCAATAATTCCACATTCATTTTTCGACTCAAATGGATCTGCTTTAAAGATTAATTTTCAAGATTATCTGTTTTGAACGTACAATATATCGATTTATTCGTCTCACCACGAAGAGTGTGAATACATATTGACCCGATCCAAATCAGAAATAGACTCATATATATCTATACTACAAAACAGCCACTTACAATGTCATTTTATGCTAAAAATTCTAACAATAAGTATATTAATTAATTTATCATACAGTGAGAACTAACTTAATTCATCCACTTGATTACATCAACGATTAAAGATATAAATCACATCTTATGACAATAAAGTACTCCAATATAACAGATACGAATTTACAAATATTATATTATCGCTCCAACAGTTGTGTAAAAAAAAAAAAACTGTACTGTTGTGTAAGTGAGCGGTACGGTGGCGCATTAAGGTGAAAAGGCGCCACCACGGCATCGACGACGACGACGACCAAGTTAGACGCGAAGTCGTTGGTCTCCGTCTTCGGTGGGCCGTTGGGATATGAAGCATATATACCCCACTTTCGAATCTTCAGCCTTCAGGGCAGACATAGTCATGTGCTCAGCTCCTTCTTCCTATAGCCTATATTCTATCCTCCAAACTTTGAATATTAGGAGTAGGGGCCGTGTGCATTCCATTCCCATTTTCATTTTTATTTTATTATCAATCAAATACGCATTTTAATCATTTGAAAATCTAAATAATTTAATTAAGATCAACGTCAATTCTAACTAGGTTGTTTAATTTTGATGGCCTAATTATCATGTTCAATGAACGTTTTTGAAAAAAGGGTGTTTCTCTTTTAAAGATTTCTAAGGATTTGAACCCTTAAAATTACAGAAAATTAATATATTTTACTATCTAAACTATTTATTCAAAATTAGTATTTATAAGTTACTTAGCTATATACAAGGGGCCTATAGCCCTCTGCGCGCGCGGGGGTTCAGATGCGCCATTCTGTGCGGTTACACGGCGATCTATTATTTTAAAAAAAAATTGATGCATCTTAAGCTTCTAATCTAGTCACCTTAAGCTAAATTAACATAAAAATGGCTTTGTAGAGAAAATCTTATTAAAAAAAAATTGTTTGTATTTTGGAATTGCCAAAAAAAAAAAAAAAAAAACTTTGCACCTTAAGAATGAAAATCACGCACCTTAAGCACACAAATCACGCATCTTAAGAAAGAAAATCACGCAACTAAAGCTTTATATTGACGCACTTAAGTTTCAACAACTAATGCACCTTAAGCTCAAAATCACACACCTTAATCACGAAAATCACGCACCTAAAACTTTAGACCGACTTAAGTTTTAACAACTAATGCACCTTAAGTTCAAAAACCATGCACCTTAAGCACAAAAATCACTTACCTTAAGAAAGAAAATCACACACCTTAAAAAATCACCCACTTTAAGTTTGACCCATATGGAAATGACTAAATTGCCACCGCGTTTTTTAAACATTGTTAATCATGAATAGTAAATATGACAAATAAAATGAGATAAATAGGGTATAATATTTAGAGTTAATAACTTAATACCATTCGCATAACATTCTCGTTTCAAAGAATTTTTTTCAAAAATCCCAGAAACCTCTCAATTGCTTAGTTCCATCATTTTCAGGACTATTCAGACCGATTAACACTTTTCACTCTTCATTAATTGATCAAACATTTCGTTTTGAACATAATTGGAGGTCGCAACCGTTGAATTAATATAATTAATCAGGTACTAATTACGTACATTAATCATGAATTTTCCTTTAATTTGTTCATTTATGTGATTTGTCATGTCCATTTTGATTTTATATTTATTAACTTAATTTTTATTAATGTTTGAAATTAATTATGTTGCCATATAATTATCTAAAAAAAGTATCTGTAGTCATATTAATTAATTTGATGATAATACTCTTAGATTTAACACATATTTAACGGAAATCTTAACGGAAGACTATTTGTGGTCGAAAATGAAAGTCAATGTACGTGTTTTGGTGGAATTGAAAGTCAAGAACTAAAAGGAGTACTATCACAATAGTCAGAGGACCATTTGTGATATTAACTCTAATATTTATTAAAAGTTATTGTCAATTAACCTTGTGGTCTAGTGGCACCCGGTGTCCCGGTGGAGGCAATTGTTGACTCTTTGCACTTCTTTTAATTTTTATACATGGTTGAAAAAATCGCTAGGTGCTTCTTGAGGTGTAGTGCCTAGGTGTCCATATATTTTTTGTTTTATTTTTTAAATTTTGTTTACAATTTTTTAATTTTTAAGACATGATAATTATAAACTATTTAATTATTTAATAGTTAATACTAAAATATTAAATATTAACATAAAAATCTAGAGTTTGAACAATTTAGAGTTATTTTGTTCAAAACGATGTCATTTTAAGTGGAATAATTCATTAAAGAAAAGATAACAATAATTAATCGGCCGACTAGACAGCCTAGTCGGTGCTTAGACGACCTAGTCGACCGCATAGACCACCGATTATGGTGATACGTTAGGCAGCCGGCTGGCACTTAGGATTGTTTCTATACATTATGAACTTTTACATTGATACATTAAACTTCTATAACTATATTTACTATTTCGGTTACTTAGTTTATGTTTTTATTTTTTATTTTATTTTTTATTTTTTTCCACTTTATTTATTTCATATACATCAATGCACATTTCTGAGTTATTTGCAAATATGTCGTTTATTTTCTACTTTGCCCCTCACATTAATGCGGCTAGATTTGCTATTAATGATTTTCAATTATAATATCCATTGACTTTTAACTTGACCTATACAATTAATTTTTTCCCCAAGTTGGTACTTCTATTAGCTTACCTTCAAATCAGTATTAAATGTAATGGAAAATTTGAATTTTCAAGTTTTTTTTTTTTTTTACTCAATTTGGTCATCTGACTATTGTATTGTTGCATGTGAATATTTAATATAAATTTAATAAACTACTTTAATTCTAAATATTTTAAATTTAGTGTATTAACATACTTTTAATATATATTGTCAAAAAAAAACATACTTTTAATATATATAGACTTAACTTTTAATACAACTAGCAGAATTTGGAAGTATTTAGTAGCCTATTTATATTTATAAATTCGTAAGTATTTACTGTAAAATAGATAAATTTCTAATAATATATTTATTTATATACTAGTCACTTCCACAAATTATTCATGTGTGGGCAATCATTTTTTTTTTTCATTTATATTTCTAATTCAATTCCATGGATAAAAAAAAAAGGCTTATTCTTGAATAGATTACAAATGGTAATGAATTTTTCCTTTATAATCTTGCATTGATATACTTTAAATTATTTATTTAAATACAAATATTAGACATTAATTAAGTCAGTTGTGCAATGCACGTTTAAAACTAGCAATCCTTATACCATAGATCAGAGTTCACAGTGTACTATGGACCCTGATACATGCGTATGTGTCTTTTGTTGTGAGTTTTTGTGTCATGTATTATGAAACTCTGCACTTTAATAATATGAGTTTTGTACCTGAAAAAAATTCGTAATTGTTATGAATATTTGTATTTTGTGTTGTAAAATTTGTGCCTATGAACACAAATTATGTACCTAAATCAGATTTGAAAAATAAGTGAATATATAACATGTGTATGTGTCTTGTATTATAAAATTATGTAACTTGAGAATATAAATTTTGTATCTCGTCATTTTGATCCAAGATCCATAATGCTATGTGGAACAGGCCATCACCCATGATGTAATTTGCCGTAAAACTAGTAGGTTTCATAAAATTAAGTAGTCATCAAAGAGCTCATAACTCGTATAATCAATAGAAAAAAAAAACATAAAGCAACCAAAAAAAAAAAAAACAAATAAGACAAATCCGTTATTCCAAAAATTGCATAAAAACCTCAAACCGAATCATTGTTCGAAGTAGTGGCAATTAATAAAAGTATAGTTGGTATAAAACACAGGCAAGAAGCAACCTAACTACTTGGCAATAACTGCTATCATTTAACTAACAGGGTCATCCCGGCCTTGTGCTCTAACATTTTGGACCACCACACTACAAGCTTCAAGTAAGACTATTGACATTGAAACTAAACTTCTTGCGTAATACTTTGGCCTGTTTGGTAAATGGCTATTGGCTGATTGGGTTGGCTGTTTGAGTTAAAAGGTATGATTTGTTAATAACATTAGCTGATTGTAAAAAGTTGTTTGATAAATTGGCTGTTAGCTGATAGTTATTTGGTATAATTTTTTTTTCACAAAAAGCTAATTGAAAAGGCTGCTTTGAGTAGCCTTTTGAATTTTAGTATTATAAAGTTACAAAAAGCTTATTAACTAAACAACTAATAGTGATCAAATAAGCCAAAATTGGCTGATAGGCTAGTTATTTACCAAACAGGGCCTTTAACTTTCTCATCACTAAAGTGATACTAGTTCAAAATTCAAAATTTCTATATTAATATTTCTCATATGTGAAGAGACGTCATTTTTATTTTCATTTATCTCTAAAGTATTACTATCTTTAAGGGTGTGTTTGGTTCGCACATAAGAATCGAAATCGGTATTGGTATCGGTATCAAATACTTGGTAAGGGACTAATGGTAATGGATTTTGGTGAAAGTATTTTACATTTTTGGTAGTCATCGGGTGGAATGAAAATGATTATTAATAGTTGGAGAAGAAAGGAGGAAGAGAAATGAAACAAAATAAGGGTATGAGTTTTTCAATTAATGGGGTATTCCTAACCAATAGTAGTATTCTAAAAACCTGTCCACCAAGCAATAACAATCACTTTGATACCCATACATTATACCAAAACCTGTCAACCAAACACACCCTAAAATTTTCTCTAATTGTCTCATATTTAGCCTTTTTCCTTTCTATTATGGGGGTGTTTGTAAATATATGCTAGCCGATAGTTGTTTGCTGATTGTGTTAGTGAGTTTGACTAGTTGATAGCATTAACTGCTTATATAAAGATTTTTGGTAAATAAGATGTTAAATGATTATATGCAAAATGACTTTCTTAAAAAAGCTGATCGTAAAAGATGATTTGAGCAACTTTTTGAATTTTTAGTGTTTTAGAGCAATAAGTTGTTACAAAAAGTTAATTAATCAAACGCTTATATTAACCGTTTAACCAAGTCAAATAGCTAATAGTGCCCAAATAAATCAAAATTTACTAATAAGCTAACTATATTACCAAATCGGACCTATATCTTTTCATGATTTTTAAGGAAAGTTTAGAAATTTTCGAATTTCCTTGTCTTTTAAAAGTTAAGCCGATGTGGCCCTAAATGTCAATCGTGAAAACATTCGTACAATAATGAATATTGTCACCACTAACGAAACATATAGAGCTTATTGCTTACCTGTGTGAAAGTGATGCTATACCAACGTTGAATTACGCATTTTTAGCAGCATTATTCCAATTGTACATTTTTAGAGTTTTCCTTGTGCATTTTTTAATATTAAATTTTACACTTTAAAATATTAAAATTTATAATTAGGTTAGCACTCTACAATTATATAGCTCGCAAAATGGCTTCCACAGGGCATTTCTTCTTTGGTAAATATTGGATCGTTTAGCTTTATGTATTCGAACTTCGAAGGGGGGTTAATTTTCCAGTTTTTATCTGCCTTTTTAGAGTTTAAATTAGTATACATGAACATATATTATAATGTAATACAATCAATAGTACTAAAAAAAATTAGTTGTTAACGAGAAGTAGGGTATTTGCATGTAGATTAAGGCTACTGTTCTGCAGCAAAAGAGGTGATTTTTCTTTTCTTTATACTTTTCACCTTCAATGTTGGTATGGCAAATTATTTTGTGGACCGGGTTCAAAAGACACAATTTACATACTAAATATTCACAATTCAAATTGTGAACATTCAGTAGGTAAATAGACACGAGTCCACCTTGCAAAGTGAATCCGAGTCCATATTATAACTATTGTTGTTTGTATATATTCCTAATCTTCATTCACAGTGTTGCTTAAACCATATCACACATAACAATGCACAAAGCTTTAAGAGTCACATTTATATTAGACCTCTCACAGATCTTAATCTCTGGGACAAATCGGATCAAATATTGGATAGTTGTTTGCTACTTATAATAAAAAATATAATACTTATTACAGAAAATTTAAGAGTTTGAAATATAAATTGTTATTTATAATAGATATTGTAATATTTATATATGAAATTGTGATACTATTAAGAGTAAAATGATTGTTATTAATGATAAATATTACAATATTTATAATTGAAATTGTGATAGTTACAAAGTGTACGTGATTCTAATGTAAATATTCTAATACTTATATGTGAAATGCTACTTATGAAAGAAATTGTAATATTTTATGAAAGAAATTATACAATAAATATTTTACGAAGCTTTTACTTGGTGAAAAATAATAAATTACCATTTCTAAATCACACAACACACAAACATATTCAATGTCCAAAATAGGGAAAAAGAAGATGATAACTTTTATTAGTACTAAAAAGATTTGAATATGATAGTAAAGTGTTAGACAAACAAAATAATAAGAACCAAATTTGATAATAGAGTAAAAAAGAACCAATAAATGGCACTTAAAATTGGGTGTGTTATAGGATTTTTTTTTCATTTTTAATGAAAAATGAGAGAAAATGGTTGTTGGTAGACATATTTTTTAAATTAAAAATTATAAAATAAAGAATACCAAATAGAAAATGGTGAAATGTGAAATTAGAGAAAGGAAAATAAAAAAAATTGAAGTAAACCCTACTACTCTGCGGAGTACCTTATATTATTTTTGAGAAAATAACATTTTTAATTTTTAAGTTATGATCATAGTATAATTTATTCTACGAGTTATTCACAATATAAATTTAGTTCCTCAAATAGTATTAAAGTGAGGAATTTGACAATTGAGGAATTATTCACAAGATAAATTTAGTTCGTCGCTATTACCTATATTGAGTGTAACAACTTTCACACTGTAATTGTCAGAGTTCGATATTGCATTATTGCCAACAATCTATTACCCAAAACTAATTGAACTATCCGTGTGAATCCATTAAGATCTTGAATAACTAAAAGATTAAATCTAGACTATGGTTACAATTAAATAAATGTGCCATTTTCTCAGTAACTACCCATTTGATTGGAGGAATTTGGAATTCCCTTCCCACATGATTTTTAAATATGAAAATTTCTTACATTTGGTTGGATTTGAAATTTAGCAAAAATTAAATTATTTTATTTTGTGGAATTGAAATTTCAATCCCTCATATTGAAAATTTGAATTCCATGACATTTGAAAAAAAAAAATAAAATAAAATTCTTGGACAAAAATAACTCTCCCAATTAGAAATTTCTATAATAAAAAAAAATAATTTATTGTTTTAGATCATGATTTATTATATTATAATTATAATTTATTATATATTTTTAAAGAAATATTAGAGGAGACACTAAAAATTAAATTCTCTCATCCGATGCTCCTAGAAATATAATTCTTTTACTATAATCTAGTAAATATTATTTTTTTAAACAAAAATTTTATTGAGAAACATCTAGGGGTAGAAAATTTTCAAAGATCATACAAAAGAGTTGAAACGGACCGTAGGGTATCCAACACCAAATCAAAAGAAAGATTCACAATAGGCTCGGTGCAAGAAATGCCACAGAAGCGATTCAAGCGAGTCCATCAGTAGCAAAATTGGATTCACGGTAGACATGAGTAGTCGTAGAAGCGTTGGAAGCAAGATAATCCTTTATGTGAGCGATAGCATCTCGAATCAGCCACGAAATCTGAGAAGTTGGAGAAGATACGAATGAAGCAAGGAGCTTAGTCTCAAGCTCTATTATTATTATTTATTTATTTATTTATTATTATCATTATTATTAAATGAGTTTTACTTAACGACCACTGTTGGGGTATTTGGAGGGGACGAAACGACCAGATATGGAACAGTAAACCTTGGCAGGTCTCACGTATTCAAACTGAGATCAATCAGCTTCTTATAAGTTGGCAACAAGTGATGAGTGAGGCTGCAAAAATCCATGCCCCATGGTGAAACTGTCACGGTGGGTGAGGGAATTTTAAAAGTTTTTGTTGATGCAGCTGTATTTCCTAATTCTAACCATGCTTATTATGGGATAGTTGTTACAGATGGTTGTGGTGAGTTTGTTGCTGCCAAGAATGGCTCTCTTCGTTGTCATAAGGATGTTCACTTGGCTGAAGCTATGGCAATAAAGGAGGCTTTGTCATGGGTGAAGGATAGAAGTTGGCTGAGGGTTAAGGTTTTCTCAGATTGTCAAATGGTTTGTCAACTGTTTAAGAGGTCTACTGAGGATTTATCGTATACTGGATGCGTTGTTGGTGATTGTAAGGTTTTACAACGGCACTTTGAAGTAGTGTCTATTGGTTTTATTCCTAGATCAGTGAATAAGCTTGCCCACGCTGTGGCTAGGGCTGCTCATTCTCAACCTGGTCCTGCTATTTGGATGTCTTCTGCTCCTTTCTGTATTTCGCATTTGATTTAATAAGAATCTCTGAGTTTATTTTCAAAAAAAAAATGAGTTTTACTTATTATTATTAAACAATCGTTATATTAATTATTTTCTTTCAATCCGCCTATAAATCAAACAAAATTTATAAAACAAATTATTTTCACTAATTAAATAATAAATTTTGAATCTTATTTTATTTCACAATTTTCTTCTAGTGTGATGACACATCTATTACTAAATGGTCAATCAGAAGAATTTAAGAAAGTTTCTTTTTTGAAAAAAAAAAGAAGAAGAAGAGTTTAAGAAAACATATATATAATTGCAATTTTTTTTCCTTTAATCTTCTCGTTGCAATAGCGAGGAAAATATTCTAAATACTTTTTTTTTTAAATTTATTTAAAAAAAAATCCTTTTCTCAGCTAATCGAACACCCCACTTTGCTCTGAGGAGTATTCCATTGATTGAAGCACAAATCGGAGTTCGGACACTCCCGAAGCCATGTCTACCATTGCTGCCAAGGTCGCTGTAATCGGAGCTGGAAGTAAGGATGGAAAATATGTCTTCTCTTTTAGGAGTAGTAGTTAAAAACATGTAAAAACGATGTTCAAATTTTGACAAAATCGAGGAAATTTTGGGATTATGTTAATGATGAAGAAATGAAAAGTCTTTTCTCTTGTCTCCTTTTTTTTTTGGTGCTTCAGTTTCCGGGTCAGTTTGTGCATCTACATTAGCCAAGAATGGAATATCTGTTACCCTTTTCGAGTCAGCTAGAGGCCCAGGTGGTCGGATGTCTCAAAGGAGGTAATTTTCACATATACTGTAAATGATTCTTAATTTCTGTTATTTCTTTTTTTAAAAATTAAAAATGGGAATTTCCTAATCTTTGAATTTTTGTTAGAGAGACTACCGAAGATGGGAGGGAGTTGTTTTTTGATCATGGTGCTCCTTACTTCTCTGCTACTAATCCTGATGTACTTAGCCTTGTTCATGATTGGGAATCAAGAGGACTTGTTTCTGAGTGGAAGGAGAAGTTTGGGTCTTTTGATTGCATTTCCAAGAAGTACATCAACTTTGAAGAGGTATCAACTCTCAATTGTTTAACATATCTCTAATACATGGTACTATGGCTGTATTAGGCTAATTTGGTCTAAATTGCACGTGTTCCTTGGTCTTCCTTCTCCTTTTTATATTGCTTTGGTAAGCTGTGTTCATATTATTTTATACTGGTTTTCGTGCCTTGGTTTGAGATAGTTTGGCTTTGCATCCAATATAATTTCCTTGCACACCCTAATTGGAATTGATTTAGTCAATAATCCTACACATGGTAGGATTTTCTATGGTGATAAGTTGAACCCTGCCTTATTCAATAATAATAAAAAAAATCCTCATCTCTCTTCCTATTTTTCAAAGTGAGAGGTACAATCCCGGCAAAGCTAGCTCAGTTGGTTTGACCGATCACTTTAAAGTTTTGCTCTAGTGGTAGAGTGGAGACCTGAGAACTGACGGAGGACTCACGGTTTACCTTCTCTAGCGGTTCTTGAGCAGAAGTTCTGGGGCTTAGGATTAGTTTGGTGTAAGCTGGGAAACCTAATGTATCAAAAAAAAAAGTGAGAGGTACAACTATACTTGTTTCCTATTTGGAAATAAGGCTTGTTGCAAATATTATATTCCCCAACCCTTTGAGGGCCCTTACTGAAAAAGAAAAAAAAAAAGTGAACAGTGAGTATCTGACTTTTGTGATGCAACAGATTACCAGTGATAAATTTTGACCTTTGGAACATTTGAATCTCCTGGTTGAAAATTATTTTCTATTTTGACAGTGATGCTTAATGATTCCCCATACAAGGATTTTTTTTCTTGAAATTATTAACTATATTGCATAATTGTTGTTTGACTAGCTAGCCACAAAAACTTATCACAATTTCAGTACTTTGATGAAAGTCTATGATGATTACCAATTCAACAGCTCATTTGTGCATATCAAAGAGAAATATCTTTCTTTCTGAGTAATATTATGATGGCAACTTTACCTGTAAAGTTAAAACTGCAACTCGTAACATTGACATTCTTTGTGTTTTATTATGTTGGGTGTGTTAAAGTAGTACTGCAGTCAATTGTTCCCTGAATATCATTGTAATTCAGGAAAGCTTAAGCCTGAAATACATGGGTGTTCCAGGAATGAATTCCATTTGCAAAGCGTTATGTAAGGAGCCTGGTAATTAACTGAAACTACTGGGTTCTCATCTTTTTAGTTAACTATCCACAAAAGAAAGAACTGTTAGATAGCAGATTTCCATATCTGGAATTTACCATCTCTATCAGGTGTGGAAAGTGTGTTTGGGACAGGTGTTGGGAGGATGGAGTGGTTAGATCGCGAAGGTTTGTGGTCGTTGACTGGTTTGGATGGTAAAAAACTCGGCTACTTTAAAGGAGTTGTGGCATCGGACAAGAATACATGTTCTCCCAGATTTACAAGCGTAACGGGACAACCCCCACCTCTTGGTATGATTTTGCTCTATGTGGCTTTTGTGGGTTAACTTTTCAATTGTGTTGATTTGAGCATAGTTTATTTTGTTGACTTTTGCTCCGGCAGCTGCATATGAACTTATGAAGCTTATTTCCCCTTTTGTCAAATATTCATTTATTCATCTTTAAATATTGTCCAATTGGAGAGTCATAATTGTGGGAGGCTACTATTTATTAAACACAGAAATTCCTCTCTATGGCCTATTCAGCTCAATCATTTATTGCTTCTCAAAGATGCCGCATATGGGGAGGGGAATATTATTATTATTATTATAATTTTATTTTATTTTATTTTTTGTGGGGAAGGGGGTTGAATTTTGTATGTAGTTTAGGCCATTATGTGTTAGCTTTGTGCTAGGGGGACTCCTATTTATACTGAAAGTATGGAGCTTTAAGGATTGAAGTTAAAAATATTTTAGAATCATTTAAAACAATAAAAGCAATTGTGACTAAAAATGAGTTTTGAAACTCGGAGAGAATTTTGAACTTGTGTTTTCATAATATCCATTCCTTACATCTTTGGTCTTATAATAAGATGGTATTCACATCATTCATTCCCTTGTGAGGAACTGAAAGAATCAAGTGGATTAAGATTACTTGCACACTTAGAAATATATGTTTGTTTCATTATTTTTTTAACATTAAAGCCAATATCATTTTTGCACCTTAGTGCTACTACATTCTTGACTCAATTATATAAATAGCTTTGGTAAGTTGAGTTAACCATTTATACTTGTACTCCTTCAATGTAGATTTGACAATGGTTCCAGATTTGGCCTTGAAGATTAAAGAAATTCCTGTCAGTCCATGCTTTGCTCTCATGCTAGCTTTTGAAGATCATTTGCCAGGGGTAAGACATGCAAATACACCTTTTTTGGAAGATTTAAGAGAGGACAGATCACACGCACACATCTGTGTGTTTGCAAGTCAAGTGTATTCTTTGATGCGTGTGTGTGTATATTTCAGGATGTTCCCAAATTAGAGAATACTTGTCTTATCATTACTTCCAAGTTTAGTGATAGAAAAATCTAATCAAAATGTTTTAAATGTGATATTAGAACATGGGAAAATTGCATTTTTGGTCTTATATTGTGGTACAGATTTAGTCATTGAATTATATGTATGACCATTTTTAACCCCTAAGTTATGCGCAAAGTGGCATGTTTAGTCCTTGAAGGACCAAATCTGCCACTTTATTAAATAACATACTGGTGGCAGAAATAGTCTCCGAAGGGGACTGAAATTGCAACTTCGCGCATAACTTAGGGGTTAAATATGGTCACGCATATAACTCAGGACTAAACCTATACCACGGTACTGAAGGACCAAAAATGCAATTTTCCTTTAGAACATTGTCCTAGAAATTACCTAATTGAGTTCTCTCATATCTCAGATGCCAGTTAAAGGCTTCTCAATCAAGAATTCTAAAGTTCTCAATTGGGCATATTGTGACAGCAGCAAGCCAGGCCGTTCCACCAATAGGTATATGCTCTCACATTTTGAACAGAAATTACAGTGAGGGAACTTCAGCATTCTGAAATTTAAAATGTATAATTGATAATGCCACGTGCTGTTTGCTCGTTTTTCTGAGTTAGTGAATGCTGGGTGTTGCATTCTACTGCTGAGTATGCAGAGGGAGTTATTGCTCAAACTGGACTTCAGAAACCCTCCAATGCAACATTGAGCAAAGTGGCAGAAGAACTACTTAGAGAATTCGAAAGCATCAACCAGATTATGCCTCAACCGCTCTTTCAGAAAGCTCATAGATGGTTGGTTTCTTAGACTAAAAGCTAAGCATATACTCTTCTAGTGGTTGCTTAGAATATGCACGGCCTTAAGCACTTGAAACTAGAATTGAAGGATGCGTTTCGACTCGACTAAAAGCTTAAGCTGATAGTTGGACTGCACGTTTATGTTTATATATTATATTATATGCTCAACAACTAGTGGCTAAAATCCCCCTCAAGTTTCCCATAAGTTATCATTCTTCAACCAAATACTTAAGTAGCTTTGGCATAACCTTTTACTAGTAGCAAGTGATCCTTTCTCTGCGAGATTCTGCTGTCTCTTATGTTGACTGTTACTCGGTAATGCATGTTTGTCCCTCAGGGGAAGCGCCTTTCCAGCAACTAGCATTGCAGAAGAGAGTAAATGCCTTTGGGATGCGGGAAAAAGATTGGCAATCTGTGGGGATTTTTGTGTAAGTCCAAATGTTGAAGGTGCCATTGTCAGCGGGATGGCTGCTGCTGCTAAATTCGTCGAAATCCATAGTAGCCTATGAGTGCTATATTTCCAATCATACATCCAATAGCGGTAATCTCAGTCAGCATATATATATATCAGCAGTTGTATTTTATGATTGCAGAGTCTAAGATTGATTGCATTGACAGTCTCTATATGCATAGTCATGATCTATAGCTTTAGCATTCATCTTAACAAGAAGTTGAATGCTAGTGGTATCTGGTCATGATGTTTCATATGCTTCTCTAGCCACAGTTCTCCTTGCAGCAAAACATGAAATATAGTTGATTCTGTTATTGGCAATGGAGTTTATGAACTTTTGGCGTGGCAATCGTCATACGGTGGATCATGGTTCACACAGTTGTGTGGACTATGGTGATACACCACAAATATGTATATTGTAAAATAAATCTGTAGTAGAATCAAAATGATGCTTTAGTTTTGCTATAATCAACCTATTGTGTGTATAAAATGAAACTAAATAGCAGAGCTCATACAGATATGTATATTGTCAAATGAATTTATAGTAGAATTAAAATGATACTTTAATGTTTTTATAATAAACATATTCTATGTATAAATTGAAATTGAATAGCAGAGTTCATACATATATGTATATTGTCAAGTGAATGCATTTACAACAATGTATTTCAAAAAACAACACAAAGTGAAAGGGCAATTAAATCTTAGTACATGGTTGGTGGAGGTGGAGAAGCATAAATGTATGTTGGTTGCAAGGGAGAGGGGGATGGTGGGGGAGGTGAATGGTATTAATATGGTGGAGGGGGAAAATGAGAAGGAGATAGTGGAGGCTAGAGGGGATTGATAGTAGTATTGAGGTGGAGGAGATGGTGATGGTAGTGGTGGAGACTTGTAGTAGTATGGTGGTGGAGGTGATGGTGATGGAGGAGGTGATTACTACTAATAATAGGGTGCAAGGGGCGACGGTGATGGTGGAAGAGGAGATCTGTAATAATAGGGTGGTGGTTGTGATGGAGATGAGGGTGGTAGGGATTTATAATAGTATGGTGGTGGGGGTGATGGTGATGGAGGAGGTGGTGACTCGTAATAGTAGGGTGGAGGAGGAGATTTGTAATGATAAGGTGGAGGAGGAGATGGTGAAGGTGGTGGAGGAGATATATAGTCATAAGGTGGAGGAGGAGATGGTGAAGGCGGAGGAGGAGATGATGAAGGTGGTGGAGCAGGTATATAGTCGTAAGGTGGAGGAGGAAATGGTGAAGGCAGAGGAGATTTGTAGTAATAAGGTGGAGGAGGAGATGGTGAAGGTGGTGGAGGAGATGGTGAAGGCGGAGGGGGAGATTTGTAGTAATAAGGTGGATGAAGAGATGATGAAGGTGGAGGAGATGTATATTCATAAGGTGGAGTAGATGGTGAAGGCGGAGGAGATGTATATTCATAAGGTGGAGTAGATGGTGAAGGCGGGGGAGGAGATTTATAGTAATAAGGAGTAGATGGTGAAGGCGGGGGAGGAGATTTATAGTAATAAGGTGGAGGAGGAGATGTATATTCATAAGGTTGAGGAGGAGATGGTGAAGGCGGGGGAGGAGATTTGTAGTAATAAGGTGGAGGAGGAGATGGTGAAGGTGGTGGAGGAGATATATAGTCGTAAGGTGGAGGAGGAGATGGTGAAGGCGGAGGGGGAGATTTGTAGTAATAAGGTGGAGGAGGAGATGTATATTCATAAGGTGGAGTAGATGGTGAAGGCGGAGGAGATGTATATTCATAAGGTGGAGTAGATGGTGAAGGCGGGGGAGGAGATTTATAGTAATAAGGAGTAGATGGTGAAGGCGGGGGAGGAGATTTATAGTAATAAGGTGGAGGAGGAGATGTATATTCATAAGGTTGAGGAGGAGATGGTGAAGGCGGGGGAGGAGATTTGTAGTAATAAGGTGGAGGAGGAGATGGTGAAGGTGGTGGAGGAGATATATAGTCGTAAGGTGGAGGAGGAGATGGTGAAGGCGGAGGGGGAGATTTGTAGTAATAAGGTGGAGGAGGAGATGTATATTCATAAGGTGGAGTAGATGGTGAAGGCGGGGGAGGAGATTTATAGTAATAAGGTGGAGGAGGAGATGTATATTCATAAGGTTGAGGAGGAGATGGTGAAGGCGGGGGATGAGATTTGTAGTAATAAGGTGGAGGAGGAGATGGTGAAGGTGGTGGAGGAGATATATAGTCGTAAGGTGGATGAGGAGATGGTGAAGGCGGAGGGGGAGATTTGTAGTAATAAGGTGGAGGGGATGGTGAAGGTGGTGGAGGAGATGGTGAAGGTGGTGGTGGAGATTTATAGTAATAAGGTGGTGGTGGTGGAGGAGATAGTAAAGGTGGTGGAGGAGATTTGTAATAGTAAGGTGGAGGAAGGGAAGGTGAGGGTGGCGGTGGAGATACGTTATAGTATGGAGGTGGAGGTGAAGGTGAAGGTGGTGGGGCACACTTGTAAGCATATGGTGGTGGAGGCGATGGTGATGGCGGCGAAAGCGACTTGTACTCATTGGGAGGTAGTGGGGACTGAGATGGTGGCGGAGTAGATTTGTGTTGATACACTGGAGGCTGGTGTAAAGAATACAAGTAACTAGTATCTCCAGAAACTACATTAGAGATAGCCAACAAGGCTAACACCACCAAGATGTGTTGCAACGGGCGACCTCCGGTGAGGCCACCACCGCGACTCCTCATTTCTTACCTAAAAAACCCTACCAACTTAAATCTTTGTTATTCAGCTGTGAGCTGATGACCAGAGGGGATCGAATGGCAAAGATATTTATATGATACTGCAAGAAGTGTGAAATAGTCGCTGCATGACATTGTCAACTGCCAACGTGGGAACAACTAATAAGATATAATGATAATTATATTGCGTGAAATTGTCAAATAGGGGAAACACCTCAAATAGTGGAACAATATAATTTTACAAAAACCCCAATCATAAACTCTCTACATATATGGCTGTATTGGTTTGATCGTACTTCTTTAATGTCAAACTCTAATTAATCACTTTTGCAATTCTTAATTATGATCATTTCTGTATATGAACCTGTCGGATCTCCCCCGTTAACCAAAACAAAAATGGTACCATATGAAATGAGAACCACATTTCCTGTAACTGTGAATTACCTTTTGTGCAACATGTAATGCCTGATTTGACATCTAGGAAGTATGCATTTCTATAATTACTTTTGTATTTCTGATTGTGTATCTTGTAATGCTTAATTGTACAATTTGTATTTTTATAATTATGTATCTTGTAATAATGTCTGATTGTGCAAATCGTAATGTATGATTGGGCAGTTTGTACGAGAGCAGTGATTCTCATTTGATCATGCCGCTATCAAATATAGTATTTATATCTTTATATGGCATTATTTAACTATTTGTTTTTTAACTTGCCATAAAATGGACAAATTCACAAACACCTTAATATTAAAAATTTTATGTTATTAGTGAATTTAAATTAGTGTATTGTAACCAAACTTTTCTCAATATATTTATAAAATTGTAGAAATAAAAAAAAAATCATATTGTAATAGATAGAATGGATAAAATTTTGAATTGTTACTTAAATGATGATCGGTGTATCATATGTTAATGATGATATGACAATGTGATAAACAACTTAAAAAGGACATGTGAAAAGATTGACAAAAATAGTTTAAAAATAAATTGAAAATTTATTATATTTTGATAAATATGATTTTTAAGGAAAATAGATATGATTTTAAAATACCTTGAGAAATTAACCTTTTGATTAGCTAATGATCTTGTAGTCTAGTAACACGAAGTGACTTTCCCATATAGGAGGTCATGAGTTCAAACCCCAGTACTTTTGAGAAAAAAAATGATATACTTTTATATCAAATTAAATGAAATTTGTTACTTTATTGAAATAAAGTATATATAATACTTATGAGGAAAAAAGTGATACTTTTTGAGAAAAAATGTAATACTTTCATATCAAAATATAATATTTAGAGCTTGAATTGAAGGGTTACTTATGATGGGGAAGTGTGATATTTATCATGGATAAATTGATTTATTGTTACTTATGAGCGGAAATGTAATACTAATTAGGAAAAATGTGTGTTAACGATAAATTGATTGATGGTTACTTGGAAAGTGATTGAAACTTGACTCGTGTCATGTATAAGGATCCGTGACACAGTCTCAAAGGAGTTTTTATCATCACTTATCCAGAATTTCCATATGAAAGAACGACAATTTTTGCTGAGAATAATCTTTTAGTGGATGGATGAGAAAATCTAAAAAGAGTTAAATCTTGGAATGACCCATTGATTATTAATATTTATCAATTTTTATCGTCAATATTTAATTGACTATAAATGGTCTATTGATTATTAACCTTTACCAATTTTCATCAATCACTTTCAATTTGACCATGAATGATCCCTTGACTATTGATTTTGTTCCAAATTTGGTCCTCTAGTTAAATATCTCTATTTATTAAACATTAAATTTAAGGGTATTAATAATGTAAAATTTTGGTTATTCACATTCCCACTAATGATGAATCCAATGTATTAAGTTTATGAACCGAATTTTTACATTATTATCTTTAAATTTAATGTTTACTAAATTGATATTTAACATGATATGATGATCAAAATTTTGAACAAAATCAATAGTTAAGGGGACCATTTATGGTCAAATTGAAAGGCGATAATGAATATTGATAAACGTCAATAATTAATGGACCATTTATAATTTAATTGAAAGTTAAGAATAATAAAAATTGATAAGTGTCAATAATCAAGGGACCATTTCTGGGATGGAATTAACTCATATAAAAATTATGAATTTAATTTATTAACAGTGGTTACATCAAACAAATTTTCATCTCATGGAAATGAATAACTCTTTCATATAAAATGATACAATAAGATATATGGGAAAGATATTAATAAAAAATTAGACATAAGTTGATCTACATTGTAAGAAACAAAGCTGTTAAATGCAATGAGGACGGAGCCTTTATTTCACAAATAAATTATGTTAAATGATGTCCGAATCTTCCTTTCAAGAAGCCTTCATCTATTCCACAATTATTGGATGGGAGATCTGAAAAATTAAAAATGTTTTATATAAGAGCTTCCAGTGGATAATACAACATTAATAAAAATGTATTCAAAATTAAATATCATTTACCTGATATGCAACACAAAGTGGAAGAGCAATTAAAGCTTAGTACTTGGTTGGTGGGGGTGGAGAAGAGTAAATGTATGTTCGTTGTGGGGGAGATGGGGATGGTGGGGGAGGTGAATGGTAGTAATACGGTGGAGGGGGAGAAGGAGATGGTGGGGGAGGGGATTGATAGTAGTATGGGGGTGGAGGAGATGGCGATGGTGGTGGTGGAGACTTGTAGTAGTATGGTGGTGGGGGTGATGGTGATGGAGGAGGTGGTGACTTGTAATAATAGGGTGGAGGGAGAGACGATGATGGTGGAGGAGGAGATTTGTAATAATAGGGTGGTGGTGGTGATGGAGACGGTGGTGGTGGAGATTTATAATAGTATGGTTGTGGGGGTGATGGTGATGGAGGAGGCGGAGACTTGTAATAGTAGGCTGGGGGAGGAGATGGTGAGGGTGGGGGAGGAGATGGTGAGGGTGGAGGAGGAGATTTGTAATAGTAGGGTGGGGGAGGAGATGGTGAGGGTGGAGGAGGAGATTTGTAGTAGTAGGGTGGTGGTGGCGATGGAGATGGGGGTGGTGGAGACTTATAATAGTATGGTGGTGGTGGTGATGGCAATGGAGGAGGTGGAGACTTGTAATAGTAGGGTGGGGGAGGAGATGGTGAGGGTGGAGGAGGAGATTTGTAGTGGTAAGGTGGCGGTGGTGATGGAGATGGTGGTGGTGGAGACTTATAATAGTAGGGTGGCGGGGGTGACGGTGATGGAGGAGGTGGAGACTTGTAATAGTATGGTGGCGGAGGAGACGGTGACGGAGGAGGTGGGGATCTATAATAATAAGGTGGAGGAGGAGATGGCGATGGTGGAGGAGGAGATTTGTAATAATATGGTGGTGGTGGTGATGGAGATGGGGGTGGAGGAGACTTGTAGTAATACGTGGATGGTGGTGGAGGTGACTTATAAGAATAGGTTGGTGTAGGCAATGGTGAAGGAGGGGGTGGTGATTTGTAGTAGTAAGTTGGTGGTGGGGGAGATTTGTAATTGTATGGAAGAGGGGCAGGTTTGGGCTTCTCACATTTCTCATAAGGAGTCTTTGGGGCATAAGCAAACGGTTTTGCATAGAGAACAACTTCATAAACTGTCTTTGATTTTACACTTAGTGTAGCACCCTTAATGCCCATATGAAAGTTAGTAGAGATGTTACACTTGGAACCCTTGGGTGGTGTGTGAAGTTTAGCCTTGCATGCCTTTCCTCCATATTTGTTGTAGTCAAACCCTTTAACTTCAATGCTATACTTTCCATTGATCTTGGTAGTTCCATATGCCACAATTTTCTTTTCACCGGCCATACAAGTGACCTCAACTATTGCACCTATATTAAGAAATTAATTGTCAATTAAGAGTGATAAATTAATAAGTAGATAATCATAAAGAAAATAAATATTAGTATATTTGTTTTCTATTAAAAGTCCATTGCAAATTAAAAGAGAGCTTTGTCAATAAAACATAAAAGGAAATACAATTAGAAACACCAACCATACAATTGTTGTGAAAATGGTTGAAGGGAAAAACTTACCTTTGAGATGTTTCATGTTATGAGATTTCTTAGGATATGCCCAATCGTAACATTTGAAGCAGTACACTTTTCCAACAACTTTAACCACTAATTGATCATAATGTGGAGGATAATAATGAGTTGGTGGTGGTGGTGAGGTGTAATAATAGGGAGATGGAGGGGATTTCTTGGGTGGTGGTGGGGAAGTGTAATAGTATGGAGTATGAGACTTTTTAGGTGGTGGCGGAGAAGAGTAGTAGTATGGAGGAGGGGGTGATTTAACTGGTGGTGGCGGAGAAGAGTAGTAGTATAGAGGAGGGGGTGATTTAACTGGTGGTGGTGGAGAAGAGTAGTAGTATGGTGGAGGAGGAGACTTTACAGGTGGGGGTGGTGATGAGTAATGGTATGAAGGGGGTGGTAATTTAACTGGTGGTGGGGGAGAGGTGTAGTAATAAGGAGGGGGTGGTGATTTCTTGGGTGGAGGTGGAGAGGTGTAGTAGTAGGGGGGTGGCGGTGAAGGTGAGGGTGGAGGAGGAGATTTGTAATAGTATGAGGGAGGAGGAGATGGCGACGGTGGTGGTGGAGATTTGTAGTAGTAAGGTGGAGGAGGAGACGGTGAGGGTGGCGGTGGAGATTTGTAGTAGTAAGGTGGAGGAGGGGAGGGTGAGGGTGGCGGTGGAGATTTGTAATAGTATGGAGGTGGAGGTGAAGGTGAAGGTGGTGGGGGGGACTTGTAAGCATATGGTGGTGGAGGTGATTGTGATGGCGGGGGAGGAGACTTGTAAGCATATGGTGGTGGAGGTGATTGTGATGGCGGTGGAGGAGACTTGTATGCATATGGTGGGGGAGGCGGATGCACGGGCGGTGGTGGAGACTTATACTCATAGGGAGGTGGTGGAGACGGAGAAGGTGGCGGAGGAGATTTGTATTGATACACAGGAGGCGGAGGTGAAGAATACAAATAACTAATATCTCCAGAAACTACATTAGAAATAGCCAACAAGGCTAACACCACCAAGATGTTTGGCAACCGGCGACCTCGGGTGAGGCCACCACCGCGACTCCTCATGTCTTACCTAAAAAACTCTACCAATTATCTTAAAGCTTTGTTATTCAGCTGTGAGCTGATGACCAGAGGGGATTGAATGGAAAAGGTATTTATAGCAGACTGCAAGAAGTGTGAAATAGTCGCCTGCATGAAATTGTCAACTGCCAACTGGGGAACAACTAAGATATAATGATCATTGCATTGCATGAAATTGTCAAACAGGGGAAACATCTCAAATAGTGGAGCAATATAATTTTATAAAAATCGCAATAATCAACTCTCTACACAGCTGTTTTGGCTTCATCATATTTCTTTAATGTCATACTCTAATCACTTTTGGAATTCTTAATTTTGATCATTTCTGTATATGAGCATGTCAACTCTTCCCCGTTAACCAAAATAAAGATTGGGCATGATGAAATGAGAACCACATTTCTCGTGTAAATTAAACCTAGGAATTACTTTTTGGGCAATTTGTAATGTCTGATTATGTAACTTGTAGTGTCTTATTGTGTATCTTTGAAATATGCATTTCTATAATTATTTTTGTATTTTGGATTGTGTATCTTGTAATGTATGATTGTCCAACTTAAAATTTTATTGATTGTGCATTTTGTAATTACTGATTATGCAACTCATAATGTATAAGTGCACAACAGTTTGAAAGCAATGTTTTTCATTTGATCATGTCCCTATTAATTATAATATTTATCTCCTTACATGGCACTATTTAATTAATTTTTTAACTTGTCGTAAAACCGACAAATTCACAATTATGCAAACATCTGAATATTAAAAAATTTACTGATGCGTTAGTGAATTTTGAAATTAATGTATTGGAACCAAACTTTTCTCAATATATTAATAAAATTATAGAATTAGAAAAAAAATCATATTATAGTTGAATGGATAAAATTTTGAATTGTTACTTAAATGATCGGTGTATGAGTGTATCATATGTTAAATGATGAAATGTCAAACTGTTAATGTGATAAACAACTTAAAAAGGACCTATGAAAAGATTGACAAAATTATTTTAAAAGTAATTTTAAATTAATTATATTTTGATACATAAGATTTTAAAACACCTTGACAAATTAAAGGGTAACTATCATTTGAGATAATATCGTCTCACGGATTCTTATTCGTGAGACGGATTTAGTCTAGATGAAATGTGTAATATTAATTAGAGATAAATTAATTTTTACTTTATACTGGAAAGTGCAATATTTATGAGGAAAAATATGACACTTTTGAAAAAGAAAATGTAGTATTTTTAAATCAATATGTAATATTCATATATTGAAGAGTTACTTATGAAGGGAATGTAATACCAATTAGGATAAATTGATTAATTTTTATTTATGAGAAAAAGTGTAATACTTATTGAAGAAAAGTGAAATAATAAAGGATAAATTGATCGTTACTTATGAAATAAAGTATAATACTTATGAGAAAACGTGTAATACTTTCATATCAAAATATAATATTTAGGTCTTAAAAGATTAGCAAAAATGTAATACTTATAAGGAAAAGTATATGTAATATTAATTAGGGATAAATTGATTGATGATTACTTGGAAAGTGATTGAAACTTGACTCGTGTCATGTATAAGGATCCGTGACACAATTTTAAATGAGTTTTTGTCATCATTTATCTAAAATCTCCCGATGAAAGAGGGTTAATTCTTGCTTAGAATAATCTTTTAGTGGATGGACGAGAAAATTTTTTTAAAAAAAATCTTTGAATGATCCATTGACGGTTGATATTTACTAATTTTTATGATCTACTTTTAATTTGACCATAATAAATGGTTCCTTGACTATTGACATTTACTAATTTTCATCATCGACTTTCAATTTGTCTATAAATAATCCTTTGACTATTGATTTTATTCCAAATTTGGTTCTCCAAATTAAATATCTACTTATTATTTATTAAATATTAAATTTAAGGGTAATAATGTAAAATGTTGGTTCTTCACAGTCAACTAATGATGAACCCGATATATTAAGTTTATGAACATAATTTGCCAATCTCAACAAAAAGTCAATTTTTACCTTATTATCCTTAAATTTAATGTTTACTAAATTAATATTTAACGGGTAGACCAAATTTAGAACAAAATCAATAGTTAAGGGATTATGGTCAAATTTAAAGTCGATAATGAAAATTAGTAAAGATTAATAGTGAAGGAAATATTTATGGTGCAATTAAAAGTTTAGAATAAAAACTAATAAATGTCAATATTAATCGTCGTTACATCCCAAATACCATTACAAAGAAATTTTGATCTCATCGAAATGAATCTCTTAGTGTCTTTCATATAGAATAAAATGATACAATAAGGACGGAGCCTTTATTTGACAAATAAATTATAATAAATGATGTCCGAATCTTCCTTTCAAGAAGCCTTCATTTATTCCACAATTGGATGGAAGATCTGAAAAATTAAAAATGTATTAAATAAGAGCTTCGAGTGGATAATAAAACATTAATAAAAATGTATTCAAAATTAAATATCATTTACCTGGTATACAACAAAAACTGGAAGAGCAATTAAAGCTTAGTACTTGGTTGGTGGGGGTGGAGAAGAGTAAATGTATGTTGGCTGTGGGGGAGATGGGGATGGTGGAGGAGGGGATTGATAGTAGTACGGAGGTGGAGGAGATGGTGATGGGGGTGGTGGAGACTTGTAGTAGTAGGGTGGAGGAGGAGAGGGTGAGGGTGGAGGAGGAGATTTGTAGTAGTAGGGTGGTGGTGGCGATGGAGATGGGGGTGGTGGAGACTTATAATAGTATGGTGGTGGGGGTGATGGCGATGGAGGAGGTGGAGACTTGTAATAGTATGGTGGAGGAGGAGATGGTGAGGGTGGAGGAGGAGATTTGTAGTAGTAGGGTGGTGGTGGCGATGGAGATGGTGGTGGTGGAGACTTATAATAGTATGGTGGCGGGGGTGATGGCGATGGAGGAGGTGGAGACTTGTAATAGTATGGTGGAGGAGGAGAGGGTGAGGGTGGAGGAGGAGATTTGTAGTAGTAGGGTGGTGGTGGTGATGGAGATGGCGGTGGTGGAGACTTATAATAGTAGGGTGGCGGGGGTGACGGTGATGGAGGAGGAGGAGATTTATAGTAGTAGGGTGGTGGTGGCGATGGAGATGGGGGTGGTGGAGACTTATAATAGTATGGTGGCGGGGGTGACGGTGATGGAGGAGGAGGAGATTTGTAATAGTATGGTGGTGGAGGTGACGGTGATGGGGGAGGTGGGGATCTATAATAATAAGGTGGTGGAGGAGAGGGTGATGGTGGAGGAGGAGATTTGTAATAATATGGTGGTGGTGGTGATGGAGATGGCGGTGGAGGTGACTTATAAGAATATGTTGGTGTAGGCAAGGGTGAAGGAGGGGGTGGTGATTTGTAGTAGTAAGTTGGTGGTGGGGGAGATTTGTAGTAGTATGGAAGAGGGGTAGATTTGGGTTTCTCACATTTCTCATAAGGAGTCTTTGGGGCATAAGCAAATGGTTTTGCATAGAGAACAACTTCATAAAGTGTCTTTGATTTTACACTTAGTGTAGCACCCTTAATGCCCATATGAAAGTTAGTAGGGATGTTACACTTGGAACCCTTGGGTGGTGTGTGAAGTTTAGCCTTGCATGCCTTTCCTCCATATTTCTTGTAGTCAAATCCTTTAACTTCAATGCTATACTTTCCATTGATCTTGGTGGTTCCATATGCCACAATTTTCTTTTCATCGGCCATACAAGTTACCTCAACTATTGCACCTATTTCAAGAAATTTCAATGAAGAGTACTTAATCAGTTAATAAAGTGATAATAATTATAAAGAAAAGAAATATTATTACACTATAAGTTTTGTTTTATATTAAAAATCCATTGCAAATTAAATGAGAATTTTGTCAATAAAACCTAAAATGAAATATAATTTGAAAACCAACCATACAATTGTGAAAATGGTTGAACGGAAAATCCTACCTTTGAGATGTTTCATGTTATGGGATTTCTTAGGATATGCCCAATCGTAACATTTGAAGCAGTACACTTTTCCAACAACTTTAACAACTAATTGATCATGATGTGGAGGATAATAATGAGTTGGTGGTGGTGGTGAGGTGTAATAATATGGAGATGGAGGGGATTTCTTGGGTGGTGGGGGGGAAGTGTAATAGTATGGAGTAGGAGACTTTTTAGGTGGCGGCGGAGAAGAGTAGTAGTATGGAGGAGGGGGAGACTTTACAGGTGGTGGTGGTGATGAGTAATGGTATGGAGGGGGTGGTGATTTAACTGGTGGTGGGGGAGAGGTGTAGTAATAAGGAGGGGGTGGTGATTTCTTGGGTGGTGGTGGAGAGGTGTAGTAGTATGGAGGAGGGGGCGATTTCATTGGTGGTGGTGGAGAAGAGTAGTAGTATAGAGGAGGGGGTGATTTAACTGGTGGTGGGGGAGAGGTGTAGTAATAAGGAGGGGGGGGTGATTTCTTGGGTGGTGGTGGAGAGGTGTAGTAGTATGGAGGAGGGGGCGATTTCATTGGTGGTGGTGGAGAAGAGTAGTAGTATGGTGGAGGAGGAGACTTTACAGGTGGTGGCGGTGATGAGTAATGGTATGGAGGGGGTGGTGATTTAACTGGTGGTGGGGGAGAGGTGTAGTAATAAGGAGGAGGTGGTGATTTCTTGGGCGGAGGTGGAGAGGTGTAGTAGTAGGGGGGCGGCGGTGAAGGTGAGGGTGGAGGAGGAGATTTATAATAGTATGGTGGAGGAGGAGATGGTGATGGTGGAGGAGGAGATTTATAGTAATAAGGCGGAGGAGGAGATGGTGAAGGAGGTGGAGGAGATTTATAGTAATAAGGCGGAGGAGGAGATGGTGAAGGGGGTGGAGGAGATTTATAGTAATAAGGTGGAGGAGGGGAAGGTGAGGGTGGCGGTGGAGATTTGTAATAGTATGGAGGTGGCGGTGAAGGTGAAGGTGGTGGGGGAGATTTGTAAACATATGGTGGTGGCGGTGATGGTGATGGCGGTGGAGGAGACTTGTATACATATGGTGGGGGAGGCGATGGTGATGGTGGTGGAGGAGATTTGTATACATATGGTGGGGGAGGCGATGGTGATGGCGGTGGAGGAGACTTGTATACATATGGTGGGGGAGGCGAATGCACTGGCGGTGGTGGAGACTTATACTCATAGGGAGGTGGTGGAGATGGAGAAGGTGGCGGAGGAGATTTATATTGATACACAGGAGGCGGAGGTGAAGAATACAAATAACTATTATCCCCAGAAACTACATTAGAAATAGCCAACAAGGCTAACACCACCAACATGTGTGGCAACCGGCGACCTCCGGTGAGGCCACCACCGCGACTCCTCATGTCTTGCCTAAAAAACTCTACCAATTAACTTAAAGCTTTGTTATTCAGCTGTGAGCTGAGGATGACCAGAGGGGATTAAACCGCAAAGGTATTTATAGTTGACTGCAAAAACTGGGGAATAGTCCTTGCATGAAATTGTCAACTGCCAACCAGGGAACAACTAAAATATAATGTTCATTATATCTTATGAAATTGTCAACAAGGGAAACATCTCAAATAGAGGTGCAATATAATATTACAAAAACCTCAATCATCAACTCTCTACATAGCTGTATTGGTTTTATCGTACTTCAATTCTTTAATGTCATACTCTAATCACTTTTGGAATTCTTAATTTTGATCATTTCTGTATATGAACATGTCAGTTCTCCCCCCTTAACCAAAATAAAAATAGCAAGTAGAAGACGCAGAGGTTTTTTTTTTTTTTTAGGAAAACGCAGAGGCTATTTAATTGTACTTTGATATAACATTTATTCCATTTACATTTGTCAATTATGAGGCAAGATAAATTGAGAACGACATTTCCCTTGCTAACTACCTTTTTTGCATCTTACAGCTATTTCTGTATTTATTACTTTTGTATGTTGGATGCGTTAATACCTATAAGAGTTAATTACACTTTTGGTCCTGTGACTATTGGGGTCTTGTTAATTTCAGTACTTGACTTTAAAAACTAACAATTTAGTCCTCTAACTATACAATTTTTAACACATTCGGTCCTCCCGGCCAAATTTCGCCGGAATCTTTTAATTCCATATTAATTTGTTTAATTTGGGGGCAAATAGGTCATTTAATGTTTTTCCTTCTTCTTCCTCCTTCGTCCTTCTTCAAAAACATATGCCGCCGGTGGTGGTGTTATGTTCTTTGACAAGTAGTATATACCTCATAATAGCAATTGGCCGAACGGATTTAATTTCTCAAAGTAATAATTAAGAAAAGAGTTTTTTTTAAGCCACCGCCGCATTCCAGGAGCTCGTAAAAGCTTGTGACGAACCTCTGGGTTTCTCTCTTTTTAGTTTTGATTTTCTTTGAATTTTGGCTTCCTGTATGGTTTTAAGATCTGGGTTTTTAAAATTCTTTTGAAGCTTTACTTGAAAATTTTTGAATTTTTTTTATAGCTTTTGTATTTCTATTTTTTTTTTTTCGAATCTGGGATTTAATTTTGTGCATGAATATGGGGAATAAATTGAGGGCAGCTTCCATGGATTAAACAAATCTAAATAAATTCCATTGTGAAATCAACCTGCACGTTGGGAAATCCTCCCCAAGAAATGATGGAACGGTGACTCAAACTTTACGAGGAAGGACAAGTACAGGGTTCTCGCAGGAAACGATGGAACAGGGTTCTCGCCGAAAACGATGGAACGGTGACTCAAACAATAAATGACCGATTTGCCCCCAAATTAAAAAAAAATTAAATTAAATTAAAAGATTCCGGCGACATTTGGTCGGTGATTTGGTCGGGAGGACCGAATGTGTTAAAAATTACATAGTTAGGGGACTAAATTGTTAGTTTTTAAAGTCGATTACTGAAATTAACAGGACCCCAATAATCACAGGACCAAAAGTGTAATTAACTCATACCTATAATGGTCCCTTAACTATTTCATAATTCTCAAATTGGTACTCAACTTAGTCGTTGTATGTTGGATGTGTTAATACCTATAATGATCATACCCCTATCAATTATAATATCTATCACTTTATATGACACTATTTGATTAATTTTTTAACTTATCGTAAAATCAACAACTTCACAAACATATGAATATAAAAAGTTTTATGCTAGTGAGTTTTGAATTTTGTGTTAAATATATTCTGCTAAAGATTTTGTTATCAACATAACGGAGGCTTTTACATTCTAGCAGAGTCAATAGTACTCAAAAAAATATTGTAAATTCTAAAGATAAACAACAATCCAATCCCGCACAATCTAAATCTTTCTATATATATATATTTCACTTCACAAATTCAGAATTAAACATTTTCCTAATTTAATCTATACTATATAAATATATAATAGCAGAAGATATGATTAGCATCTATCTAAGAAATTAACGTGCGGTGCAGCTGTGTGAAAGAAGTGGTGACTTAAATATGGTTTGACAAATGCTATATTGCAAATACTATATATAGCATCTGCCTCAATATAAAAAATTAAGAAAAGAAAATGAAATTCAAGAAAAATGTCTAAAAAAATTTATCAGCCTCCGGTTAAGTTTTCTAAACATTAATAATTATAATTATTTCAAACAAAAAAAAAAAAAAAGAATTATCATTATAGACTATAAAACTTAGAAAGTGGTAAATTAGAATGCTCATATTATTACCATGGTTATGGCTTCAGCCTTCAAATAATGAATGTAAAGATATAGTGTTTAGGTCGTTAGTGAAATTTCAGTTTTTTTGGTAACTAACTAAATCCGATAATCAATTTTTTTTGATCGGTTATAAGAATTATCTTTAGTCAGTTACGAAGGTCAAAAATCTTAATTCGTTTTTCGATTATTCAGTCAGTTACGTAACCGATCGGTTATTTGCTTACCCTTAGATATAGTGCTAAGTTATATTTTTGGAATGGCTATAGTACTTCATTTGCATCATTTGTGGAGAAGGATAAAAGGAAGATAAGAAACTATTTTATAATTAGATGAAGACTTAGTAATGGCAAACATGTTGGAGAATGGGTGAGACAACACTTTTTTTTTATAGGTGTGAGAACATGACACATAATAATTTATTCTAAATCATGATTGCAAGTAACATGGTATAAAATTAAAATCCTACTTGTTAGTATCCAATTTCCATTCAACCAACGAAGTGCTTAATTAACAATAATGAACTAGTCGTAAATACTTTAATTAAAGCATAATTTGAGTTAGAATATATATATATAGTAAATAATTAAATACTATGAAATGAAATAACTATTTAATAATAAAATAAAAATGAATTAATAAGGTATTACCACATCAAGAAATAAATAATACAAGGTAAATTTAAAGAGAGAATGTTACATAACTTACATTACTGTGGCTTAAATATTAGTACAATTTTAATGGAATAGATGCACATGACATTTAAAAGATTTGAATGTTTGATAGAATCATGATTTTATTGTGTTTTTCTTAGGGGCAAAAACTTGTGTTAGACCGTCTCACGGATCCTTGTCCATTACTTATACACTGGGGATCAAACTTATGACCTCTCACTTGAGAGAGTCACAGTTATGCCGCTTGACCACAAGATCTTTGACATTAACTTTGATTTAAAAGTATTACAGTAAGTAACAAACATTTTATTCATGATTAGTATTACATTTTCATTTTGATCTCATCCATCTCATTGATAAGGATTTGTGACATGGTCTCACAAGAGAATCACTCTTTCTTAAATGAGTAATGTTGCAAACCCCTCATAAATTTCCTCCTTATTTCCCCTAATGAGGTAGCACTATCCACCATCCATCATCTAATCCTTTGATCTTGTTGCTGCAAATACCTAATGGAGCAATTCCATTCCACGCTTCTTGTCCACGTGTTTCAGGAAGGAAATCAATGCACCGACTGTTTAACAAACATGGGCCAAAGTTCTCAACGGGGTAGGACTATTCTTGATCGATCACCTCCCCGAACAAAGTGAAAGAGTTGCTGCAGCGCGATTCACAGAACGTCGCCACTAGTAGGCTTCATTAACCCTCGGGGCTTTCGGGCCCTCCCCCCTCACCAAAAAAAAAAAAAAAAAAAAAAAAAAGGTAGCATTATCTTCTTCTTTTTTGTACTTCCGAAGAGCTCCACCCAGGTAACACTCTATTCAATTATGATATTCTAGATACACCATTTGCATCAGTCGCTAGAAGGTTTTTTATACAATCCGGCGCATAATCTAACAAAATAATTCTCTAGTCCATCATTTGCCCAAGATTCGCAAGGCCATAAATTGATCAAAGTATGTGGAGTCAATGAATTCATAACACCCAATGATTTTAAGCCAAATATTATGAAAAATTAACATTTTCCTTCTTGAATATAATTTTTATTCTAAAATTTGAATTGGTGTTTGATAGAGTTTTTAAATTTTTCAAATAGGCCAGGGGTATTTGAAATGTTATATTCTGAATAAAGGTATAAAAAACTTGTGTGAGATCGTCTCACATATTTTTGTTCGTGAGACGGGTCAGATTGTAGACAATTGGGTGTGTGAGTATCACAATTTCAATTATAAGTATTATAATATTTATCATTAATAATAATCACTTTTACCCTAAATAGTATTACAATTTCACATGGCATTAATGTGGAAAAAGTTATTTTAATTTTTTTATGATTACATATTTACATAACTTCTTTTATTTTTTAGTTTTATGACAATATCTATTATAATTCACCGTAATTATTATTTATTTCAAATTGGTATTAAATTTTCTGTAATAAGTATTATTATTTTTATTATAAGTAACAAGCAACTATCATATATTGGACTCATTTCACTTATTAAGATTCGTGAGACAATCTCACACAAATGTGACTCTTTTAACCAATATCATATCAAATTTCTCAATTTTCACTACATCATTAATTATATATTTGTAAAATAAGGAGACATTGTCAACAAAAATTGAACCAAAGTTATTTTTAAAAAGAAAGCAGCTAGACTTGAATTGAACCGAAGTTATTTATTTGTATAATAACTAGAAATTTTAGCAAATACACAACACAATCAACTTGTTTTTTTTAGTGCTACTTACTCTATTACATTATTACATTGTAGTATCTGTTTATTTATAATATTAACTAGCTATAGTTATGGAAAATTATATTCAATTTATGTTTTTCGTTTCTTTATTGTGTTTTAGGAATTTTTACCTTACCGATAATACTAAGGGCAATTAGATATATTATATTATAGTATCATACTTAGATATAATAACTACTATCACATTAATGTTAATAATACATGATACAGTTAGGTATGCGGTATACCATATTTATTTTCAATTGAGCTTGTTTGTCATTTAGTAATTAAAATATTTCACGGGTCTATTGGTCTTCTCGATTTGACTCGGTTGGCCAGTTTATGTCATTGTAGTCATTTACCGGTTGTTGTCACAATACAAGCTTTACACATAACACACATTTAAATAGAGATTACGAGATTTTTTTGTAAATCAAGCATATACTCCGTAGCATATTTATTTATACTCAATACTATCAATGCAATAAATAAATAAATAAATAAACATAATTTTTTAACTTGGGTCTTTCATTAATTACTTATTTACTTTATTAATTTCCGAGGATACAGATCCTCTTCGGCCCAAAAGGAGCTGAGAATAGGAAGAATAGAATTTAAAATGTTGAGGTATATGCACTTGTGGTCGTGCCGGAGTGGTTATCGGGCATGACTAGAAATCATGTGGGCTTTGCCCGCGCAGGTTCGAATCCTGCCGACCACGATTTTATAACTTTGTGGGGAATTTTTCATATTCAACAAAGAAAAAAACTGGTGGGCCAATGGGCTTTCCATTTTATGGGCTATCAAGTGTTGACAGACTAATGGGCCGTAAGGGAGCCCAAAACAACCCTCTATATTCTCTTAAGTATTCAATAATGTTCGATAATATAAATAGCAACATAATATCCAATAATTAGTTATCTTAAAATAGAGGATTTGTTTAATTAATGGTATAATTTTCTTCTCAAACTCATAACTGACAATAAGGTACCTCGCCTTGAAAGGATGGTTGAGTCAGGAACATAATTTTCATATCTAAATATCACAAATTTAATTGTTATTAACATTCTCTTCGTTGAATTTGTCACGCAAAGTTTTCATAATGTAATTCACCTCTTAGGGTCTCAGGTGTACTTTGAGAGTAATTACACATGAGCGAAGGAGGTAATCGCATGAGATTTTCTAAATGCAATTTACCTATCATGTGTAATTTGTAAATTATTACATATAAGCGATGTATGCCTTTGAGTAATAATTACATGTTTCTTTCTCATTCAAAAGATATGTGCTTTCCACAACTATTGTAACAAGATCTTTATGACTCTTTAGAGTAAAAAAATTTCTAGAATATCAACATCTACAAACCCGTCATTTAGCCCATTGATCTTACCATCACCAATACTTGAAACCCTGGCAAGAATTGCTTCAAATCCTCAAATTCAATATTTAAAGATAAAATTCGAAGTCTCATATTCTTAATCAATCTCAATACTCTATAGTGTCTCCACAACTAAGAAAAGTTGATCGTGTGTCTAGGGATGGCACTGGGGCGGGGTGGGGTGCGGGGGATATATCACCCGCCCCCGCACCCGCATTCCCAACCCACTCCCCGCACCCGTGCGGGTAATGAAATTCCTACCCATCCCCGCCCCCGTGGGGATTTTGCGGGTGCGGGTAATACCCAACCCGCAACTCTAATTATTAATATTACACTTAAATCTAATGAAAATTTTATACTACAATTCTAATTATCACATGGATTCTTTTTATAAGTTTGAACATAACTCTAACATTTAATAAGACTCAATAATGTTAGTCTTTAATTGAAACTAAAATTGTGTTGGTAGTATAGTTGTATTAAGCGTTTGCTCATTATGTTATTTATGATGTTCCTTTTCAATATTCATTAACAAAAAATAAGACAATGAGATGATAATTCAATTGAATCCGTGAGGCACTAGCTCATAAAGAAGTTTAATTCATTATGCATTTTGAATTATAAAAGATACATAAATTTATATAATAAATTAATATTGTACAAATAATGCAAGTGAGTTATGTGTGTGTGTGTCTATATATATATATATATATATATATATATATAAGTGCGGGTGCGGGGCGGGGATGCGGGGAACCCATAAGGTGCGGGTATAATTGCCATCCCTACGTGTGTCTCATATTGATATCTTATCTGCTTCCTTTTGGAATCACTGGTATAATTTTCTAAATTTACATCAAACACAATATTTTTCCTCCAAATAGTGTATCTAAACTAAATGGATTATTGAACCTTAAAGTATCTCATAAGTTACTATCCAAAGTTTCAAAACAATATTTATGCATCATTAGAGCTTCTCCCAAAGTATTCATCTGCACTTAATATTAGCTCTCTTGGATGAGTGTAAGTAAAACAAGTTCTAAATCTCTAACACCCAAGATAAGAGAGTCATTTATATTAGTGATGTGGAGAACATCATGATGGTAAACTGCTGATGGGGCTGACATAGTGTGCATGGAAAATAATACTTCAACATTATTAAAAAAAAAAAAAAAAAAAAAAAAAAAAAAAAAAAAAAAAAAAAAAAAAAAAAAAAAAAAAAAAAAAAAAAAAAAAAAAAAAAAAAAAAAAAAAAAAAAAAAAAAAAAAAGAGAACATATCGCAGCCATATATCAACCCAAATCAATGACCAAGATTAATCCACATTTCTCATGTGGGAAAGTGTCCTCATTTGATCCTTAATCTATATATATATATATATATATATATATATATATATATGTTTAGCCAAAAAGTTGATGGAATTTGTTATTTGTTACAAATGTTTAAGGTTACAATTCAAAAGAAGTTATTGTTAGAAATTTACTCTCATTACTGTATCTATCAATCTATCATGTTCTGCAGATTATATAACAGAGCCAAGTCAAAAACCTTACCAGAACTCCATGCAAGAACAAGAACCATCCTTGAAGTGATGAAAGCGATGCCTATCCCTGATCACAATTTCGCGGTTATACGCTTTGGAAATCAGTTTAGCTGCAGAATGGCAATCGCTACAGATACGCAAGTTCTTCATTATTCTTATTGGTGCTGGCGGAAGAGATGAAATGAGCCCAAACGCAATTGCAAGCTTCTCGCTATGTCTGAATAGACTACTTTCTTTTTCCTCTTCTTGAATATCAAGAAGAACCTCTTCTGTTCCTGGATTATAGCCCATAGTTTTCAACCGATTCACCATTTCATCTAGCATTACTTCTATTTCCTTTGACTTGGGGTGAGACTTGTCTCCTCCTGCAAAGAATTCATGAACGATACCATCGGCTTCAATCATACTGCACCCGGGGGTTTTAACCACACCCTGTTGCATCATTGCACCTCTCACGCCCTCCACATTGTCCCAGTTTCCCTTTGAAGCATATATGTTGGACAGTAAGACATGAAACCCGTCATGGTAGGGCTGAAGCTCGAGGAGTTTTTTTCCAACCCGCTCTCCCATTTCACTGTCACCATGCTTTTTGCAAGCTCCGAGCAAAGCCCCCCAGGTGGGAACGTCTGGAGCCATGGGCATAGTCTGGATGAGATTTTCAGCTTCTTTGAGCAATCCTGCACGCCCGAGTAAGTCGACCATACACCCATAGTGTTTTAAATTGGGTTCAATGCTGTACGATTTCACCATGGAATCAAAATATTGGCGACCCTCGTCTACCATGCCCATATGTCGACAAGCACCAAGAACTGCCACAAAGGTTACCTCATTTGGAGTCACTCCGCATTTCTTCATTTCTTCAAATGTTTCAAGTGATCTTTGTACCTGCCCATTCATGGCCAACCCTAGAATTAAAGCATTCCAAGAAGAAACTCCTCTTTCTTCCATTCCATGGAAGACCTCCATTGCATTCTCTGTGTAGCCACATTTCATGTACATGTCAATAAGAGTGGTACCTAGAATGATATTAACCTTAAGCCCATTCTTCCTTATATATGCATGAATCCATTTGCCTTGTTCAAGGGCTGCAAGGCGAGTACAAGCCGAAACCACACTAACTAAAGTCGTCTCATCAGGCTTAATGCCAATGTGCAGCATTTCTTGAAATAAAGCTAAAGTCTCAGAGAACTGGTCATGTTGGGCATAGCCAGAAATCATCGTGGTCCACGAGACACAATCCTTCTCAAGCATGGAATCAAATAACACCCGGGCTTTTTCCACTGAACCGCATTTCACATAGGCAGAGATGATTGAATTCCAAGAAATCTGGTCCAGATTCCTACTTGTATCAAACATATTTTGTGCAGCAGTTACATCTCCACAGCTGGAATACATATGAATTAAAGCATTTTGAAGGTTGACATAAGATTCAAAACCAATTTTAATAACCAACCCATGAACCAATTTTCCAGTCTCTAGAACCAATAAATTTGCACAAGCTGAGAACACACTAACCATCACAACCTCATCCATAGCAATCCCCTTGGCAGACATTTGAACAAACAAATCCAAAGCCTCTTCATAAAACCCATTTTGCTCATAGCAAGAAATTAAAGCGGTCCACGAAACCAAATCCTTGTCATCCATTTCATGAAACAAACGGCAAGCCTCCGCCACCCTACTGCACCTACCCAATAACACAATCATAGAATTCGAGGCAATCACATTCCTCCTAGGCATCTGATCATATATCATCATTGATTCTTCAACATTCCCTGCCTGAACATACCCTGCCAAGATCGAGTTCCAGGAAACCAAGTCCCGCACAGGACTTTCATCAAACACCTTCCTCGCATCACCCATATTTCCACACACAGCGTACATGTTAATCAAAGTATTCCGAACATAAACATCTGATCCAAAACCCATTTTCACAACATGACTATGCAACTCTCCGCCCTCAAGCAATGAGCACCGGAGCGTGGCAGCTTGAAAAAGAATTGGGAGCGTATAATTGTCCACACATAGAGTTTCCCTCAACGTCGATTTATACAAAACGATGGAATTTTGGGGCATGCTTTGCTGCAGGTAAGCTCTCATCATGGTGTTTACAGAAAACACATTCGGGTTTTCGATCTGAGTGAATATGTTTTCAGTGCAGTTGATGCCAATGAAGGGGGAATCAGTGCAAAACTTGAGAACTCTGCTTGCCGCATATGTGTCTTTGATGAAGCCAGTGGATATCATCTGTGAAAAAATCTGCCAGAAATGCTTGAGGTTCTGGCAGTGAAGAAGAAGAGACTCCAAAATTGAGAGGTTTATGGTGGCTGTCGCGACAGGTTTCGGGGAAACGGTGGATTTGATTGCTGAAGAAGCACCCAGCTTTGTGAAATTCATATGTGTGTATTCTTGTATACATGTATAAACACAAAGCAGCTGTTTGTCTTTTGAGGTATGATGGAATGGAATAAACAGAGTATTCTAGTTTGATTGCGCGCCTGTTTTTAAACACAAATCTGTCCCTGCAATTTATTAGTCCCTCTTTAGATTTTTCGAATCTTTAAGTATCAAACATTTTATTCCTTATTAGTATTATATTTTTATGAGTACTAGTAATTGTCCCGTGCGATGCACAGATAAGACTTATAAATTAGTAAGCAGGAGTCCTATCGTTTTATAGGCCCGGGGCAAGTGAACAAAAAGAGGCCCTATACTATGTAAGATAACATAAATTTTTATTATTAAATATTAAATTCAATATATGAGTATAAAAATACTAATTAAATATAAAATATAATTTTTATAATTAAATATTAAATTCCTCATTATCATTTTCGTCAAACTGTTTTTCCTAATAATATGACGTTTACTTGAAAATGTAGCATCTATGTTTATCTGACATGCAATACTTTTGACAATATTTATACTAGAAATCTAGAATTCCACCTTTTGTCACAAGAAAATGTCATAATTTTAGGGAGGTTAGTGGTTGAGTAATTGCAAAAACAACTACAGGCTGCAGCTCTCTAATTCCAAGATGATCATATATTCATTCATTTCTTACAAAATTATGGAGAGATTCACATGTTACTAGATATTCATAATTACCAAAAAGAATTTCTATAAATTAAAAGTCAAACACCCCAAACCCCATGCTGTAATCCCTCATGGGATTGCATAATATAATCTTGAAATTTGACTATGATCAAAAAACCTTCTAATCCCTTATGATTGTTAATAGGCTTCAGGATACAAAATATTCATCGAACTTAGTAATTTCACAATCTTTTCACTCAGATTCTTTATTTATTTATTTATTTGTCAAGACATATACTACCAATAACCCTCCCCCCACATAATTAAACCAAAAAGAAAGAAATAAAGAATCAAAGGAAATCCTAATAGTGTAAATAATAAAGAATCAATTGAAAACTCACATTGAAGAAAGTAAAAGCAACCTCACATGCAAGAAAGTCAGCACCCTTGTGAGCTGGGAAATTGCATTGAGAATGAAATTCTGCCAGTCAACAACTCCATTCACCACCCTCAAAGCCTCCCATTGTGAAATTCCTCCACACTCCTCTTCCTCAGGGAGCTCAAAGCCAGATTCCCAATTTTTCTGCCGACAGTCTGTTGCCCGGTTGCCAACAAATTTGACAATACAACTATACTAGCATTGGAACAACTTGTGAATTTGTGATTGCAGATTACCACAGTTTATATAGAACCCTTTTTTTTTAGAACCAGTTTATATAGAACCCTAAATCCCTAATTTTGCTAATTTGCGTATGCTCAAATTTAAATTATTTAATACCTCAATTTTTAGCTGTTGAGGAATAATGAGCGGCACGAACGGCTACTCTTGAGAATCCAAACCTTTGCTATGGCTGGGCAGTGTGGGCGAGACATTCAGGAAGCTGTGTCATTATTCCTCAACAGCTACTCTTGGGCGGCACGAACGGCTACTCTTGAGAATCCAAACCTTTGCTATGGCTGGGCAGTGTGGGCAAGACATTCAGGAAGCTGTGTCATTGAGTTCGCACCTACCGGCATACATTAATGAAATCTTTATCTTGAATCTCAATAAATTGCATTTGCAATCAGTAGCCAATATGCTCGACTTTCACAACATTCCAGTTATTGAATTATTCATACAAACCCTCTTCATGACAATTATGAAGTAACTTATGGGGCTATAAATATGCAAAACCTTTAACCTCAAAAACCAGTGTAATTCTTGGCAGATTGATATGGAATAAACAAAACAGAAATAACAGATGAACTACTCCCACAATAGAAAAATACAACATCAAAGTTATCCAACGAACAGTATACTTCAATATAATTTACCTAAGCACAGTATAAATTACTGCAATTTGCAGAAGTTCAGATGCACATTGAAACACAAACTTTTTCTAAAATAAATAATAAAATTAAAGAATTCATGAGATCCAGAACCATTTGTTCATCAATAAATTTGAAATCTTCACTATATTGATCATGTAACCGAAAAATTTCTCTAGATCTTAAGTGAATTGGATCGTAAGATTGATTAGAGGTTTACATGGAAGAAATAATGTAACCAGATCGGCAAGTCAGATCAGAGGAAAACGCTGCGAACAGGAAAGGAGAAACGGTAGCTACCAGGTAACCCTTAACACAGTAAACTATAACCCGACAATCGAATCCTATAATCAAAGAGAAACACAAAACACATCAATATTTACAAAGAATGGAAAAAGATAGGTCTTTACTTCAAATATACACAATGAGCATTGAATTATATAGCATTCTAGAGTAACTGAGTAAGAGAAATCGAAAAAATAGAGTCTTTCTTCTGTCTTTTTTTTTTACATTAATGGAAAAAAAGTTGTAAGTGCACAAGTAAATATGCCATTGTAGTGAAACAAAGCTGACAACTTTGTATAACAGCATTAATATTCATCGAAATTTCCACTTATGCTCACAACAGAAACTTGGGAAATAAAAATGAATTGCAGAAAATCTTCAAAACACCAAGTGCAGTAGAAAAATATATTAAATCAAACAAAAATATAAAAATATATTTTAAAAAAAAAAAAAAAGGGAGAGACTTATCACCGAATCAGATATAAAGGAAATTTCTTTTTTTCGTTCCAGAAGATGAACAAATCCTAGGCAGATAGATAGATAGATATATATAGATTTTTGTCAATTTCCTATTCAGCAATTCAATCTTGAGCTAAACAACAAAAGAGTGGGCCATAAGGCAATGTGAACTGAGAGCCGATCCTATACCATGTACAAAAGTTAACATAAATTTTTATAACTAAATTTTAAGTTCAATATATTAGTACAAAAATACTAATGTCAACTAATTTAAAATAAAACCAACCATTTTTTATCACTAGTTTCTCCATTTCTAGTATAATAAACATATGAAAAATGCCTAGAGGTATTAACTAAAGGAAACACAATATTTAATTCACTTATAGCCCCTTTTCAACCAAAATATCTCTTGATTGGTTATCAAGATTAGACCAATTTTTAGAGTTATACAAATATCAAAATAAGGGACAAATTGTTTATCAACCAATATATTTTCAACATTATACTCATTTAATAAATTACCATGTTCACTCAAAGGACTATTATTTATTACATTATCATGTTTACTCAAATTACAATATCCTCATTAATATGATCTTGGTTACTCAAGTTTTTATTAGATTGACTAAGATTATCTACACTTAATCTCTCCAAATTCTCATTAGAGGATCCTACTATTTTAATAAATTTATTCATAGCTCTTCTTTGTTATTCTACCAACTGCTCAACTTGTTTCTTTCTTCTTTTTTTTCAATAAATGTTTTTTAGGTAACATTTTATAAAATAATTATTATAAAAGTAGTCTTAAAAAAAAAAAAAAAAAACGCCTAGAGGATTAACAAAGACAACAATAGAGTATTGCAATTAAAATTCATCAATTCAAACACAATTAGAGTACTGCTATTGCAATTAGAATTGAAACACAAATACACAATTAGAAATTTAACAATATTTTTTTATCACCTAAATGCATAATGCAGCTTCAACGATTTGAAGAATTAAATTTTACACCAGGCATGGCTTCTCTGATTTTGCAATTAACAGATATTGATAAAGAATTAAACATTAACAGTAGAGTACCTTGTTTAGTTGCCCGTGGCCGACAAATCCGATACAAACACTGAAATAACTATACAAGAAAGGAGATAGGAGATTACTAATTGAGAATTTGATATTGCAAATTACCACAATTTATATAGAACCCTAAATCCCTAATTTTGCTAATTTGGTTATGCTCAAATTTAATACCTCAATTTTTAACCGTTGAGAATTGACTATTGCTGACTAATGTGCGGGGCAAACGGCTAATCTTGGAAATTCGAACCTTAGCTATGGGTGGGCGGCGTGGGCGAGACAGTCATACAGCTTCGCTGCTTCGTCAATTTGTCACTTCCGGCTTCAACTTCGAAGAACAGAGAAAACTTGCCGGAATCAAGTTGGTAGGGAATAGTAATTATTAGGAGTACGAAGGAAATAAGTGGTATAAAAATTAAAATGTCTGTAATTTTTATTTTTTTTTTTTGAGAAAAGTCATTGTGTAATTTATATTATTAATAAAAATAAAACTCTATAAGTTTAGTAGAAAACCCTAATGCGGCCTCCTTTTTCTCTCTAAAATCAAATGTCTTTCTCTGCTGCTCAACTTCGGCTTCCACGGCCGGCCTCCGGCCGGAGCTCTAATGGAGTTTTGAGTCGGCGATTTTGGTCACCTTCTATGTCTGCTCGCGCTCTTCTTCCGCCCTGACCACCGTCGCAGCTCCATCCGCCTCTGACCATCGTCACAGATCTTCTTCTTCCATTTTCTCTCCCTTTAAATAAAATAATAGTAGGTAGATATTAGGGTTTGTGTTGGTAGTCTAACTCCCAACCCTACTTTGACTTTACCCACTTTTTATTTTCTCTATTATTATGTTTTCCTCTCGTTAGTTTCACGAGCATTTATCCTCTCGTTACTTTCACGAGCTTTTCATTTTCATTAGCATAAATCGTTTAGTTTGGTTTCGACAAAGGGTTGATCTTATCCTGGACGAGCAAAAAAGAATGATGACGAAGACCCAGATCTTTGATGAAGCTTTAACTCCCTGAAGGAACATAGCTTCATAGTTATGAAACAGTCTGCGATTCAAGATTTCTATAGCATAGTTAGAAAAGTTGTTTATATGTCTGACTGTAAGGAATGGTTTACCATTTCATTAATCATTGATGTAAACGTTTTATGTTATGAATTAATGGAATAGCTACGTTTACCTTCAAAAAATAAAAATAAAACTTTTCATTTTAACTTCCAGTCTAAAACACTATTATATAAAATATAGTAATACAATTCATATTCGTATTATAATTGTACATATGGTAATACAATTCCTAATACAATATATTATTTCCTACGTTCATATTCGTAATACAATTCTATACTAAAATTATTAATTGCAATGTTCAATAATATAATAGTAATAATAATAATAATAAGGCAGGTTGTAGGTTTAGTCATTTAATAATCACAATTTAGTTATAATAATAGACAAGCATCGTTGTTCCGACTGAATAGATTGTTCAATAATACGCAGTCGTTGTTAGAATCAACTGTTGGTTCACCAACATTTAATCTAGTTAATCTTAGAGTGAATGGTAAGTAAATTTGTTATATAAACATCCTACCTAACTATTTTATTCAAATAAAATGCATTTTTTTAATTTTCCTCCCTCGATATAAATAATTGCTGATGGGATATGAATAACGGTTGGTCGAAGCTACAATAAAGTAAAGCGTTAAATGGCAATCAAACAATTATGGAAGGGCTATCAAAGCCAATCAAAATTAGCTCCTACCCCATAAAATACCCTATCTTACCATAAATACCAAATAACCATGTAGATATTGAAATACCATATGAATTGTACGGGAGCCCAGTTACAAGTAATTTTCCGAGTTGTGCTTCGCGTAACTCGGGAAAGTGAGGGACTGGGGGGGAGTAACAATTTTCTCTAAAGACGGGAAAGAATGGAGCAAAGGGGGAGAAGTCGAATTAACGGTTAGAAGGTCGGAGTACAAGTACTTTTTAGAGTCGTACGTCGCGTAACTTTGGAAAGTGAGGGACTGGGGGGAGTAAAATTTTCTAATGCTAAGAGAAGGGAGTGAAAATGCAGATAAACGAAAGGAAGCTTAGTTATTAATACTTTGCCAAGCTGTGCTTCGTGTAACTCGGGAAAGTAAAGGGCAAGGGAGTAAAAAACTTCTATATAGGGGAGAAGCGTGAGCAAAAGCAAAGAGAAGATATGGTATTTTCCCAAGTCGAGCTATGCGTGGCTCGGGGAAATGAGGGACTATACGATGGGGGAAGGACTATGACTCGGGACCTTACACTCGGACGAAGGAAGGGGACGATTGACGATGAAGACAGGGGACTCAAGGTGAGCTCGAGGGATTCGACGAGAGCCGGGAGGCGGCCCATGAAATGTCAGTTGGTGATGGTCGACTGGCGATCAATCGGCCAGTCGCGGATCTATTTATTGAGCTTATTCAGTAGACTACTTTGTAGTGTTATTGAAACAATTAATTACAATGGAGAGGAAAAGGCATTAAGAAGGCCGAAGGAAAGAAGGTGGCTTGACCGATTTATGAGCCGTGCCCGGGTCATGAAGGTCGAAATCGAAGGGCGGAGCGGGTAAGGTAGTGTAAGGGAGGCATTTGGGAAGTTTCATAAAGATGATGACGGCTAGCGCGAATCTCATGCGAAGAATATGGAAAGAATATCAAATAGATTAGGAAAGCATTCCAAATGTAATAAGGAAAGAAATCCTAAAGTATTATATGGTAGTTTAGGGTTGCGAGAGAAATCCTCCATAACTTGTATAAATAGGAGTACCTTGAGAAAGGCGAAGCAATTCATAATACATAAAGAGCCTACACGCTGCTCATATTTCGTCTAAACACTTAGTCAATTTTTCAGTAGTGACGAAAATACCCTTATGAATTACACATTCTAACATATTTCAATCGGATGAGTAATTAGCGTGATTAATTTTTGACATGAAAATAATATTCGTAGATAAAAATTAATAGTGATTAAACATCTAAACCAAACTTATTATTTTGCTAATACTCGTATTACTAAAATTTGTATTTGCTCAAACTTTTCACACAAAAGTGAGAAGTGTGTAAATGGTAAATGTAGGGCATATAATATTATCAAATTTTAACAAGGGCGCATTTGAAAGAGTAGTGGCTTTACTTTGGTTTGGTTTTGTAGTCTCTTTCGCAGCGTAGAATCGTAGATAAACGAACGCCTCTTTGGCAAGCACAGAGGCAATGGCGAGAATAGCATGCTCTCAGCTTCTTCCTTCAGTAGCACTTCCACTAAGGTCTTCTCTCTTGCAAAACTCTGCTCTCCGATGGCTTAAACATTCAGAAACCACCCATTCTCTACTCGTGAAGACGCGGCAGTTCTCCGCAGCAAAAATAAGCATGAGTTTGAAAGCTGGGATTGTTGGCCTTCCCAATGTAGGAAAATCCACTCTATTCAACGCCGTTGTAAGTTTTTCTATCTCTAACTCGTGTATATGCACATTTATTTGCGGCTTTCATAATCTATTTCTAAGACGAACGCGTTTGTCCATTATGTATTTGTATAAATGTCCCTACGCGAAGATAATCAGAGTACAGTTTCGGAAGCTCAATTAACTGTGTTTTTAGCTTAATCTGTTAAAATTTATGTATATATTTACGGCTGTTGTAAGCATACATGTGTTTGTGCTTCTTGGGATTGGGTTTGTGGTGCCCTTGTATGCTAAAAATATTTTTCAAAGTTGGACTCTCCTTAACAAGTTTTAACATCTCATAGTTGTATACATGCTGCTTTTGGGATGGAAATGAGGGTAACAAAGTGGCTAGCGGTTCTAGTGTAGGAGTGTGATTGCTGATTGAATGGTTTTACAATCAGTTAGTATGAGTGTGATTGCAGAAAGTTTACTTGAACTACTAATTGTCTTGTACCGTTTTATTCTTGCAGGTTGAGAATGGAAAGGCTCAGGCTGCTAATTTTCCTTTCTGCACAATAGAACCAAATGTAGGGATAGTAGCTGTCCCAGATCCTCGTCTCAGTGTGCTCTCTGATCTGAGCAAATCACAACGAGCTGTCCCAGCATCGATAGAATTTGTTGATATTGCTGGGCTTGTAAAGGGAGCCAGCCAAGGAGAGGTGCAAATCTTTTACTTTATTTAACCAACTGTATCTCATCTGCAATCAAAATTTGTTGTGTTCTAATACATTATTAATTGGTTCCTTTTTAATACTCTGTCAGTCTGTTGTAAAAAACTAAAAATCAAAGTAACACAATTTGATGATGGCAGGGTTTGGGTAATAAATTCTTGTCACACATTCGTGAAGTGGACTCCATACTTCAGGTATGTTTATAGTGGTTTCTGTTTTAATTCTTATCCTTTCGGGCTAATAAATTGAGAGTCGAGGTGTCAGGAACCATCTAATTTTAGTTCATCCTGACTCATTCCACCTCCTTGGATCAGGTGGGAATGCATTTTAAGCTTCCCTTTCGATGTTCATTCTCGGTCTCACAGTATATAAAAGAGAGAAAGTACCGTGCATGAATTCTTACATTTTCATCATGGATTACTGCTCTCTTGTTTCAAATCACTCTACATTTGTGGTTATATTCTGTTATTGTTTTAGGTTGTGCGCTGTTTTGAGGATAATGACATTGTTCACGTGAATGGGAAAGTTGATCCAAGGTCTGATATTGATGTAATCAACCTAGAGTTGGTGTTCTCAGACTTGGACCAGGTATTTTGATAATCATTTATTTGTGCCTTGCTTAGGCATGTTGACTAATAGAACTAAATTGTATACCATACAAGAAATGCAGATTGAAAAAAGATTGGAGAAACTTAAAAAAGGCAGAGCTAAAGATTCAGTGTCTAAACTTAAGGTAAAAGCGTGCTTGAATGTTCTTTCTTTTTGTATTGACACTGTTAATATCATAGGGTTTAAAAAATCATTTTGTAACTTACTTGATTCAGGAAGAAGCAGAAAAGTCTGCCCTGGAAAGAATTAAACAGGCACTAATGGATGGAAAACCAGCTAGATCAGTGTCCTTAACAGATTTTGAAAAGGATGCTGTGAACCATCTTTGTTTACTTACAATGAAACCAGTCATATATGTGGCTAATGTTGCAGAGTCAGAAGTAGCTCAGCCTGAAAACAACACTCATGTTAAAGAAGTGATGAATACTGCTTCCGAGTTACAATCTGGTGTTGTAACCATCTCTGCACAGGTTCTTCCCCTCCCACTCCAAAAAAAAAGAAAAAAAGAAAAAAGAACAAAGATCATTTCTTTCCCCATCTTTTAGTAAAATATGAAGAAGGGGTCAATGTGTCTGAGTATGTATCCACTGGTTTTTCAAAAAGTATTCAAAGTTGACTTTACCTGATGAATATGGTATTGGCATCATGGTGTTGCAACTGAACCTGGGAGCTTTTTGATGCAGGTTGAATCAGAGCTAGCTGAACTGGCTCTAGATGAAAGGATGGAATATTTAAAATCACTTGGTGTTAATGAAAGTGGCCTTGGAAATCTTATTAGGACAACATATGCCCTACTGGGTTTGAGAACATACTTCACTTCTGGCGAGAAGGTGAGGTGAATAACTATGCATTACTATAAATTTTGTAAGTTCACCATATTAACATAATTGTCCTTGTATCTTACAGGAAACAAAAGCTTGGACCATACTATCTGGTAAGTTCTTCAGTTCTGTACTGCCTACTGCTATGTTTCATTTTTTACATTTTAAACTTTTTCATTTTTTAAATTATCGGCACATTTTTTTCTTTAGGGGGAGACAGTTTTGGTAAACTTGCATTTATACTGCTGTGCAGATGGTTTACAATTTTGTTAAACATAAGTGTCTAATCATAATGTTTATGTAGGCATGACTGCACCTCAAGCAGCTGGAGTTATACATTCTGACTTTGAAAAGGGTTTCATTCGAGCAGAGACGGTTAGTATCAATGATAATTGTGAATTTTGATGCAGAAGTTTTCCATTTTTTCTGTGTTAGATTACTTAAAAATAAAGGCATTCCTTTTCTAGTCATTTTGTAAAATGCAAAGGTATCTAAAACAGTTCCCTCAAGAATACCATGAGTTTGAAAGGTGATTGGTTTTGGTCAGAACATGAATAACCCTAACATGTATGGGTGCTTTTGATGGATGGTGGTGCATTTCAATTTTAATTGATGAAATGTTTTATCTCAGGTTGCTTATGATGATTTTGTTGCTGCTGGATCATTTGCAGCTGCAAGAGAGAAAGGACTTGTAAGTTTGTTTTTCCAAGTGCTGTTTATGTTTTCTGTATGGTTTTTGCATTTTGAAATCTATCACGGTCCATTTTTGAATTCACCAATATCACTAAGCTTATGTGATCTACCTTGGTTTATGTAGTTGAGGTCAGAGGGTAAAGAGTATGTCGTCCAAGAAGGGGACGTGATGCTATTTCGCTTCAATGTGTGATTAGAGTCAAGGAGTTAATTGTAAAATTTAAAGAAGCCTCTGATTCTGCTGAGCAAGCTTCTGACTGCCTCCGAGCTTCATACTTTGCCATTGCAGGTGGGAGTTTTTCATTTTGTTCAGTACTTGAGATTCATACCACATATCTTTGTGATAGTGCCTCTCAAATAGTGACCTATTAATCTTTTGTATGGAGTATTCTTATATGTTTGTTTTTATTTATTTATATTCTTCCCAGTTGGTGAAGGTCTGCCTGATATAAATACATTTGTATCCGAAACAGGAAATGTACAAAAGATTAAAAGGAAATTAAGATAAAAAGTATGATGGATTTTTTTTATTGTTCAGCCTGCACTCTATCCATTAGCTTTAACAGTTTTAGATGAAATCCTTCAATTACTGCTTATAGTAATAATTAGTACTGTCAAAGCGGGGCCGAAGCCCGCTGGCTGGCTTGCACTCGCCCCACGGTGGGGCAGGTTAGGGCTACGAAAAAATTGGCCCATGAAGGAGCGGGCCTAATTGGCCTGGCCCGCGCAGGCTAACCCAATGCCAAACAAGTCTGTGTATAAAACTCCTGAATTTTCATGTCCATCAGTTTCAACTATTTTACCAGCTCATATTTGTATGTATTTTGAATTTAATGATTTCGAATGTCTCGTATATTTTGGACCTTTTGGCTACTGTATCCTTTAACCAGGCCATACTTGATTACTTATATTTTTAGCTGTAGAGACTACAGAGCAAATCAATGTTGGGCACCCACCAGTAATGATGTTGTTTGTTGCTGAGCTAATCAGCATCATCTACCTTAGCAAACAAACATAAAGCAAAACAGATAGAAGAGTAATATCTTGGCAATAAAAAAGATCATGTCTGATGTGACAGTTCGATCAAAGAGTTCATGATCTGAAAGGTTGTGTCTACTGATATTTTAGTAAATTCGTCGTTTTCCAAAACAGAAGTAGTAAGTATTCTGACCCCTGAAAGGTGGGTTGTTCCCATCAGATGGAATATTTTGGTTGCAATCTAGGTTGGCACACACTTGGGAATGTACCAGAAAACAGTGACCTTTCACCCATTAATTCCCTGTGTAACTTTCCATTTCCTTGCTGTTGAATGAATATATAGGCACATCAGTTGCCCTACATCTATATCTGTCACTCTTCTTGTGCAGCTAAGCTAGCTAGCTAGCTTTAGCTTAAGCTCTCAGATCCATCTCGGCAAGCTCTCGAACTGAATGTGATGAAGAAGATCAATTTGCTGCTAAGGAAGTGCAAGAGTCTGTCCAGGCATCTCGCAAGAACTTCGTCCTACAGTAGCCTGAGGTCCAGGTCTACAAGAGATGAAGACATGAACAATGGTGATGATGAACAATGTGAGACGATTGTGGTGGGGAGTTCAAGGCGGCGGTACCACATAAGTTCCAAGCACCTAAGCCATCCATTGATGAACGCTCTGATTCAGAAGTCGAAGCAGCAGAAGAAGACGAAGAAGAAGAAGGGTGGAGTAAGTGATGAGGAAGATGATGATGATCATCTGTCAGTGAAGTGTGAGGTTGTGCTGTTTGACCACCTCCTATGGATGCTTGAAAATGCATATGATGAAGATGATGATGGCAGCCTCTTCAGCTCTGCTGAATCTTTGGAGGAACTGGCTGATCTCTATGTGGTTTAACGTAGGATGGATTTAAAATTTAAAATCCCAAATTCCCTCGCCTTAATTGCTCCTCCTTTAGACCTAAGTGTAGATTTCGCCCCTATGCTATATATTTTTTTTCTTTCAATTTTGTCTCATGTTTTTCTTCTGTGAAAATGTCAATAATTTGGTATAATAATTTCATTTAATTTAATCGCTTTTTTACTTTGTAAAATAAATGACGCATACATAGACACACATAGTGATGCAAAGCTATTCGACCGTACAAAGCAATAGTCAGGGAGGAAGGGTTCTTATTTGATCATTAATATATATATTTTGCAAAGCTATTCGACCATACAAAGCAATAGCCAGGGAGGAAGGGTTCTTATTTATTTATTTATTTTTGGTTCAAACAGAAGAGGGGGATACCTAAAAACATAAGAAAAACTAATGAAAGGATGCCCCGGTCACAAGAACTCGGCGGTTAAACTGCACTCCAATGCTATCGTCATACAACATGGGTTTAATCACATCCGGTGCAGTACGCAGCTCAAAATCATCCCTCGGGCTCAACATGGCCTCCTTCGCAAGAGCATCAGCTACTCTGTTCTGTTCCCGAAACACGTGGCGGAATTCCACCGAATGAAACTTATCAGACTCCGCACGGCATCGTTCGATGAGATTGGTATTTCCACCTCGTGAGCTGTTAGGATTAACCAAAAGATCCACCACAGTTCGTGAGTCACTTTCCACAATAATATTTCGATAGCCTCGTTTTAGCGCCAACCGTAACCCATACCACACAACCCAGGTTTCAGCCGCGTCGATGGAGCAGATTCCAGTATTTGCAGCGAAGCCTCCCCTCCAATTGCCATCATGGTCTCGGATAACGCCCCCACAGCTAGCCCTTCCAGTGGCGGACGACCAACTGCCATTTACATTGACTTTCACGCAGCCCGCGCTTGGTTTTTGCCAAGAAACCTGAATGGTAGTAGTCCGGATTGCACTCGATCCCGGTGGCTCAACTTTGGAGAAAGCAGTCTGAATCTCACTTTCTTGTGTCGCAATCCATCTGATCTTTTGGGCCATAGGCATACTCCGAGCATTGAACACCTTAGCATTTTGCCATTTCCAAATCCACCAAAGGCGAATAGAAAAACGCTCTGGCCATCCTTTCGCAAAACCCATGCGCTTATCACCTAGCAAATTGGCCGTTAGCCACTCCCTCCATACGAGCTGTCGAAGATAAGCGTCCAGGGTCGGTCCATATGCAGCACTCCAAATCGCTCTTGCCTCCACGCAATGTCTGAATAAGTGTTCGCAGTCCTCCGAATGCCCTGCACAGGATAAACACGAAGAATTAGAAGTGATATGGCGTCTTGCTCGTTCAACATTTGTTAAAATCCACCCATGCTGAACAAGCCAGATAAACACACAGATCCTGTTAGGCACTTTGAGCTTCCAAATTCGTAACCAGTCTTCCTGGGTGCCTGACCTAGTGGTGGGAGTGATCGCTGCATAGGCTGAGTTGATAGAGAAATCGCCGTTAGGGCCGAGACCCCAACCAACTTCGTCGTCACACTCTGGATCTCTAGAGAGAACAAAACCATGAAGCTTGGACATAATATTTTCCGGAAGCAAGTCGGTAAGGAGCTCCCATTTCCAGCCTCGCCCCTCCTCCCACAAGTCACGGGCCTTTACATATAAATCCGGGAGACTTAAAGGCGTCCGCAAGAAACGGTTCAAAGGCTCATAGTCAATCCACTTGTCCATCCAAAAATTCGTTTGACTCCCACCACGAACCACCTTGGTCATACCAGCTTGTACAATATGTTGTGCTGCGAGGATTCCTTTCCATGCGTTCGAAAAACTACCGCGTCTAACTCCGGCCCGGCTTTGACGTCCAGACTTCGAGTACTTGGTTGTAAGGGTTCTGACCCAGAGGCTATCACGTTCCTTTTGCAACCGCCAACCTAGTTTGGCCATGAAGGCCATATTCATCTCATGAACTTTAAAAATCCCAAGCCCTCCCGCGACCTTGGGTTTCGTAACAGTATCCCAATTCACCAGACTCAATTTGTTTTGGGTACCTTCCGGCATAGTACCTCCCCATATGAAACGTCTGGTACATTTCTCTATCTCCGCACACACCCCTGCAGGAAGCACTGCGGTTTGCATGGCATACGTCGGAATAGAATTGAGCACCGACTTAGTGAGAGTGATTCTGCCCGCTAGAGACAACGTTCTTGTTTTCCAGCCCTCCATGCGCCCCTTGATCCGATCAAGAAGACTAGAGAAATCATGATTTGTGGTACGCCCATGTGCGGACTGCACGCCCATGGAAGGGTTCTTATTTGATCATTAATATATATATTCTTCACCACCTTATTTGATCATTAATATATATATTCTTCACCACCGATATTTGCATCATTTGGAGTAAGTTCTGATTTCATATGCCCATCACAATTAAGAAATTGAAAATACAAGCTGAATTCTATTCATGGTCCAATTAGAAAACCGTCAAGATTATCCATTATAAAACATTGTAATCGAAGTTATCATTGTCGAAAACGAGTGTTTAAATCCTTGCCATCCAACCTCGGCATTCCTCCCAAAAATAATGATTCAATTTTAATTTCTTTTTTAATAATATTGTATTATTGTATCATACTACTATACAATAATATATCATTTTTGTTAGTTTTGTTCATGTTTCTTATGAAGAAAAGGTAAAAGAGATAGGGAGGTAATGATACCAATTCATTTATTGAACATACCCCTAGTCCAAACCAGAGGGATAACTTATCCAATGAATGATCGGCAACTCATTCTGGAGAGCGCGATGTTCTTTCTTATATTAAAGTTATGCAGTCTATAATTTAATAATTCAAGATATTGTCAACAATGTAAAATTTATTTCAAATCTTTTTAAAGCTACCTAAACAAATCTCAAAACATCATTCAAATTTAAAAATAAATAAATAGATGACCCAAGTTAATTAAGGATCCATTTCATTCCCTCCCAACCCAATAATTAAAAGGGAGAGGGTGTTGGTGTATCGGCGTCAAGGTTCAAAAGCTCCTCCTCAGCCATGGCACGACGTGGAGGCTCAGCAGCATCAGGTGCAAGGGCACTATCACTGCCACTCTGAAGCTCACCCATGGCACGACGAGAACCACCGCTACGTCGTTTCTCGCAAAAGTCGGGCAAGTACACTCCTTCGCCCGCGGCCACGTTGGAGTAGAGGTCAACGAGGTTGGGACATTTATTGTAGCATGCATGGGAACAAAGCTTACCGGTGAAAGTTGAATCGAGGAGAGCATCCGATGACATGCCAACTGATTTCCGGCTAACACCGCATGCTTTCACACACTCATCGGTCTCTAAGTACTCTTCTGACGTGCTACTCCCGACCACCACCTCTGACGTCTTGCACTTGTAATCCACCTTCCCATCGACTAGTACCGAGTCTTCTATCACACATCTCTTCCCCGAAGATGAGACCGAAAATGCACAAACACTTGTAGGCAAATTCTCACAAATGGTTTCAGCAACAACACTCTGGATGGGGAGAGTGCAGCAAGCCAATAAAAGAACCAATGACAATTTCATCAAAGCCATATATAGCTAGCTATCTTGGTTCTTTTATTCTTTTTATTTTTATTATTCTTATTGATTATTTGGTGGCTTTTTTTTTTGTGTGTGTGGGAGAATTGAAGAATTAAGGTAGAAGAAATGAAGGATATTTATAACAAGTTTATGTGGTTCCTACTTCCTAGCTAGCTAGACTGAGTGATTTTGCGACAAATGAGGTGCACCTTTAATTGCATTGAATGCTTCCTTCATTTATGGACGATGAATAACTTATCATGCCAATTTTTTTTTTTTCATTTTTTTTCTCAAAAAAAAAATTCGTTATTGAACTTTTTATGATAGTCAAACTTTACAAAAGAAAATGTAAATAAAAATAGAAAAAATTAACATTGATTGGGTCTCTTTTTGTAAAATATTTATTAGTTTCTAAATTATTATATTTTTTATTAACAAAATCTATCTAATTTCCTAAATCTATTTATTATCTATATGGTAAGAAAAAATATTTGACTACTTTTTTTTTTTTTTGAATACTACTAACTCTATTAGTAGCACAAGAGTACTGAGGCTCGAATCCACCACCTCCCATATAAAGGGAAGGGTTTGATGCCATTGGACTACAAGGTTCTTAGCATATTTGACTACTTTATATCTCTTTTATTATAAGTTCTTTTCAATTCTCTTCCCTACCTTTTTTTAATATCTATTTTTGCAATTAAATATACAATTTTTTGAATATATATATTTTTCAATATATTTTACTTTCTAAATTATTATATTTGTAAAATATATTACTTTCTAATATTACAATGTAGTATATGTTCATAGCTACTTTCTCAACCTATTGAAGCACAAAAGGCTCAAACCCACTCCCTTACACATGTGAGTGTACACCGGGTGCCGCTTGACCACAAGGTCTTTGGCATTACTTTCTAATTATTATATTGATAATTAAAAACTCTTAAAAAGTTGTCGGACCCAAGGTTCTTCGCCCCCTGCCCAAGTCTAACCCTTGCATAGTACCCCGACCTTTCGCACCTTGTCCGAAGCACTCTCTTACTCTTGAGCCGCGAGGCCGTGGGTTGCATCAACTCAAGTCTTTACTCTTTCAACTCCACAACTTCAAATAATCAGACGAGCTTAGATCACATGCACATAAATAGTGGTCATCATTTTCTCTATTAATTTTTTCTCAAGTAGACTACTGAAGCACAAAGAGTCAACAGTTCGCTTCCACTGAGACTCGAACCCACTCCCTTCCATAAGGGATTAAGGGAGTGCAACGAGTGCCACTAGACAACAAGGACTTGGCAACAAAAAACATATTGTTTACATATAGAAGAGTAGATTAAACATTACATCACTGTACAAAATACATAGAAAGTTTATTCAATACTGCAGATTGGTGGGTGAGCAGCATAGAGGATATCTGCAGGGAACTGGGAAGAAGCTAAGCATATTAGAGGCTATGCATAATTAAGGGAGCACCATACTGAGGTTGAGTCATCACCCTTGAAAATGGAGCATGAGCATAAGAAGGAGAAAGCCGAAAGGAGAAGCGTTGCAGAATCATAGCCAGAGCCATTTTAGCTTCGACCAAAGCGAAGTTCTGACCAATACATATTCGAGGCCCCCCACCGAATGGGAAAAACACTTGCTTGCCATTCGTTGCCTTCATTATCCCTTCCCTGAACCTCTCGGGTTTGAACTCCTTAGAATCTTCGCCCCATATCTCGGTGTCGAGATGCATCAAGAGCGTTGGTAACGACAACATTACCCCCGGTGGCAGCAACATTTCTCCTAGTCTCGTTTCCTCGATGGTCCTCCTAACTAGCCCAGCTACTGGCGGGTATAGCCTTAAAGACTCGTATAAAATCATTGTCACCTGTAAGGAGGTTCAGGATGAGAAATATAGTGTCAAATATATATGTGTAATCTAGAATATAATACTTACGACTTTAAGGTCATTCAACCCTTCAAAATCCGGGTTCTTATTATCCCCGAAAACCTGCAACACTTCTTCTCTAGCTCGGGCTTGCCAATCGGGGAATCTGCTGAGTAGAATCATTGTCCAGACCAGCATAGCAGAAGTAGTCTCCTGCCCCGCAAAATAGAACAGGATGCACTCGTCGATGATCTCGTCAATGCTCATTCCGAATCCCTCGTCCCCCTGCTGTTTGATTTCTCGTAAGTTGGATTCCAACAGAATGCCCAATAAATCATCATTGTTTTTGTTCGTCTCCCCAGCAGCCTTCATTCTCTTCTCTATAATAACCCGAATAGACGATTTCACTTCGTTCTCAATGGCATTCATTCTTCGGTTCCTCTTAGTAGGCACAAATCTGCAGTAAACTTACAGTAAGTTAATGAAAACAAAAACTTTAAGTGTTAGTAAACAAGTTTTTTAAACAGGAAATAGAGAATGGAAAACAGAGAATGAAACAGAAAAATTAGAAAACATAAAAGTATAAAACAGAAAACAGTTTTCTATTAGTAAACATGCCCTTAAAGTCCTTAGCTTGTTGTTTTAATTACCTCCATCCAGGTATATAAACTTGACGTATGGCTTCCACGAAGTGCACGGCCTGTTCATTGAGAAGTTGAAAGATCCTCTTTCCTTCTTCATAGCTGCTCCCAAATGCTGTTCGAGAAATGACATCACAGGTCAGGCATTGAAGGTCAGGCCACACATCCAGCTCACAAGATCCTGAGACATTAATCATCCCCTCCCACTTGCTCAGCATTTCAGAGCAGCTTAGCAAGAAAGCCGGTTGCATAAGCTGTTCGTTGCAATTCAAGAGTTGAACACAGAATCTAGCTATTAAAATGTTATCAAGTTGATGCAAGTTTAATAGGTCATTCATGGTCATTTTTTATGGCATAAAAAAGCAACATTTCCCTGCCTTTTATTACATATAATCTAGGTTTTCTTTCCTCCCAAACTTCACCCATGTAAACCATTTGAGTTGCCCATGCGGGTATAATCTAGGTTTTCTTGTTTTGCCAAATTGTACAATTTTGTCCATAAGGAGTCCAACTTAAACTCAAACCCCCAATATCCGTGATAGGAATCACCGAATCAAGAATCAAATCCCATCCTACTATAGGAAACAAGTTTTAAATGAGACTTCTCATCTAAGGTATATAATTTAAGCTATTTGATCCTCGGTCCTAGGCTAGTAAGCCACGCCCCCCAGTTTTGTTTGAACAGTTACGCCATGGACCCGGATCCATCTTGCAAGGTGGACCCGAGTCAAAATACACAATTTATATATTGAATGTTTACAATTTACATATTGGATGTTCACAATTTAAATTGTGAATATTTAGTATATAAAATTGTGAACATTCAATATGTAAATTGTGATGTAAATTGTGAACATTCAGTATATAAATTGTATATTTTTAACTTGAGTACACCTTGTAAGGCGGACCTGGGTCCACATAATAATTTGCCCTTTTGTTGGGCGAATGCTGGTGAAGGGCCAAGTCAAGCAAGGTGTTAGGAGGAGAAATTGTTGGACAGAGGCCTGTGAAGGGTGAAGTCCAACAATTGATGGCTATGGAATTATTGGACAGGCCGGTGAAGGGTCAAGTCTAGCAATTGATGGCTATGGAATTATTAAAAGGTCGGTGAAGGGCCAAATCCAGCACCTGCCTCTCGAAATGTGGTGGCGGTTTGTGAACTATAGCTTTTTGCTTATTCCTAACAAGTGATACACACCATCTATTTGTCCAAATCAAGTAAGAGACAATCTCTTGCTGTAATTCTACATCAACACGACAAGACAACAAACTATTTATGGAATTAACTATGACCAGAGGTAATGCTCGATTCTAGCTATCAATGCTATATCTAGATATGTATAATAGGAGTATGAATCATGTTTGTTGTATGAGAGAACAAAACTTGAGAAACATTACACACCTTTAGCTTCTCTGAATAGAAGGCAGGATTGATTAATCTTCTGTGTTTTGCCCACTGGTCTTTATCATAGCTGACAAGTCCCCGTGCCAACTTCTTCCCCAGTGGATTGTCCTTATTCTTCAGAAACAGATAATATTTGTTCAAAACCTCCTTGATTAGCTCAGGATCCCTGATGAACACCATAGGCATTGGACCCAACCATACATAACACTTTTTACCTGCAGAAAATCATTGAATTCTGGGATATGATAACAGAATTCACAGCAGAAGGAGAAGCATGAAAAACATACTCTCTCTGTTCCATTTTATTCTCAACTTACTATTTATTGCTCAAATCAACTGTTTATTCTTTGTTTTTTTTTTTTTTACTTATGTAATTTTTTGTGTTTAATAATATTATAGCATAGTTTCTAAATATATATATTTTGTATACTAATACTAAACTTAATATTGTGAAAAATTGAATTAAAAATAACTTCAATCAAATCCAACACATTAAATGGGATAGAGGGAATACCATATTTATCGGCGAGGTGAGCATAATAAGGAATGATTCTCGGAGCAATGTTATCCAACAGAGCCATGGGCTTGGAAACGGCGTCTTTCGCCATCTTTGCGATCTCTTTCATGTCGCCGGAGAAGATTCTGTAAGGGTTTCCTTTGAGGCCTTGCTGATTAAGGCACTTCTCCAGCTTCTTCGGCTTAAACCACACCCAACCCAACACTCCCCATGCATACACCAACAAACCCACCGAAACGCACACTCCCAGTATGGTGTATATCGCCTCCATCTCCGGCGAGGTCATCGGAGCTGTGGGCGTTCTTGATTTCACGGTGGGTTTTATATATTAAGACAAGACTGCTGTGCCGACGCGTCAGGGATGACGACGCCTAGTGTGGGCCCCCTTTTATTTTATTTTAATTTATCCCTTTAGCTTGGAAAACGAAACTTTTTGACGTGATGGAATTACTTAAATATTACTCCATATAAAACGGGGTCTTTCTCCGTCCGTTTAACAGGGAAATCGTCCTTTGTGGGAATCGAATTTGAATTTTTCCGAAATTTTTTCCCACAAAGAGAGCTCACTTACCACTTGAGCTACCCCATTGGATTATGATATTATAATTAAAATTATAAAAAATAATTACCCACTATGTCTCATTTTATGTATCTTCAATTAACAAGATTGTATTAAAATTATTTATAATTCAATTTTTCATAATATTAAGTTTAGTATTAGTATATATAAAATTTATATATTTATAAACTATATTAAAAGTACTACTATTAGACACAAACAAAAATCAAATTTAAAAATACTAAAGAAAATAATAAAAAAAATATAAAATTAATTTGACCAATAAATAATAAACATGTAAAATGTGACAGAGGAAGTGATATATTATGTACAAATAAAAATATAAATATATAAACAATTTGTAAACATACAATAGAGCAAGTAAGATGTACAAGTTATTATATTTAATGATGTTAATAGTTTAGGAGAAAGAAAGTTTGAAAATAGAAAAGAAAAAAAAAAGTGAAAAGAAACATGATAAAGCATAATGTATAATACTCAAATTTAATTACACCAACACATTTTTTAAATTTCCTATTAAAATCTTACATCAACATTGCCTCAAATTGACTACTTTAAACGACATTATATTTTAGTTCATTTAAAAAATAATAATAAATGCACTTGAGTAAAATTCTACTCAATTTTTGGAAGAATTAATCAAGACTAGGGGTAATGTACTTGTCCACAATATTTTTTTTAATAAAAAAAAATAAATGTAGTAGTAGTATTATTGAAGCACCCGTGTACCAAATCAAGTTATTTATTTGATTCGTGTTTAGACATTCAATTTACCAATTGTTCCAAACTGTTAGATTATATATATAGTAGATGTTGGGTTAGCTCTCATGTAACTAGTAGCCATCTGAAAACATGTAGATGATTAATGGATGAAAATTAAGGAAAAAATATGAAATAGCGCAATGACATTATTTATGTATTTATGCGACAATATATCTGGGAAACACTTGATAGTAGCTTATTCGCAGATAACTAATAGTGTGCACACGTGAATGCACTATTTGAGAGTTAGTATATATTTTGCTATAGCGTTGTGATGGTCACTCATGTGTGTGTGTGTGTGTGTTTTTTTTTTTAATGCAATTAACATTTCTATAAAATTTCTAACAATATATGATTTACATTTGATTAGTAAGTAGGTTAACTTTTTGACGCATAGGAGATAGCTAATTCACGGTAACAAATGAATATTGATAGGAATATACCTCGAGTATACGTCCCTAAGTAATTTATACGTGTTGGTATACGAGTACGAATATGAGCCTATAAAAGAGACTTGAGTCCTACATGCAAAGCACTTTTTGGCCTTTCCTTCCTCTCTCTAGAAACATCTTAGAAACCAAAACTATCTCCACTCTCTAAATTATTATTCCTGATTAAGCAATAAAAGAGGTGATTTGGGAGCTAATTCATGGATCCTTTCTCCATTGTTCATACTATTTCCCTACCCATTATGTACATGGATGAATTTACTTTATCAAATATAGTTAAGAATTTTGCTAACAATTTTTTTTTTTTTTTTTTATCTTGGTAGCTTTATCCAATTAGCAATATGAGTTGGTCGAGTTGTAGGCTGAGTAACGAAAAATTTTCAAGTTTGACTTTCCGTGAGAACGGTCTAATGACTTTCTTGATTTGCGTCGATCAAGTATGAGCAACATAGATTAATTTACCTTGGTTTTTAAAAAATATATCAGGTAGTCGCTGCAAATTTATCTTTTTCATACAAAAGAAAAAAGTTAACAAACTAAAATTTGATTTACTAAGCATAATATATGCTAATTAAATATAATTTACACAACACTAATTCTTTACATGAAACAAGTGGATGGGGTATTTAGCCGCTGTCACCTTTTTATTATTTTTTTTAAAGATACAACATCGGTTATGCTTCATAGTCGACGTCGTATCTATTTTATTTTTAAATCAATACGACGTCGGTTATGAAGCATAACCGATATCGTATCTATTTTATTTATTTTCTTTAAATAGATATGACATCAGTTATGCGTAGAACCGACATTATGTATTTAAAGAAAAATAATTTAATACACATAACATCGGTTCTCGTATAACCGACATTATATGTATTTAAATAAAAAAAAAATTAATTCAATACATATGACGTTGGTTTTGGGAAAAAAAAAATGACATCATAAATAATACGGAGTATATATTACTTTTGTTTTATTTTATTTGACATATTATGTCGATTTTAGAAAAAATAAAAATAAATTTTGTGATGTAATATCCATTTTTTGTGTAGAAGTGAAGAAAAATGTATGTGTGTTTTCAATTGATTGTTCTTAGAAATGTATTTTTCCCTCAATTACCATCAATGATTATATAATTTTGCTCTCATCTTCTGTGCATTGGGAATTTTTCTATCAAGCAACATTGCTCATGACATGATAGGAGCCATTTCATTAAATCTTAATAAGAATAAAAATGTATTGATATAGATTGTATTGGTGAATTATACTTTATATTTTATTTATTATACACCTTACAATTATTTTTCAATATTACCCCTTTTCTCTTCAAAAGGATTATTATTTTCCATTCTATATTTTATCTTACATTTTAATTCATTGATTTTTTCTATTCATACATATGTGTATATTCATAACTATTTAACTAGTAGAGTATATATAATTAAATTAAGTTATCAATTAATATGTAATGTGATGATATCTCTATTATCATTTTAAATGGACGATCACAGGATAATGAGGGCTTTATTTGAATTGAAATATATTACAATAATTAAAAGTTTTAGAATTCTTTTGAGCAAATTTTGAAAGAAAACTAAAGTACACATAACATGATTTTTCGGGTGTAACCTAAAATTTTCACAGTAGAACACAATAAATTGTAATTATCTTTATTGGGTGGGATAACTGACCATCTTTAACCTTTGTTTAAAGATGATGAATAAGTCTCTTCCAATCAATTGTGTTACATAAGAGCATCACCATCAATGGTGATTAAAGGGATAATGTCAGATGTAAAGCCCACATGGATGAGAGAGAGAGTTGGAGTGAGAAAATTGAGCTTCTCCTGCAAGAGATGAGTTATTGGCGGAAAAGTGGGTCCCATAGCAGATGAAGAAGTCACGTAGAAAATCACGTGGGAGGCAACTAATGCGTCCAGCGTAGACCTGGCAATTCGTGTATACGGGTTCGTTAACGGGTTGACACAAACACGATAAGGCTAAACACGAACACGACACGTTAAGGTTAACGGGTTCAAAATTGTAACACGAACACGAACACAATTTGTTAACGGGTTAAACGGGTTGACATGATAGACACGTTTTGTTAACAGGTTTCGGATCGTGTCGACACGATATTACACGAAACCCGTTTAAACCCGCTAAATCTATTGATATATTAAAAACTAAAATTTAAAGTTAAGTTATATATAAAAAAGAAATAAAACATATAATCCAATCCATCAAACAAATTAAAAAAATATTCAATTTATAACATTCATAAAATTATAAAGTAACATCCAAAAATCATAATTAAAGAAGTCCGTACTACTTTTTAGAAAAAATTGAACACAATAAACATTCAAATTTCATATTATTGAAGATCAATAATTGGTGTATGATCTTGGCCTATTGTAGTAAATTCATTCTTAATCATGTTCATGATATATTTTGTAAATACAATGGTTCTTAGCGGGTTCTAAACAGGTCTGTGTAAACGGGTTCGTGTAAACGGGTTAATACGATAATATTAACGGGGTAAACGGGTTCTTAATAGGTTTAACGTGTTGACATGTTGAGACACAAAAAACATAACGGGTTCTTAATGGGTCAACCCGTTAACAACTCGGGACATGTTAATGCTAAACACTAACCCGTTATTTTCGTGTCCGATTTCGTGTCGTATTATCGATCGTGTCGATAATTAACAGGTCTAGTCCAGCGGGCGCGTGCAGTGGCGCGCCTGACAAATTTTAGTTTATTATTATTTTTTTTCAAATTTCTTTAGTTTTGTTTTTTTTTTCTCTCCTTTCATTTTCTCTATCCGAATCACACTTACAACATGACATTTGATAGCAATTAGCAGCCAAGTGGCGTAGTGTTGGAGTGTTAGCACTACAAAAGTTGTCGATTTTGACACGCGTAGGGCGAAATCATTGAGTAATCGACCAATCGAACTCAGCAAACCTGTTCAGCTCTCCCCGTCCCGTCCACTGACATTTTCCCAAGCTTACTTTTTCCAGGAAAGCTTCTCCAGACTCCATCGCCAACACTTCTGCCTTCTTCAGATTCGCCGGAAAACTGGTACGCAATTTCCGATTTTCTTTTAACCCCAGAACCCACTTTTTTTTTTCTTTTTTTTTGAAATTTTTATTAACTCGTTATGTAAAGGAATATGGTTCCTGTTTGTTTGATTTGTAATCGAGTTATCTTGGATGGTCCATACTCCATATATATATATATTCTTTTGCCTATGTTTTTCTTTTAGTTTTTGCTTGAAATTTCCGTTCTAGACAACTTATGCACAATTTAGTATGCAAGAGACTAACTGTTCCCCTTTCAAAAAAAAAAAAAAAAAATAGACTAACTGTTCCATGTATAGTTGCCTTGCGGTTTTAGGGAGTGGTAATCGTTTAGGGCTTTCGGGGGAAGAATTGGGATGTGATGATCAATGTTAACTTGAGGAAATTTAATTCACCAATTGGCAGAAGATGAAAGTAAAAAGGAAAATAAAAGGAATTGGAAGCCTTTGTTGACAAAATGTGATGCCAAATGTTGCCCAAGTTTGGAGTGCTGATCATCACTGTTGCTATGTGCTGAGAAGAGTTTGAATTGAGTCAAATGGTGTGCATGATTTATGTTTCTCGAAACCATTCCTTATTCTGCATGCGCTTATAGTTCTAGTCTAGTGTTGAAAAGGATGAGATCTTATGGCTGATTTAGGTGTGGAAAGTTGGAGTATATAGACTAAAAGATACTCACCTAGCTTTGGCGTGAGATAACGATATCTGCTCGCATGGGGGATGGGCTATGGTGACATAATCATTCCTGGGTATGACTGATCAGAATGACTTTTTTCAGAATAAAATTTGGAAGGGAACTATTTTTTTTGCCAGGGCTGTCATGTCTTTTATCCTCTATTCTTGTGCACGTTACATGTATGTTTACATGAAGTTACATACACAATTTGCTCTAATTAATTATTAAATAATAAATTGCTTATTGTTTTTCTCTCATTTTCATGGTGTGACCCAGACTTGCTTCTTCTTTGCAGCTTTTCTAGTGACCCTCGGTCTGAAGTTCCAATTCAACCAACATCATTGTAGCTATGTGAGGTAAAAAAATTTATTTTTCCCTTTAACAGAGTAATCACTCAGCAATGATCTTTGATTTTCTTGCATATCCTTAAATTCACTAAAAGTGGTAAACTTTACTATTTTCCTTTTTCTGATTACAATATTATTTATGGGTTTTGTTGAAAATTTGATATCAATTCTTTTTCTTTTCTCTTTCCCACTGTATTACATTTTGATCTTTGCTATGTAGAGAAAACTTTGCAATGGAGCACTTAGTGAAGTTGAATTTTTATCTTGTTTTATCCTTGATTGACTTCGTAAACTAATGATAGGAAATTTTTGGAGTTTCTTTTTCACCATTATGCTCTCTGTAGTCTGTAGTTGGTGTAATTTATTTTAGTGGGAGCTGCAAATAATGTTGTGTATACACAATTGTTGGGAACCTTTGTTTCAATAGCTGGAATCTTGAAATTGAATCCACAATACAAAACTGTTGAGAATATTTAGAAATGAAATGAGACTCAGTTTGCTGTTTGTTGGAACATTATCAATTACAACTTGAATGGCCTATGTTCAAAGCTGCATATTAGTGTGTTTCAATTGTTGAAAGAAGTAACTTTAAAGCATTGAATGGTTTTATCTCCAAATAGGAAAAAAAAAAAAAAAACTTGCTGCTAATGCAGGCATTGAGGGTAATCTACTGCTTCTTCTCACATTCTCAATGTTGCAATACTATAACTTATACACTAAAATAATGCTGCATGCTACTTTTTCCCAGCCTTTTTAAGGTTTTTGCAACATCTTGCTTGTCCAATGGTTTTTCAGATGTTGTGCACACTTTCACTTGTATCATGCTTACTATTAAACTCTAAGATAAATATTCAGATGTAAGATAGATATCAATTGACATTCCTTATTTTGGTGAAGTAATTAGTTATAATGTTACTAATCTTGTTTTGTCACTTAGAACCTTATTTTTAATAACGAGTTTCTCTAATGTAATTCAGAAGATGGATAGAGCAAGATCAAATATGAGGCCCCGTTTCTCAGGTTCAACACCATCTGAGGAATCAGCTTTGGACCTTGAAAAATATGGCTGCAGTCATTCCAATTTGCCTTCATTTAGTCCACCAACACTCCAACCTTATGCATCGGCTGGACAACACTCTGAGAGTAGTGCTGCATACTTCTCTTGGCCCAGTCGATTAAATGATGATGCAGAAGAGAGGGCAAATTATTTTGCAAATCTGCAAAAAGAGGTTCAACCAGAAACTCAAGATAGATTACCAGAAGGGCAGCGAGCAAGAACTTTGCTTGACTTGATGACTATAAGGGCTTTCCATAGCAAGATTTTGCGTTGTTACAGTCTTGGCACTGCAATCGGGTTTCGTATCCGACGTGGTGTTTTAACAGAAATTCCAGCTATACTAGTGTTTGTGTCCCGGAAGGTTCACAAACAATGGCTTAGTCCTATACAATGTCTTCCTTCTGTTCTAGAGGTGATAATCAAGATGACCATACTGGTTTATTTCTTCTTTGTTTTCTTAGTGCTATTCTACCCCCTTCATCTTGTTGTTTCTGTGGGAAAGAGGACCAGTAGGAGATTATGAATTATAATTTCTTGATTCCGTTAACCATATACATACCACCACCAAAAAAGAGAAAATTAAATTATCTGTTTTGTGTCTTTTACTCTTATATTAAATTGGTTCCACATTTTAGGGTCCAGGAGGTGTTTGGTGTGATGTAGATGTCGTGGAATTTTCCTATTTTGGTGCACCAGAGCCTACTCCAAAGGAACAATTGTACACAGAGATAGTAGATGACCTGCGGGGAAGTGATCCATGCATTGGTTCAGGCTCTCAGGTAATTCTATGTTCTATTACAACTTCTTGCTTTATGGTCCTGCAGTTGGACTCGGTATGCGTCTCTATGACAATGAGAATTTTGAACAAAACATGATCTATTGTTTTGTTCAGTTTGTCATTTTCATGAGGTACTTGATAAGCATACCACACCTATTTTTTTGTTCAGGTGGCAAGCCAGGAGACCTATGGAACATTGGGTGCTATTGTAAGAAGCCAAACAGGCAATCAACAAGTTGGTTTCCTCACAAACCGGCATGTTGCAGTTGATTTAGATTACCCAAATCAAAAGATGTTTCACCCTTTGCCACCAACTCTTGGACCGGGGGTATATCTTGGTTCTGTTGAGAGGGCTACATCTTTCATTAGAGATGACCTTTGGTATGGCATTTTTGCTGGCTTAAATCCAGGTCAGTTTTCTACTTCCATTTTAATCTTTACTATGAAGTTACCATTATTTGCAAACAAAATCCTTTCAAGAAAAGCTTTGATCAATTATTTTCCTGGTTGCTTCTGTTTGTTTTTTGTTGGATGTTCTGAACTTTCTGTGATGACACATTGACTGCCAGACCTTGTATGGAGGGGAGTCTCCCAATGCATGTTACTCCGTTCTCCTGTTATGACTTAGGGTGTGTTTGGTAGCCCGGAAAACGATTTCCGGAAATCATTTTTCGGGCTTTTGGTGTTTGGCAATGCCTGGAAAATGCGGTCAACGGAAAACAATTTCCGTTGACCAAGGAAAATGACTTCCGCGAGATTTCAGCCAAAATGGCCAAGTCTCTTCTGTTCTGGCGGAAACCAGTCCACCGGACCTTGCTTCTTTTTTTTTTTTTGCTTTTATAAAATAAATATTATTATTTTTATATTTTAAATAAAATAATAAAAATATGTAATTATACAATTATACATTTTTCAGAAAATGATCCAAACACACAAAGACAGTTTTCCAAAATACATCCGAACACTGAAAATGAAACTATTTTCTGGAAAATGACTCATTTTCCAGCTTTCCAAACACACCCTTAGTTGAGCTGCTATTATGGGTGTAAATGTGTAATTAATAGTTACTGAGTAATTGTTTTCTTACAGTTGTGATTATTCAAATGCAGAGACATTTGTAAGAGCAGACGGTGCATTCATTCCTTTCACAGATGATTTTGACATGATTGCAGTGACGACATCTGTGAAAGGCATTGGAGAGATAGGAGGTGTCAAGATCATAGACTTGCAAGCTTCCATCAATAGTCTTATCGGGAAGCAGGTGATGAAGGTTGGAAGGAGTTCTGGATTCACTACTGGGACTGTGTTGGCATATGCCCTTGAATATAATGACGAAAAGGGGATATGCTTCTTAACTGACTTTCTGGTGGTCGGAGAGAACCAACAGACGTTTGACCTTGAAGGAGACAGCGGTAGCCTAATCATCTTAAAGGGTGAGAATGGGGAGAAAGCTCGACCAGTCGGGATCATATGGGGTGGAACTGCAAATAGGGGTAGGCTTAAATTAAAAGTCGGCCAACCGCCAGAGAATTGGACTAGCGGGGTTGACCTGGGACGTTTGCTCAAATTCCTCGAACTTGATCTCATCACAACCGAGGAAGCTTTGAAAGGTTAGTAGTAGCCTTTTACGTCAAAAACCTTTTAACTTCATTGGGCGGTTAAGACAACCTATGTACAATGTCGTTGTTGTTGTTGTTGTAGTTGCAGTACAGGAACAACGAGTTGCTTCAGCAACAATGGTTGGGTCCACAGTGGGCGATTCCTCGCCTCCTGATGTGATGCTCCTAAAGGACAAAATGGTGGAGCCCTTGGGACTTCATATCCAACCGATTCCAATCGAAGATGCAGCTGGTGGTGGCCCCGATATAAACTCATCCCCAGTGGAAGCTGCATTTAACATCGAAGATGGCGGGGTGAACTTGGGTCCCAGTATCGAACACCAATTCATTCCAAGCTTCAATGGGCGATCACCGCTTCATTCTGCTGAAGATCAACATGACAGGCCAGTAGTTTATCAGAACCTCTCAGCTCTGAGGAGTGGCTCTGATCATGAAGAGATTGCCTTTTCTCTGCAGCTGGGAGGCCATCCATCCAAGAGGAGACGCTCTGAACCTTCTACTCCCAGTAAAGAAGAACAAAAATGAAATTGGCATTTCATAATTATTTGTTTCCAGTTATGTTGTTTGCTTGGGACTCAGGCAGGCAGCCTGTGCAAGACTCTAACAATATTCTCTCTTTTTTAAATATAACTTTTTCACAAGTGTGTTTTCCCCCTTAAGATTGTTTTTTTTTTATTCCACATTCTGCATGTCTTGCTTAAATAATCAAAATTGCTCCAACAAAATACAGCATAATAAAATTTTTAGTATACTTAATTGATAAATTATAAGTTAATTCAAATATGTACTTTAAAAAGTTTTGTTATAATTATTATGAAATGCTGCAATGCAAAAATGTATTAATGTTTATTACTATAAACATAAAATTAATGTAATGTTTTTTTTTTTTTTTTTTTTTTTTTGTAAATTAAATGATAGTTATTTTTAAATATTTTACCACCCTTCTTATTTATAATAGCTGGACATGATACCTTTTTAACCTCTAAGAATTTACATAATTATCATGTCACACTAATGTTTTATCTTTTCAATAGACCTTTTGTTTTTACTTATGTGTAAATAATGGTTATGTTCCTAATTCTTGTACCTTTTTTGGTGAGCTAAGAGAGTTGTACTTTATTTTTAAACTATTATTGTACATTATATTTTTGATTGATAGGAAATACCTTTTTGTCGTTTAGGGATGACAATTTCAATTCATCACATGAATATCTACATGAATCTGCCTTGCATAGATTTATTTATTTATTTATTTTTTTTGGTGATAGCAAGTCGTAAGTCGAGTTGGATCTTATATACACGATAGGTACTCATAGTGGCTACCCACATCTGCTGGGGTGGGGCAGACTTTAAAAAGTCCACCTGCCGAGTCAGGGTTGCATGTGGATAAAGAAAGTATAATAGAGTTATAGAGGTCAGTCGAGTGGTGAATGTAGTCACTCTCGACTTATTGTCAATGTTAATTAACATTTCAAGAAGAGCATTAAAAAAATTAAATTGTCTATTTGACCAATATATATATATATATATATATATATATATATATATATATATATATATATATATATATATATATATTATTCTAATCAATATTATCATATCATTTGTTTCGGTCAATTTTACAAGTCTTCGGTGTGCTAATTTGTTCAATTCTTAGCAATATATATTCCTCTTGTTAATTTAACATATTTTCTATTTAACCATGAAACATAAATCATTGATTCACTACATATAATTAATTAATTAATCTAAAAATTGAAAGAAAAACAGTACTCATGAATTTCTCCTTATAAAAAATTTATTTCAATTTATAATTTCTTGTAACTATTGAATGTTTTCAAAAATAAATATTACTTGCTTTTAAATAAAATTATGTCAAAATATAATCATATAATACTGGTTATTTTAGAATTGTACATTATTAATTTAAAATTTATTAAAACTTAAAAAAACAGATGCCTAAATAACCATTTTTTTTCAAATGTCAAAATAAAACATGTCAAGATTGTTTATTGTATCCATTGTTATAAATTATAAAATAAAATAAATATATTTAGAGGATTCCTAGCGTGTTATGTATATGGGTCTCTCAAATAAAAAAAAAAAAAAAAACAAAAACAAAAATAAAAACAAAACAAGACATAACATGAACCCATCAAGTGAGTCTTATACTTTTCAACTTGGGGATTGCATAAGGGTGCTTTTATGCTGAACCAGAAGAGATGCAAGAAAAACAAGTCAAGATGAATCTTATTCCCGCTCTAAACCTTGCTTTCTTGCGAGGATCATTGGCAAAGAAGTAATTAAGCAACCTTCACTAGTTTAATTAGCATTAGCAAGGCTAAATTAACAAGGGTAAAGCTTCTATGATAGCTTCCTCCTCACGTAGTCATTGACTAGGATCAAAGGTTTGTCGCTTCTGGCAAAGTTGTAAGTGAATGAACTTACATCACGATCGATTAAAAGAAAAATTCATTCGAAGATATTGGTTCGAATCCAATTCGTGAGAAGAGTGTCAAATAATTTTTATAATTGTTATGTTGACATAGCAGGAAAGATTGAGGCACTGAAGAACTCGATGAGTACAGTATCTATCAGGCTTTTGAGCTCCCTATTCTCAATCATTACAGCTGCGTCGACCAACTTTACCATATAGACGAACACAAAAAATAAAACAAATAACGAAAATACAAAAAAGACCTTTTATATACTCCGTATTTGTTATATTTTTTTTTGAAAGGAATATATATTTGTTACATATATTAACTATTTAATGTTAATTTTATCAAACACTTTTTGACTAATTTAATAACTTTCACTTTTAATTAACTTTTTAGTTAAGATTGACAAATAAAACCAAAATTTTGGATAGTATGCGTTGAAATTTCTGTTTTCTATCATAGAAAGAACAAGAAAGAAATGTTCCTTGAAGAAGATGTTAGGCCCAATGGCTTTCTCAAACAAATGAGGCCCATGATTGCGAAGCTCAAGATCAGATTACTCCTTCCCTCATTGACTCTCGCGCTTCGCCTCTCTTTCACCCTCTCAGAGCTAGGGTTTAACTGAGCAGTGTGAATCACTGACTAGTGAACAACCGCGAGCGCCAGCCATGGCTAAACCAGGCCGAGGCCGTCCGGCGTCACCTTCCGGTTCTTCTCGCTCTCCCTCGCGGTCGCGGTCTCTTTCTCGTTCTCGCTCTCCGTCAAGGTCTCGTTCTTACTCCGGCTCCGGTTCTCGCTCCAGTTCTCACTCTCGATCTCGCTCTAGGTCCTACTCTTCCTCTTCCTCTCATTCTCGCAGCGGTAGTTCGCGCAGCCCTAGCCCACCTCGGAGAAAAAGGTATGTTTCAACCTCCAGTCGCCTCTAGAACCCTCTTTGAAATGTGTATGAAAAGCATACAGTTATGCTGACTATGGCTATAGTTGTAGCTCTTGTTAATCGAGGTTTTTTCATTTCCCCATTAACCAAGCATTACATTGTGGAGTAATTTCATAAAAATCTGAATTTTATGTAAATTACTGTAATTGAATTTCCGGAAAATTGTGAGATAATGGAAACTCTAACACACTGAAATGTGTGGTTGAAACAATCCACCCACAAGCTTGGTATTATTCGCTTAGGTACAGACACAGCTGAAGTTCCATAGGAATATTACAGGGGGTAGGTTATTTATGTGTTAAAATCTGACCCAGCAATTAGCCAGTGAGCTCATTTCTGGATTGTGAGAACCTAATTTGTCAAGTTACCATGTTGAAAATAATATTTAGAAGCATGGAAGCATTTTTCTGTTTCTTATGTAAGGATGGCTATTTGAGTCCCTTATACTTTTTTTATTATTTTAATTTTAATTCTTTTAATTTTTCTGAGCTGGTTTATATGTTTGCTTTGTCTCACTTATGCATTAATGACTCACCATTGTTTTACCTTGGATGGAGCTTTTCATAGTCCTGCTGAAGGATCAAAGCGAGGTCGTTCACCAGCAGCACAGCCAAAAAAAGCTTCTCCACCTCCAAGGTAAAGCTTCTTTAAAATTCTGGAATCAAATAAATTCTTTACTGGTGATAGGGTCCCAGAGCTCAATATGAGTTATACTTTCAAAGAATAGTTATAGCCTTTTATGGTAAGAACAGTTTCCTCTGCACTAATTTTTAATTTGTATCTGAAACTCCTAATGATGATTTCATGCCTTGTAATGTTCATGAGAAAAACTTGTAGTTTATCCTTGGAGAAAACAATTAGTTGAATAAACAGTATCCCTGTGCCTTATGGGGTGTGCATAGAAACATTACTAACTTGCATTCTATTACATAAATGCTACACTTCTGTCTTGCATTTCTAGACTAATGCATGAATGATTTCAGGAAAGTTTCTCCTATTCCAGAGTCTCTTGTGCTACACGTGGAGCACCTTAGTAGGAATGTCAATGAAAACCATTTGAAAGAAATATTTGGTATGATAACTGTGTATATGGGACTACTGAGACAGTTCTCAAATAAGATTGTTAAAAGTACATTTTTTTTGCCCTAAATTTATTTCTTTTACCTTTCAGGTAACTTTGGTGAAGTTGTGCGCGTGCAGCTGGTAATTGATCGTGAAGTAAGCATTTAAGTTCTGTCTCATTGGAAAATGTAACATAATATTTATTTCTCTTCATTATGGTTATGAGGGAACGGTGTTGGACTTTCAGGTTAACCTTCCTAAAGGATATGCATATGTTGAGTTCAAGAATAGAGCTGAAGCTGAGAAAGCCTTGCTTTACATGGATGGAGTATGCTTATTATGTCTGAGGATACCTTTCTTATTTGTTTTCTTGACTATCCAATTCACAAATAATATTGTGTTGATGGTCTTATTGTAGGCCCAGATTGATGGAAAAGTTGTTCATGCCAAGTTCACGCTAGCTGAGAGAAAGAAAGCTTTTTCACCTCCTAAGCCTGTGGCACCTTTTAAGAGAGATGGTCCTAAAACTGATAATGTCACTAATGATGTTGATAAAGATGGTCCAAAGCGGCAGCGAGAATGTATGTTATCCATTTCGTTATTACTACATAGTAATAGTTTCTTGTGGAAAGAATTGAATGATTAATTTTATACAGCCTCTCCTCGCCGAAAACCTCTCTCTCCACATCGAAGGAGATCTCCAATTGGACGAAGAGGATCTCCTAGACGAGAGCCCGACTCTCCTCCCCGTCGGTCTCCTGTTCGTCGTCGAGATTCTCCTTATAGACGTGCTGACTCTCCACCTACAAGGCGGAGGCTTACACCTCCACCAAGAGGAGGGCGTTCACCCTCTCCACCAAGGCGTTTCCGGTCACCACCTAGGTTTGTTTTATTTTATTTTATTGTGGATAAGTGAAATAGGATATATTTGAGCTATTTCTGACTACATTTTAATAGGGGGTCTCCTAGAAGAATCCGTGGAAGTCCTCTTCGAAGGCGTTCGCCCCCTCCACCCCCAAGAAGACGGTAATTTGACATCCTGTTACCTGAAGATAGTGATATTTTTCCATTATACAATATTTTCTAGATTATATTTCATTGAGAAAGGCAAGCTGTGGAAGTGCTTGTTAATATTGGAGTGCATTTCTAATATAAATCATAATAAACCATGACTTCTAAAAAACTGAAAATTGCATAGTTAACTTGTGGTATGACTGGTATTGACTTTCTGTTTATATTTGCTTAATTGCTTATGGTAATGCCTCATCTTGTAGTTCACCCCGGCGAGCACGTAGTCCTCCCAGAAGGTCTCCCATCGGTCGCAGACGTAGCCGCTCTCCTATAAGGAGGCCTGTACGATCACGTTCGAGATCTATTTCTCCTAGGAGGTAATGTATAAGTGTGGCCTTATTCCATAGATTATTCACACTTGATTTGAAAGTTTGATAGTGCTATACTATATTGTATGGTTTTTCTGTGTTAGACATTCCTTCCGTCTTTCAGGTTATTTAACTAAATGGCATCTTAGGCACTTTTGCTACCCTACTGGAGGGGTAAGAGGGTATATAATAACACTAGTATTATTAAATTGTTCCCTAGACATGGAGAGAAGAATCTATAATCTGGTAGTCATCTTTTGGTCTATTAGCCACCACACTTGAGAATATAATTATTTCAAAAACTCAATTAATTAGTCTTCCCAATTACTCTTTTCTAAATTACCATGCTTCATTCTGACCATTTGGACTGGTACTGCAATGTCAACAGAGCAAGAGGACCACCTTCTAGACGTGGGAGGTCATCATCTTACTCCTCATCGCCCAGTGCTAGGAAGGTTTGTATTTGTGGGTCAACTTTAGCAAAATGTTGTACTTAATGAGTAGCAGCATGCTAAATAATCTGTTTGCTATTGCAATTGCAGGGACCACGCAAAATATCTAGGAGTCGCAGCCCTAGAAGGTATGATTTTGCAGCTTTTTGTGTGTGCACACATATATAGTCCATTTTAATCCTTATATATACAGATGTTCATGTAAAAGGGTTTGTTCTTCTCGTTTGATTTTTACATGTCTTAGGTGATTTCTTCATCTTTTTCAGGCCTTTAAGAGGAAAAAGCCCCAGCAACAGTAGCAGCAGTGGGTCCCCACCACCATCACGGAAGCCCTAGGGTGAAAGTGAGTAGTAAATTTCATGTACCGGTTGGCATCTGGATATCATCTATAAGAGTTATATTAGCTTAATTGTGTATCCTCTGTAATGTGAAGTTGATTGTTGGATGTGCAATCTGTCTATCATGGTATGTGTTTTCATTAGTTTGACTGTGAGATAATTTTACCTTAAAAAGAACCAGACATTTTGCATAGGATGGGATGGTATATGTCTGTTAATGACACTTCGATTTCCATTTTGGGTTGTTCATTTTGTGTACTCGATTATTAATTCCTTGATACTCGATTAAAGATGGGTCACCCTTGTCTGAGAACTTAGAAGGACAGGAAGACGAATACTTATATTGAAAAATGTAATACTCCGTACTAATTAGGATTAAAGTGTGATGTGGTAAATACACGAGTCTCTAGATACACCTATGTATAGTCTACGCATGAGCTCGGGTAACTTAGACAGTGGGTCGGAGGTTCTCGATCTAAGTGTATTGTTAGTTTACAATTCCAATACTAAAAATACACAATTTAGGACAAGTGTCCACTTTACAAGGTGGACCCTGGTCCATGATATAACAACTCACCATCTGGATAGCTTTTGTATTCCAAGTCTATAGGACAAAAGGCAAAAACAAACTGTGGAATAGTAAACGTTATTCCATTCTCGACTTATTTCATTAACCAAACATGTTATAAAATATTAAGTTAATACTTAGTGGCGGTTATAAGCAACCACCACAGATTAATTAACCATGCTTATATTTCATGAATTAAGTTTTCCCATTTAAATACTAGTTGTTGATATAATCGTCACAAAATATTTATTTAACGAGGATTATATTAAACTATCACTAAATAACTTTTCTTTTGTAGTGACGGAGGAAGTGAAGATACTGTTTTAAAGAAAAGCAAGGTTATCAATTGAAAGTATTAGAAATTGTTGCAAACAATGGGTGTGTTTGGTTCACATATGGGAGTCGGAGGTATCAAATACTTGGTAATGGTAAATGGGTTTTGGTGAAAGTATTTTGCATGTTTGGTAGTAGGGTGGAATGTGAATGATTATTAATAGTTGGGGAAGAAAGAAGGAAGGGAAATGAAACCCTTATTTAATAAGGGTATGAGTTTTTTATTAATGAGATATTTCAAACCCATAAAGGTATTCTAAAACCTGTCAACCAAAAAATAACAATCACTTTAATAACCATACCTTATACCAACCAAAACCTGTCCATCAAACACACCCAATATTTGTGAAAGGGCTAGTAGTCAAATACAAGTTGAAGGCACAGACAAAGGCTTGGATTGAGTATGGCTTTGGAGAAAATCAAATACATAGTAAATTTTCTTTTGATGATATATAGAAAAATAATGGATTAAGAAGATTACACTATTTTTTGAATCAGTATAAATATTATATTAGAAACTTACTAGCTCTTGGCATTGCAAAATGAACAATCTTAGTGCATGAAATGCTTTAGCTAGTATTCATACGTAACATTTTGAAAAAAAAAAAAAAATCTTTGCATTTTATTTTTATTTTGGATGCAAATTTTTTTTTTTTTTTTTTGTCAACCCAACACCATTTTTATACAAACCCTAGACATTGATGGTCAAGCAAGAATTACTTTTGATGCACAATTTTGAAAGGGCTACTAATTAAATTTGTTATAGAATAAAGGGCATTTCAAAAAAAAAAAAAATTAAATAACAAGAGATCAAAGGAGATCCACACTGATACAGCGATACCATTAGAGATTTCTCATGCAGTCAAATATTTAGCGCACACAAGCAAAACCAATAAGAAGCACCTCCCCTTCCCCAACTCCAAACAAATCCAATTTGTTTAAAACTATTGTAGATAACAACAATCTAATAATAGAGAATTCTTCTATTAGCAGAAACTAAAATATGTGAAATTTGGTGGATAATCTCTTCTTCCAAAAAGAAAACCGTTGACATACATTTGTGATAAGAAAGGAGGCTTAATCGAAATAAAATATTAGATATTGGTGGAAGATTAGGCAATTTTGTGATGGATGCTCTCTAGTTGGGATAACCCTAACTATTGGATGAAGATGTGATGAAACCCTAACTTAGAGAATCTCTTCAAATGAAATATATAAATCACATAATATAGTACGTGTTGATAGGTTTAATATTGCACAAAGTTTAACTTAATCTATGAATGTGTTTTATTTAGTACGGAGTACGTTTTAGGTAAAAAGCTCCCACACATATTGCTATTGGTGTTGAGCAAGCTAGATTGGTCATTGAAAAAATAATTTCATCAGAATTATCACAGTAAATTAGTCTATGCCTAACTAGAACACTTAAATTATAAGTACACGATAAAACTAAATGCAACGGAGCAACCACACTTAAACTGAACTTGTTGCACAGATTTGTTATCATGATCATAAACGAGACATCAATAGAATAAGTCATCTACATCAAGGAAGTTGCAAGTCGCGATCGACAACCTCAACTCAAGGAAAGCAACAAACTCTAGAGGGGAGGGGGAACATACTTGTTTCTTTGCAAGAGTGTAAGAATGTAAGATAACATCTTTAAGAATAAAAATACAAAGGTGGTGATGATATTTCTCACTCCAGGCGAAGCGACTAAAAACTAATTTATGCCCTTACTTTCGCTCTTCGAAAAATTTTCCCATTCCTATTCCGGTTGAAGTGGAAAATTGGGTTCCAATCAATTTCAAATTTCTTAGCAAATGATTGTTTTGTTTTTTCTTCACATATTTGTATATCCCCTATATTACATCAATTTGAGCCGGGGTAAACTCGACTTTCTCTTAAATAATTGTTCTTCGTGGCTCTTCCACTCTTGTACACAATGGAGTGCCTGCTTTAGGAAATAGGAAGCTGAATACGATGCTATTCTAATTCCGTATGATCGGGGACAATTCTTGTAAAATTTCAAACTTCTATGCTTGTCTGAATGATAGACAAAGTGTTTCTGTACATCAAGTAATACTCAGTTCGAGACGTTCTGCGGATTTGAAGTGATCTTGCTCTTCTGCAGATTAGGACCGGATGAAAGCTCCTGTCGCGCAATTTTGAGTATTTATTCTGATTTCTGGATTCGGAGTCAGTTGGATCTTCATCGTCCTCCAGTATCGACTGAAACCCTAACGATTAAGGAGGTAGCACACAATATCCATTTTCAGATCATTCCTGAACCACAACTCAATACACATACATCATTCTGTTCAAATATTGAGTTTGTTGTAAATTATTGATATCCTTTCTTTTAATTTCTGGATAGTACATATAAAATCATATTTCATTTGTTCCTGTAGATTAGTGAGCATTTGGTGTCGACTATTTTCACACTTGTGTTTGGGCTTCTGGTTTATGGCTCTTTTGCTTGACGAACCGCTACTTCTAATGCATTTCTTTTGAGTATTTTCTGTTCTGTTATTATAGCTGTTCTAATTAGTTATGACTTGAATATGACTAACTAGGTCTGGTTGCTATTGTAAGGAGTATTAATTTCTTTGTTTTTGTTGTCAAATTATTAATTTATAGGTTTGTAGAATATTTAACTCCCCTCTATGATTCACATGTTTGTAGCTCTCTACCACTATCTTTGAACTTACCAATGACTTACTGTTAAAGTTTGATTTGAAAGGAGTGAATACTGTTTGTTATCAATGCATGAGGTGCAAATTGAAGTATCTAGCCATTTAACTATCTTGCAGCTGCCTATCATATTGGTAACAGTATTGAGTTTGAGTTAAATTCAATTAATATTCTGTGGAGCTTCCAGTTTCCTTCTATTTACTTAACTTCCTATAGAATCTAGTGACAGCAAAATGAGACCATAAATTGGAAAATAGGGAAGTAACGCAAGGTTTGCTCAGATAAGTTAAGATGAAATATATAATACTACTTGGAAAAAAGTGAAGCTTGAATAGCTGTTTTGATTATATTATCAAAGAGAGTAGATTACTTTTTTTTCATAGTTTTATGTACTTTTTGCTTCTTAAAATACAGTGATTGAACTTTCAAAAAAAGAAAAAAAACACAGTATAGAGAGTTGATTGATTTCTTAAGTAACTTCAAATATTTTGCTTTTGTCATATATTTTATATATGATCTAAATCTTTTACCAATTTACATGTCAACTACTTTTCTCTTGCTCTTTTATGTGGACACGTTCGTACTATGCCTTTGGTTCTAATTCATTTCGTAAGAGCAACCCCATTAGGGGTTTTTATGTTGGTTTTTGCAGAGGAAAAAACTGGTGGATTGGTTTTTCACAAATGGGAACCTTGGTTTTTTCTTGTTTTTTTCTTCTGCAAAGACTTGGTTTTTGCAGGAGAAGAAAAGAAAAGACTTGGTTGTCTTTTTTTTTTTTTTTAAAACATTGTTAAATTTAATTTTATTGTTATGCAGTATAAATGTAGTATATAATTTTGATACCATATTATTTGAATTGAAATTTTATAATTATAAATTTATTTTAATTTTGATATGTTTAATTTAAATATAATAAAAATAATAATTGTAATAATTTTTATAATGATAATAAATAAAGAAATAATTAAAATATAGTGGAATAAATTGGTGGGTCTACAAAAAACTGAGAAAAAATCTAAAACTAATGGGGAGAAGGGTTTTTGAGATTGAGTGAGATAGTGTATGATGAGGTGGATGATGGGGCCTAGAAAAAACCTCACTAATGAGGTTGCTCTAAACTGCAAATGTTAGGATTCTCTAGTTTGCAGGTAGATGCAAGTATGCAACATTTAATTATGTGTTGCTGAGGCATTTTATCATCTATAGAATTCAAATATTTTTGGTTACACAGATGGTTTTGCTTGCCATAAAAGTGGATGGTTACTTCTTTGAGAATTGACAGCATTATCTTTCTATGAATTGTTGTATATTATGGTTATACCTCCTAAGTGGGAATTGGATGAGCCGTAAGCAATGCTTGATATTCTATTTGCTAATAATTTCGAGTTTGTTTTAAATAGGGTAAACGTACTTTTGGTCCCTAAATAGTAGCAATTTGTAAATCCAGTCCCTCAGTTACATGGTATTGCAAATGTCATCTTTAATTGACCCCTACAGTGGTTATTCTGGTTCCCCATGTCAAAAATAATAGTAGGGTGACATGGGGAATTGGAACGCATAAGAAACTTAAGATAGAACTAACGATTGTTGTGACATGAACTCATGAAGACCAAAATGGCCTTAGTGCAATTCGTGCTGAGTCCGTGATATGCTGCCACTCTGCCAGTGCTTTTTTCCCTTTAAAATATTTAACTGAAGTAAAAAAATAAAAATAAAAATAAAAATAGTTGAACTTAAAAAGAGCTTATTGGATAATTTGTGCATTGTGTGAACTTCAACTTAGATCTGTTTGCAGAATTGCAGATAGGTGCTGATTATTTGTAATTTGTATGCTCGTTTTTACTGTTTGGTTGATCTAATTCCATGTCACAAATTTGTTTTCTACAGATTCAATAGTTTTATTTTGTTTTGTGTAGATCCATTTGAAGGATCTCAGTACAGATAAGAGAGAGGGAGATTGTGTGTAAATATGGCATCCTCGGCAACAGCTGGTAATCCAATCAATAAGATCGAGAGAGCACACCAGATGTATAGAGAGGGCAAGTATGAGGAAGCACTGGGTTTTTACACAGAAGCGCTTTCTTTGGCCAAGACTAAGTCCCAAAAGATTGCTCTCCACAGCAATCGAGCTGCTTGTTTTCTTAAACTTCACCTTTTCAACAAGGTTCTTTATTGTTTCCTTTCATTTTCTTTTCCTTTTAATTAATTTCTGGATGCTGACACAGCATTGTTTTTTTACTTATGTTTTATTTTTGATACAAATATAATATTCACCCTTGAGGCTTAGTATTCATTAGCTTTGGAGCACACACAATAGATTTTTGCTTGTTGATTCTGGATGGCGATTAGCAAAAGGTCCACTTTGATTTATTATTATTTATGATTCTAGGCAGCAGATGAATGTACATCAGTTCTTGAGCTTGATCACAAACACACTGGAGCTCTGATGTTGCGTGCTCAAACCCTAGTCACTCTCAAGGAGTATCACTCAGCACTTTTTGATGTCAACAGGCTTATTGAATTGAATCCATCATCAGAAGTATATCAGAACCTTCATGCTCGCTTGAAGACACAGCTGGTAGTATCTCGGCCTTATTGGATTATGTTTACTTGCCTACCTTTTGTTATAGGGAAAGGGTAGGGTGCACATAATATCCATTTCATGTAATCTGTACTTGGTTCAAATGGAGTAGCCTTTTATTCTATAAGAAATTCAGCACTCTAAAATGATATATTGAGGATGCTCTCCCCTCTCATAGACAAAACATGCACTATTGTTCCATTTCTTTTGGGGGGTTGGGCGGTCAAATACTGAAATGTGTGATTTCCTATCCTAAAGTCACTGGTCTATATTTTCATTCAACCACAAGTTCATTGGCGGCATGCTATTGTTCCTTTTTGCAAATTCTTACATTGCCAAGTTTCAAGGACCTATTTTACTTGCTACAAAGTTATACCATGTATAAAAGCTGGACTCAGTATGCAAGGTCCTTGAATCCTGTAGGGTATGTAGAAGGAAGCTGTATGCTACCTCACCCCGACTTTCAGAGAATGTTGGTTTGTGGGGCTTTAAGCAATGACCTAACGGCGGGGGGGGGGACTTGTACACTTGGCCCAGTGGGTGCACATAGCCCAACTTGTTTAGCAACATTATTAAAGAAGAGAAGTGATTTTTCTAGCATTATTAAATATTGAAATTAAAATCTCATGTGGTGTAGTCTATAGCATCATGTGCACCCAATCTATATGAGATTAATCTTCTTCTTGTTTAAGGAAGTCACTAGCTCCAATACCTGAAGCTGAAGTAGAACTTGAAGAAGATGATGAGGAAGACGTTGCAGAGCTTGAAGATGATGAGGAAGATGTTGCAGAGCTTGAAGATGATGAGGAAGAACATACTAATAGCAGTGAATGTAACAAGGATGATGAATTTCAAAAAGAAATGCACATGGTAGCAAGTGAAAAGAAAGTGGACTCTGGGAAGGTTACTCCCACAACTGAAGTTGCCACTCAAGTTCAGAACCTTGAGAAATCACTTCAACAACAATCTGCAGGATGGCAAGCTATCCCACAACCAAAAGGACACTCACGTCTTGACTACTCTCGGTGGGACAGGGTTGAAGATGAGTCCAGCGAAGAAGAAGAAGATGATGAGGAAGATGAACCTAAGCCTCAGTATAGGTTCCGAGTCAAAACAGTTGGTGTGCGTGCTGTTAAATGAGAAAACGAAAATGTTGTTAAAACTGATCCAAGCATGCAAGTGCTGGTTCATTTGTCCGTTAACCCGCTTCATCAAAGGCATGTCGCATGTCACCCTCTTTTCTTCTACACTGTGTGAGCTCTCTGGTTGGCCACATGGCTTTAGTCTTGTGGTCAGCAAGTAGGGCGCTGACTTCCATGGAACCTGCTGAAACAGCTTGTGCAACTGTGCAGGCTCCATATTTGAAGTGATCGAAGCAGACAATTGTCCCTTGCCACTGGAAATTGGTCTCTGAACTATCGAGTCCATCACTCCATCCTTTGAGATATTGCCCAAATGGACACATAGGACAACTTACAGTCCTTTATGCTGCTTGCTGATTGTATTCTTGTTCTGCCTTTGTCTCTATAGTGAGTCCTAAGGGGAATTCTTCAGCATCTCCCTAGTCCCTACCATGGGTGAACTTAGAAGTTGAAGTCGTCCAGTAGAATTTATGGCAATTTTCTTACTCCATTTTATATTTTTGTAAACCAATAACATCATTCTGTCATCTATCCTCCATTGCTCTACATTCACTATTTGGTTTATTTATTTGTAATCTATACATAAATCTCTTGTTTTTCTTGAGAATTACAGTGAGCAAATACATGTATTAGATTCTATTTGTTGGCAACAGTTGCTTGAAAATTGATGTTTCATACTTGAACTTTTTGTTTTGTGGGTGACAATTGTAAGAGCATGTAGCATTTTCTATTATGTAGATGCACTCCCTCCCTCCTAAAAAGAATTGGAATTAAATGGTAAATTGAGAAAAGTAAAAAAAGTTAGTGGTATTTAAAATGGAAAGCTGCTTAGGTGGTGGTTATTATAATGGTATCCTTATCAATGGAGTAATTTTGCGGTTTTTTTGAGTAGTTTTTGTAAGTGTGATTAAGAAAGAGAAAATGAGAGGGGAGGAAAAAAATAAATATGATTTAAAAAAATTAAATAAATAAAATATACAGAAAGTCATGTATGCAGTAAGTGGCGCTCACTCGTGCGTAAATGACTTATGCTTTGCATCAGTGGGGCCCATTGGCCTGCAATAAACTCTTCATTTGCAGATGCTCCCCTCCCACACTCTCTCCTCTCCTCTCTCATGCCATGTTGGTATTTATCTGACATTATCTCCTAAAATCACCACTGATGGTGATGCTCTTATAAGATGAACTTTAGGAAAAAAAAATACAGTACAAATAAAATAGTTCACCTTATTAGTGAATTAGGTGTTGCAACTTTATGGGAAAATAACACTTTATATCTATGAATTATAGGAAGATAATACTTTTTTGTTCATTAATTATGAGAAAATAACACTTTTTGTTCATGATTTTTTAGAAAGCATTTTTTTTGTCCACTAATCATAAATAAATAGCTCTTTTCACACATGAATTATAAAAAAATAATATTTTTTTGTCTGTCAAACATACAATCATTCCTCTTCGTCGCTCAATTGATTTTTTTGCCCCTCAATTGTCTACAAAAATAACTTTTTTAACCCAACCTTAATAAATTTAACATGAAAAAAATTATTTCACAATAATTAAGGATGAGGTAAATGTTGACCAAACAGAAATTTTAAAAATCATGCTAATTTAAACAAAACGACGTTATTTTGGACACAAATCGACATTGCAGAAAATTAATAATAACAATAATTTATTAAAACTCTAAGTACTCGTGAGATTGGACTCCGTCAAAATCAATCCAAAGCAATCAATCTTTCAAAATATTCTGTAAATGTTTATAGCAACAAGAAAGAGTTGCTTGATCCCAAACGGCCCATAGGCACAAGAAGTTAAAAACCGAAAATATTAAAAAACCAAGGTCCCACCGAGATTTGAACTCGGGTTACTGGATTCAGAGTCCAATGTCCTGACCACTAGACCATGGGACCTCACAACACTATATTTCTAACCCTTAGTAAAATTCATCTATTTATCTTCTTAGTTTGAACCGATCAACTATGAGAAATTTATGTTAGTTTACCTTTTTGTGGTTCTTTATCAATTAACATCACAAGGCATGACTTATCCCGTGCATATAGAGGATTTTCCTTGTCACCCAAAAAAATTACTCCCTCTGTCGCATTTTACCTGTCCTATCTACTATTCATTGGTCAAACCAACTCTTCCTTCTTTGCTTATTTTCTTTAGTAATTTTTTATTATTTTTAAATTTATTTTTTTGTGTTTAATAGTACTTTTAATATAGTTTCTAAATATATAAATTTTATATATTAATGCTAAACTTAATAATATGAAAAATTGAATTAAAAATTACTTCAGTCAAGCCTCGTTAAACGAACCAGACAACCATTTTGGGACGGAGGTAGTAATTTTTTTTTTGTCCTATAAAAATGCCCAAGTTAAGTAAAGCATAATTCTTGTACTTAAAAATCACAAGTTCAATTATTGTCTAACACCTTTTTAGTCAAACTCGTGAACACCCTTGAGTAGTGGTTGCATGTTTTTCTCAGATTCTTGTCAAAACATTATTATTATTATTATTATTATTGTTGTTGTTGTTGTTGTTATTATTATTATTATTATTATTATTATTATTATTATGTGGTTTAGTTGCATTTTGCATAAACAAATACAAAACTTCATATTCTTTCTCTAGAGCCTTGTGGCTTGATACTCGTGAAATTTTCACCCCTTCTATTTAAGAGTTGAGTATATGACTTTAAGTTCTAAGACTATTCATGATTAGTTGTTTATAAGTTCAACATGACAATGGTATGTTTTAGTTTTAAATACATCACCTTTATTTATATTTTTCTCATCACTCTTTTAATTACTTCATAATTCAAAAAAAAAAAATTAGATAGTAATTAATAATATAAGAAAATATTTGATGTGTTGTGAGTTATGATGTTCCTTCGTGTGGCTAATCTTTGGTGAAAGTTTTGTTGCACAGTCTAAGATAAATAGAGAGATGAGAAAGAAAATTAAAATTGAAAGTTGGAAAGAATATTGATTTTTAAATGTCATAGTTAATGCATTGCATGAATTACTAGGCCGAATGTAAGTATGATATAACCCAAAGGATAGAGAAACAAGTTCTTCAACCTCTTATTTTTATCCATCAACTAATTGCGTCACGATGAGATACTCCATTTTATTTAGAGTTATGATTTCAATATGAAACCATTTGACTTGATGTCTTTAAAACTAGGCAAAGTACTCTTAGATTGTGGGTACACTAGATAAGGCCGTTTCAATAAAAATTGAGGCCCTATGCAATATCTAAATCTTGGCTCTTTTTAAAGTAATTTATATATATAAAGTTATAAACAATAGTTTATTGAAGATAATTAGCAATTTCGTGTTAATCAATAACGTGTTGCGAGTTATGGCGTTTCTTTGCGTGATTAATTTTTAGTGAAAATTTTGTTATACAATCCAAGATAAACAGAGAGAGGAGAAAGAAAACTAAAGCTGAAAATTGATAGAAAATAAAATGCTCGGGAAAAATTTCGTTGATCAGGTAATACAACATATAAAATTCTCAAATCTAAGAAAACTACTAAACCACTAAAAGATAATGATCATATATTTATATTATTTATAACATGATACTTAATCAATATATAATACTCTGTATTTATAGAATAGAATCATAAATATATTTTTTATTAAAAAAAAAAAAACATCCATACTTATAAATCATACAAAGAAATCGGGTCCGGGTATTCAAGTAACCCATGAAGGGGAGCTACTTTTTTTGGGAAGATATCCGATGATATTTTAGGCGAGCGGATCAGTGAAGTGTCTTCTTCCTCTCAAGTTGGATTACCCAAATGGAAACCTACACCGGAGCATTTCTTTCTTGCGCATCATTGCCCGGAATTCCCATTTCCGGCCATTTCCGGCCGGCGCTCCATGCTAAGCCTTCCTCCAAACGCTCGCTTTCTTCGTCTTCTAACGTTTTCGCTCTCCTTAGCTCTGCAAGGAATTTCATCCCTCCTATATGTCGCAACAAATCCTCTGCCCGCCCTTGCTCTACCGTGTTTTCCCGAATGGCGGCAGTTGGCTCTGTATGTTCCTTTTTACTTCACTAATTATATCTTCTTTAATTTCCTTGCTCATATTAACTTGATAATCTGGAATTCCGTTCTGGTTTTTAGTTTTTCTAAGTTTAAATTCTGAATTCCTGGGAAACTAGGTCAGTTTATTGTTGTTGTACTCTTGAAGCATAAAATGGATTGGCTTAATTTATGCTGTTACTCTTTCAATGTCGAATTAATATTCACTTTATGGTCTAAATAATGAGGTTCCTTGCCCACAAAAGGCGAAATTACCTCATCCCAGCCTCCACACCCCGGGCCGACTCGGCCCATTAGTAGGGAGGAATGGTGTCTAGTGCCTACAAGAGCCCATTACATTGGGTGTAACTCCCATACTGAGGAGGCTCGATACTGTGATATTGTCCACAATTTATCACCCAGGAACCAACTGAGTTGTCCTAAGTTTTTCAATTCCCATGGGCAAATGAGATTCCTAAGTTACCCAATTCATGGCTAGATGAAGATTTTGTCAGTCACAGGGCTGGAATTGGTTTTCAGAAATCTGTATGTGATGAGTATGACTTGTGCATTTTGATTAATATTAATACTGGCATTAATGCAGAATATGAGTGAGGATACAGATGATATGTTTGATGATTTGATTGAGAAATATGGGAAGGTGGTTTATAGAAGAAATGACAACAAATCAGCTAGTGAGGAGGTTGATGATGATGCTGAAAGCCTATCATGTAAGCTTCTCCCAGTTTTGATTGCGTCATTTACTTTTTCTGCAATACTTTCCTCTCCTTTGGTTGACCTTTTTGTGGGCAAAATTCCAGTCCTTTTCCCACCTTGCTAACAACACTATCTAGTGTTCGTTCCTTTTTTCTTGCACTTTGAGAGTTTGTGTACAGCTCTATCTGGTGTTAATCCTCTGGCCTTCTGCCTATTTATTGATGTTTTATGTCATTACTACAGTTGCTGTAGCAGCGGCTAAAGTTGCAAATGAGGTGAAGGCTGCTGACATAAAAGTTCTTTTTGTGAAGCCCTTAGTTTATTGGACTCGATTTTTCATCATTGCCACTGCATTTTCCCGCCCACAAATTGATGCCATTGGGTACAACTGTTACCTTTAACATCTAGTTTCGTCACTATAATAACATACTCCTAGAGATTACGAGGAGTTTCTTAAGCAATTGATATTCTTTTGCAGGACCAGGATAAGAGATATGGCCGAGGAACAGTATGGAAGAGCTGCATCTGGAGATACAAAGCCAAATTCATGGACGTTGCTGGACTTTGGTTTGTAACTTAATCCAACTTTAATGAGGCAATGAGTTGTGTATCTAGTACTCAGCTGCGTTGCCTGTAAGAATATAATACCCTCTGCACAAATGTTGAATTTCACAGAGAATGATTTGTTGTTTGATATTTCTATCAATTCCAGGTGATGTAGTGGTACATATATTTCTGCCTGAACAACGCGAGTTCTATAACCTGGAAGAGTTCTATGCGAATGCAACACCTGTTGATCTGCCTTTTGAAAATCAACAGTTTCGACATTCAAAAGGTTTCTGAAACTTGACAATTTGAGCCTCTGATCTAGCGAAGGGACTAAAAGGCCGGGTTGGCAAATCAACAGGCAGGATATGGTTGAGAATTGGCAAGATATCGTTGGTTATAACTCCATTATATATGCCATTACCTGCTATGCTAGTGTCAACAGGAGGGAGGGGTTCACAAATTTTGATGATATGTGTGCTCCCTTTACTGCTATTGATTAAAAAGGCAAAAGATGTAATCAACATGGCATAAAAAATGACAGGTACTCTTGTAGCCTTCCTTGTATTTGCTATAAAATGAAAACATTGCATTACTTGATGAGATAGGATTTTCAGTTCTCATTTAACTTAGAAACTAGTGGTATGTACTTCTCATTTCTGAGTGGAAGGGACATTATTAATGTTAACAGTTTATGGTAATTCAATTCACTTGATTGAACATGAAATTACAAGACCCATGATGGTTGCACAGGAGCCTTCTCATTTCAGGGTCGCAATCTTGCATTAGAGTAAAAGCTTTCTGTCATTCTTTGCAGTTAACTTAGAGAAAATGATGCTTATCAGTCTTCATTCTTTATGCATGAAAGTTGAAAAATGATAAAGAAGGAGGTATTTATCGTTTTTCATTTGAAATATTAGTGCAAATGAGCACAAAGCACCATTTCTTCCTTTTTAAAGATTTTTCTTTATTCATTTAAAATAAACACTCTCATTACCAAATTTCAGTGGATAACCTCTCTAGACGAACTAAGAGCAACTCCAATGAAAGTTTTCTCATAGTTTTTTCATGAGTTATTGGTGATGTAAGAGAATGTTAGAGAAAAAAGAAGGTTACACGTTAGGGTAGTTGTCAAATTTTTTTGTTGGCAAATCTGACAAAAAATTTTTTAAAAAAATCTCCAAGTCATTGAGTTTGTTCTTAAAGTCTTAGTGCATATTAATTCTGTTACAGGAGGTCTTCATGGCAAATGACTACGGCATTTGCGCAGTTTATCGTGTTTCACCCATCATTTCAATTATTAACTTGGAAACTAGAGCAAATATTGTAGATTTTATTTTATTAGCAACCAAAATAGTTGATTGAAAGCCTAAATAAATTCATTTTCAATTAATTTTGGTGTGTCTAACTTTTGGCGGGGTTTTGGTTGTCTAAATCAAATTGACCTCTTCACTTGCGTTCGACATTCGATAGTGATGATTTTTATGGATGGGCCTCGAAAAGCGTATTGGATTGACAATGTCCAGACCCCTTAAAATAAAACAAATGGGCTGCAAATGTACTACATAAACAAAGAAAATGAACTCAGTCCAAGGGGCTCAACTACTAAGCCCAGCCACAAGAGGTGGACTATCACGGTTAACTAGCAGATTGCAAAGACCACTAACGTGCGTCGTTGACTAAGGATGAAGTCAAGAGAGAGGAAGAGTTGAGTAGTTGATCATGAGACTAAAAGCATCAATATCTGTGGTTATTTGAAGGATATTGTCAGAGCATGAACCTTGAGTTGAGGAAGGAAGCTAATGTGAAGCTTCAAATATGCTGAGTTATTTCTCCTGCAAAATATTGAATTTTGCAGGAGAAGAAGAAAAAAAAAAAATATATATATATATATAAAGCATTGTTGAAGCACCATTGGTCTGCAGCGCATAAAGCTGCAATTTTGCTGATTCATTAAGGTGTTGTCAGCTTTTAATTTTTGTTTCCTTTTTTTTTTTTTTTTTTTTTTTTTTT
>NC_044917.1:10391267-10399292 GCF_003576645.1 Ipomoea triloba | reverse complement strand
TTTTTTTTTTTTTTTTTTTTTCTTTTTCATCTCATATTCTCTTTCCAAATCACTCTTATAAAAACTTCTCAAAAACCACAAAAAAATTCCACTGATATGGATGCTTTAAGGGAGAAGTCAAGAGAGAAAAATAGTCGAGTAGTTGATCATGATGCCTTGGAACAGAGCCCCTCACCCACCACTAATGGTTAATTTAAAAGTTTAAATTAAATGTGGTGGTACCATTATTATTATTATGATTGTTAGGGTCAAATTGCAATTTAAACAAATATGTAAGGCGAATCTCAAATTCAAAAGCCTAATTAAAATTTTTAACTTGCGAACCCTTTTCATTATTTCCCCCTTTCTCCCCTTTCCAAGCATAGCTAACGCCATGACCATAGTCGAGAAAACTCAAGGAACGGTTATAATCGGAGGATTTTAAACCCAGTAGTAGCGTTCGATAGTATAGTGTCATATCTACTCAACCCCTGACCGCCGTTGCCCAATTTGCTCGGAAACGTACGACGGACCACCGTCATCATCTCCAAAATCAGGCATGATATATCTTTAATAGCTTTCACATAATTCACTAAAATCATCTTTATTATTTAGGGCTTTGATTGTTTTGTGTGCTGTGGCATTGTCAAAAAGTGAGTTTATTTATTTTTGTTTTAAATTTTGCTGTTTTTGTAATGCTAGTAGAACTGAAAACAACAGTGAAATCATTGATTTTTTTCTTTTTGTTTGCGTTTTCCGATCATTGCAATCTCGCTGCGAAGTCAGGCATATATAACCTCATATCTCTTGTTTATCTTTTTGTTCTGTTTTTGCATTGTTTCTATTTATCGTTCTGTGCTATGGAGTTTGATATACTGAGGAATGTTGCAAAAGGAAAATGAATTGAAATGTTTCAAACTTGAGATTGTTTTAGTTAATTATCATTTTGCAAAATGGGATGATTGAATTATAATTGTTTTTGTATGATGAATAGTGTGGCTTAAAGAGCCAAAACTCTTTGTTTATGGGATGGATTTGGTTATTCTTATAAAGCTTTCTGAGCTTTCTTTGTTTTTTTCTCATTTTTAGCTAGTTGTTTACTGCCTGTTACATTGCATAATGGTTGTATAAAGCTTTCTGAACTGTTGTGCACATTTTACATTCATCTTCTTTAGATTCTAAATTGACTTGAACTCTCTATTTAATACAAGCAGACTTGCTAGATTTAATCTGTCAACTGTCTAATTGTAAGAAAGAATAATAAGACTTATTATGGTACTGTTATAAACTGCAATTTGAAGTGGACTGGTTGGCAGACAAGTTTAGTTTTTGCTTATGGAAAGTACATTGTGTTATGGTAGTGGTGGTACTGTGCTTCTCTTTTGCTTATGTTACTATGTTTTATTATTGTCTAGGAAGATCCAGTGCTGTTAGTTCCTGAGAACAAAAAAATTATTTAGATGGCACCCAATCAAATTGTACATGAAAGTCAAGGAGGACAAAATGACAACAAAGATGAAAGCCAACGAGCCGGAGATATAGGCAGGGTTAGTTGGTCAAAAGAATTACTTCATATCCTTTGTGATCTTTGTATGCAATATGTTGAAAAGAGTAAGGGAAAAAATGGTGGAGTAATTTCTCAAAGGTTATTGTGGAAGAAGATTGAATTAGCATTCCAAAAAAAGACCAATCTTCAGTGGGATAAAACGAAACTAAAAAACAAGGTGGATTGGATGAGATCTAGATGGAGGTTATGGAAACAACTAAAAGGAAAAGAGGCTGAATTAGGATGGGATCATGAAAAAGGAACTATTAGTGCTACTGATGAGTGGTGGGATTTAAAAATTAAGGTTAGTTTTTTCTTTCATTGTCTTACTTTCTTTAATTCTAAATAGTTAGATAATTTCTAAGTTTAAGTGTTTTTGTTTTATAGGAAAATTCAAAATTTGAGGCATTTCGAGAAAAAGGGCTTGAACTTGAACTAGAAAATAAGATGGATCAAATTTTTGGTTTTTATGCCCAAGGAGCACTTAAGTTTACTCCAATAGCTGATTGCACACAAGGACATTTGCAACAGGAAGATGAATTACATGTTCATTCTCCAGACTGTGATGATACTCCCCATGCTCATCTTGATGACATGGATGATGGTGGTAACAATTGCTATAACAATAGTGCATCAGATGATTTTTGGAGAGACCCTAGCCTTACCCCTACATCTACTCCTATCCCTATGCATCAAGATACACAATTTGAGAGAGATGTACGAAGAAGAGGTAAGAGGGTTTTGGAGAATGAATCATCACAAAGTGGTACATGTGTGAGGGCTGAAGACAATAAAAAAGGAAGGACTACAACATTGTTTGAGAAGCTTGATAATATGTTGCAACTGATTGGAGATAGAAGTAATACAAGAAAGGAAGTGTATATGTTAATTATGAATGTTCTGAATTCAATGATTACACCAAAGCATGATGAAGTTGCAGATGCCTTGGCAAAATTGTGTGCTTTGCCTGGTTTGGAGTCCGGTACCCCTGAATTTTTTTTTGCTTGCACACTAATTGAAGATCCACAGAAAAGATCTATTCTCTTTGGATTACCAAATGACAAGATGAGAGTTGAGTACATTAAGTTTCTGTACGAGGAGCGAAAGGGCCATTAAAGATGCATTATTTCATATGTAGTTTTATGAATAGCTTAGTATTTTGGCTGCTTATTAACGTATGACTACTTTGTTTTGGTTTAGGACACTTATGAACTGATATGGTTATGGAATTGTGCCTTTATACAATTGTGTCTTTATAGTTCATATTTTGAAGATATGTTATTAGTATGTTATTTAATTATGATGTTATATATATGTATATTTGTGTGTAGGCATGGACAATATTGATATGCAAATTATGAAACTTCTCGTAAGTCGTAATTAAGGAGTATGTGGAAAATGATGATAAATTTTAAGATTTGGTAGCTTGCACGGACTATATGTGTGCACTGTTGCAAAAATCCCCGCCTAGGCGCTAGGCGCTCCTAGACCGAGGCGAATTGCTCCCTAGGCGTCCGCCTAGGAGGCCGCCTAGCGCCTAACTCGGCCAATTGCGTCGAGTTGGCGGCCGACTAGGCCGAATTTGGCCGAGTTAACTCGTCTAAATCGGCAGAGTTAGCCGAGTTAACTCGAGCGAGTCGGTTTTGTTAATTTTATTATTATATTTATATATATTTAAATTTATTTATTTATATAAGTAAGAGAAGTAAGAGATATATATAGTATATATATAATATAATATATGACACACACACACATGAATTAATTTTTTGTTTTTATAGGTCGCCGCCTAGAACCGCCTAGGCGCCGCCTAGACCGCTTAGGCGCTAGGCGCTAGTCTACCGCCCGACTAACGCCTAGCGCCTACTGCAACCATGTATGTGTGTATTTTTTGAGTCATATCTACAGCCATGCATGACATGTTATTTAATAGGAGAAAGATGGATGCATGAATTACTACATGGTAATGAATAACATTGTTTTAATGCATTTAGAATGAATCCAAATACATTTAGCCAATTATGTGTAGATTTAGAGGAAGATCAAATGCAAAATAGAGGAAGGAAATGGATATCAACTACAAATGTTTTAACAGATGAGAGGGATTAGCACATGATGCTTGCATTTTTCTCGACAAAATTAGTAATCCAAGTCTCAAATTTCCAAACTCATGACCAGGTATCAAAGTTTCCTAAAAAGAGAAGGATATTTGATGGCTTACTCTAAGACAAGATACCAGCTATGAGAGTTATAAATATTTAATCAAGCACATTCATCATTAAGAAGTTGTATTCAGAGAGCTTTTGGTATTCTTTTTTTGTTTTGTTTTTGAATACAGAGCTTTTGGTATTCTTAAAGCTCAATGGAAAATATTGCAAAAAACATGTCAATATATTCATTAATGGATCAAAGTAGAATTTCATGTTTTGCATTGCACAACTACATTAGGAAAATCACAATTGGTGGCCAAAGTCTCCCAAAGTAGCATTTCAAATTTTGACTGATTGAGGATTATCCGTTAAGGGATTTTTAATTTTTTTTTTTACCAAACACCCATTTTAACTTATTGACATGTTGCCAAAGACCTTGTGGTCTAGTAGCACCCGGTTGCACCCCATATTCAAAAAAAAAAACTTATTAGCTAAAATTAGTAAAATCAACCAAAAAAATGTCTGATAAACTATTTTCCAAACACCCTTAATTGGTTTTGATAAATTTTTTAGGGTAAAAAAATACAATTGATTATTTACTGGCCTACCTAAGTTGCTCCGTGAACCATGAAAAATACTATTTGGATTCTTAAATTATACTCCTTACTTTTACTTCCTTATAGAAAAATGTGATGTTAACATTTTTCTTGAACACGATAACATATCATATCCGTCATGGAATAAAAATAAGGGATATATAATGGGAGTCAGGTAATAGAACCCGTGAAACATTGAACTGCCGCTGGTGAGAGGCCTTCATTTCTTGTACTACTTCCGTCCCATTTTGTTTGTCTGATTCAGTTAACGAGGTTTGACTGAAGTTATTTTTATTTTAATTTTTTATAATATTAAGTTTAGTATTAATATATAAAATTTATATATTTAGAAACTACATTAAAATACTATTAAACACAAAAAATTAAATTTAAAAATAATTAAAAATTATTAAAAAAAATAAGCAATGAAGAAGGAGTTGGTTTAATCAATGAATAGTAAACAACTAATAAATTTCACCTTTTTATCACTTGAACTGTAACTGTGTTTTCTTCTCCAAACCGAAGTAGCATGGGCAGGAAGAAGTGAGGTCGAGATAGGGGAAGTGGAATCCAATGGCGGCGGCGACTTCCTTGCGACTTTACCCACCAAATTCAAATCCATTCATCTTCTTCTCTCTCAAAATGGTGCAATTTCGGGGCAATGCCTTTTTCTCTACGCTGCGCAGTTCTAATTCTAGGTTTCCCAGTTCCGTGCATCCAAAACCAATTCGAAAGCCTAAACCAAATGGAGCAGTTTCTGTTCGTCCAATTCCAAAGCCAAAACCGAGTGGAGTAGTTTCAGTACATCCAATTCCGAATGGAAACCTGGAGCCAACTGGACTAGTATCCATCGCATCTTCTATACCTCCTCCTCCTCTTCCAGGTTCGTCTATCCTCTCTCTGTGTTTGTATGCATTTCAAACCCTAATACATGTTTCCGAAGAATTCTATCATTTCTATCTAACTTCGATTTTCAGGCGTAGAGGGTGTGATGATGGAATATATATGTGGTCAAAGGAGAGCCACTCTCGTTGCTCATTCGTAGGTATTTCTTTCTTTTTCTAGTTTTTGTTTTTGTTCGTTTCTTTACTATCTTTTTAACTTGCAAATTCGAGATCAAGCTTGAGTGGTCTGGTAGCTATGTATGTATGTGTTTCGCTCTATTGCCTGAAGCTGTAAGCATTAATGGTGTTGTTTCAGTGCCATATTCGTGTATATTGCTAACTAACCCGCCAACTGTTGCATTATAATTTCCCCTAAAATAAGCACATAGTTGAGACAGTATCTGCTGCTTCTCTAATTGCTTATCTGCTTCTTTTTTTTTTGGCAGTGTGTGGAAGCATATTGTTCGGAAAGGGGACACGGTTATTGATGCCACCTGTGGAAATGGTCATGATACCTTGGCGTTATTAAAAATGGTTGCTGATGATACACGTAAGGGTCGGGTGTATGCTATGGATGTTCAGAAAGTTGCTTTAGAGAATACGTCACTCTTGCTGGATCAGTCTGTTAACCCTGATGAAGTATTGCGGACTTTGTTCTCTAGTCTTTATTCTGTATGATATAACCATCTTAGGCATATCTAGGTTGTTGTAGTCTTCCCAAATGAGTTTACAGTAGCAAGAGAGCTTCCTGGTCTTTTCTTGTTTTCAAGTTTGAGCATTAACTTACATCCATTTAATTTAAAAATAGTACTGCATTTCATGTGATAGTTCATGTTCTTGATTTACTAGTGCACATTAGATTTCCTTGTTCTGTGTTTAATGTGGCCTTTTCAATTTATATGCAGCAAAATAATTTCTTGTGACTTCCCACTTGCATTCTTGTGATCTAACCCTGTTCCCTACAAGGAATTATTTACCTAACACCATTTTTGAATCACCATGACAGCATGACAAATTATTTCTTCTTATTTTATTTCTCTGAAAGCAAAATTAAACAAGAATTTGCCTCCCCAAATGCATGAGTAATGTTCTGATACTCTCATTGTGCAGAAAGAACTTGTTGAGCTATTTTCTATGTGTCATACACAAATGGGGGATGTCATTCCAGATGGTGTAAAAGTAAGGTATTATTTTTTGTTAACACTAATGATTGTATTATTGGATGTGAAATAGAATCGAGGGATGGCTTTCAAATTTGGTTTCTTGTTCCCTATCCATCTCTCAAAATTTTTGCTTTTATTTATTTATTTATTTATTTATTTATTTTTCAGGCTAGTCGCATTCAACTTGGGCTACCTACCAGGAGGAGACAAAAAGTTCATCACAAGGTCAGATACAACACTACTTGCAATAGAGGCTGCCCAGAAAATTCTAATGCCTGGGGGACTCATCAGTATAGTTGCTTATGTCGGCCATTCAGGAGGAAGGTAATAACTTTTCAAGAGTTTCTTGATTTGTATTTTTATTTTGACAAGTCTGAGGAAGTGTAGTGATCGCCTTATATTTGTTTTGATGGTATTGTTGTAGCAATCCTTTATAATGTAATTGAGATCTTCTTTGTTGTTAGTAATGTTAGTATTCATCATGTCAAGGAAAATAAAGAAAAGAAAAAGGGATAGATAGAAGTTCTAAAGCTTTATAAACTGAGATAAATTGGTTAAAAGCTACTCTTTTCCTCTCAATGTCCTTTATCTTCACCTAATATTCTTTGCCTCACCTTCAACCTTTCTGACAAAATCTATTTGGTGAAGAAGTTTCCTGCATTTAGTATAACCAGAAACTTGTTTTGGGTTGTATGAATGTGATAACTTCAAACTTTATTTTGAGTCGTTTAATTTGGTTGTTTATGGAAAGTTCCAAGGCAAGGTGTTTCACATTGTTTTACAGGGAGGAATTTGAGAAGATTGAAGCATTCACTTCCAGACTACCATTTGAGAGTTGGAACTGTTGCAAGCTGCAGATGTTAAACAGACCATTGGCTCCTGTACTTGTGTTTCTATTTAAAAGATGAAGACTTCAAAATTATAACTGACAGGGACAAACGGATATTTGGAGATCCCTTAATCTTAATCAGTTTATTAGTACAACCTAAGCAACATTGGCTCTTATATTATTTAGCTGATAACCTTTATTTTTTAATCCTTAATCCAATACTTTTTGGCAAATTATATTATACAAAAATAACATTCAATTCAATGTATTAAAAATGAATCTTTAGAGCATCCTTAATAGCAGAGATTTTTTTTTTTGCGATTTTTGAGAAGTTTTTTGTAAGTGTGATTAGGAAAGAAAATTGTGAGAGAAAAAAAATAAAACAAATTTGATTTAAAAAAAATAAAATTAAAAAAACAAACTGTTAGGCGCACCTCAAGAGCGCCCGTTGTGCGCGAAACTCGCACAACATATGTAGTTTGGTTTTTTTATCACTATTCCAAGAACTCTATATTTGCAGAGCATCTCAAATTTTCTCTCAGTTACACTCTCTTTCATCATGTAAGCAAGCACTATTCCATAAATCAAGAATAAATTTTTGATGTAGATGCTCTTAGTATATTAAAAATGGATCATGGAATGGTATAACGCTTTTGACAAATTATATTGTGGATCATGTTCCACATTTCAATATGGACCATAAATAAATGTACATATTTATGGTCCTCACTTTTATTCCTAGAATAATAGGTCACATTTTGTGACGTAACAAGATGTAATAAGTTATCTTTATCCCGTCAGTCTCAACGAAAGTGGAATTGTACCAAAATGACCTATTATTCTAGTTTTTTTTTTTTTTTTTTTTTTTTTTTTTTTTT
>NC_044917.1:10375367-10390355 GCF_003576645.1 Ipomoea triloba | reverse complement strand
TTTTTTTTTTTTTTTTTTTTTTTTTTTTTTTTTTTTTTTTTTTTTTTTTTTTTTTTTTTTTTTTTTTTTGTGTGTGTGTGTGGAAGACGGGGAAGGGGGACCCAGCACCAGGCTAGTGCCCAGTTCTTAAAACACAATTGACTTAGCATCCCTTCTATCTAACTCGAGGCTCTCTAAAAATGAAATCCAGTAGTCTATCAAACTCGATTCAATCATAGATCCTTTTGATCGCTTCCTTGGCCAGAGCGTCAGCCTTAGAATATATTATTCTAGTTAACCACCGCTAACATTGTATTATGTGGTGTTTATTTTTTATAATTATTATATTTTCGTGATGATTACCTTATCTATTTCTTTCTTCATTGTCAAACTGCCATGAAAATTAGGCAATCTTCTTCACAAACTACTAGCTACTATGGAAGTCAATTTTTTTTTTAAATAATAATAAAATAAAAATGAAACCTAGTTCTCCGATGTCAATGGTGGTGACGAGCTTTGTCTCGAAGGCGAAGCTCATCTTAAATTTGAGATGAGTTTTGTGACTTTGTCTCAAAGATGACCTCCATCTTAATCACATTTGACGAAGCTTCTCCTCGGTTGTGTGTGACAAAGCTTTGACTTAGGTTTGTTGGAGGCGCAGAGGTGTTGGACGGTGGATGGTGATGCGGATACCTACCTCGTAGTATTGACTTGATAAATTAACTATACTTTGTTGTGTTGAAAAATGCAAAGTCTGAGGATTTTGGAAAGTGTATCCAGTTTGGTTTACACCCAAAAAAAATATAGTTATTCTATCAATCAACTTTGGTTTGTTTGATCACTCTTAGCTGTTTGACTTGGTTAAACAATCAATATGAGTGTTTGATTAATTAGCTTTTTATAACAGTTTATTACTCTAAAATGCTAAAATTCAAAAAAATCGCTCAAAACAGATTTTTCGATAAGCTTTTTGAGAAAATTATTTTACATGTAATCATCTATCAGCTAACAGTTAATTTACCAAACATCTTTTTACAATCCACTAATGATATCAACTAATCAAACTCGCTAACTCAATCAGCTAACATCTATTTACTAAACACCACATATGTCTAAACACAAGGGATAAGTGGTAGCGAAAACATTAGAAAGTGTAGGAATGGCGATAAACAAATTTTTATATAAAAATAAAGGTATTTGAATTTTAGAATAATAATCCCAAGAATGAAAGATCCAAGTCGTGTATAACACATACTCTTCGAAAACATTGATTTTCCTATGAGAGAAGAGAGGAAAATAAACAAATTTTTGTTTTCCTAGAGAGTCTCTAAGTTATACAATTCAAACTCCATATAAAAGGGTATTGTATATATACTAGCAGAAATTCACTTCCCAAACCAATGTAGGACAAAAGGTTTTTCTGAGTCTTTCTACATTCATTTTTCAACTCAAATGAGTTACTTTGAGAATCAATTTCTCATTCACTCATTATTCTCTTTTAGCATACAATATATCGATTTTTTCTTCTCACTACGAAAAATCCGAATCCATTTTAAATCGAACCAAAATGAAAGTGAACATCACGTATATTTGTACTACAAAATAACCACTTAAACTGTATTTAATTTTTTACTAAAAATTTTCAACAGAAATTATCTCTTTTGAACAGATAATTTCAAACGGAGCTATAAAAGGAAGCCTGAACATCTTAGAGAATGTTAACAAAGTGAGGGAAAAAAAAAAAGAAATTTGCAAAACTAGCATTCACTTCTCTAAGCACACAAAGTATTTATCTAGTTCACAGTTCTTCCAAGCTCAGTTCCTTAACTTTGTAAGGACAATCTTAATTGGAGGAGTTGAAGGTTCAATTCTTGAAGAACGGTAACTGTTCTTAGAAAAGAATATGTGTACTCTGAGTGTGAAGAACATGGGTACTTTGAATGGGAAGTAGAGCTGTCAAAATGAGGTTAACCTATCGAATTGGGTCTGTTTAATTTGTATTTTAGACGGGTTGAGTTAGAGAATTTTAACTAGCTTAATGATCAATAATGTTGGAGATTGAGGCATTAGTGACTAGTGAATTAGTGTTTGTAATAAATCAATACATTGTGCATTTCCTTTTTTTATAAAGGAGAAGAATGGATTGAGTAGATGACACGTACTATGAATATTGTACGTTGAATCACTATAAATCTCATGTCATTGGCTATGTGTAGTTTATATTTCTTCTAATTACATTGTACGTAATGTCTATATGTTGTGATCCGTTGTAGTTTTAAATTGTTTCTCAAATTAAACTCAAGCAAATTATTTACAAAGTTAAACAAGTTGTGTATGTATTTCAAATTGATGACAAGTTAAGACTTTTGCAAGCACTTGTGTTTTTAGGAAAAATTGTATTTTTAGTCTTATACTTATGGTACATACTTAGTCCTTGAGTTATATGCATGATTGTCTTTAACCTCTAATTTATGCACAAAGTGATATTTTAGTCATTAAAGGACCAAATCAACTTATTTTTAAAGTGACATATTGGTGACAAAAGTAGCCCCAAGGAACTAAAATATCATTTCACGCATAATTTAGGAGTAAAGATGCACACATATAACTGAATGACCAAAAATGTATTTTAATTTTGAAATACTTTAGAGAAAAAAAGGAGTTATTCAACAAAACACAAGTGTATTATATTGTTGGATATATACATAACTTCTCTCTTTTATCGAACAACTAAACCTACTTGTGCTCACTTAGAATCAACTTGTATTTGAAAAAGTTAAAAATAAAAATAAGATTTGTAAACTGACTTTTATGTCTCTTTTAAGGAAGAGTACACAAGAAAAAACAAATTAAATTTACAAATTAAAAATACACTAACAAATTATTAGGCAGTGATTTAGAGAGGCGAGCAAGTCTATCAGCTTGTTATTGAAATGTAGCGTTGACTGTTATGTAAGTATAAGAAAATAAAATTACACATTTGCTATTAGTTATATATAGCTTTTAGCGTAATGATAAATTCTTGACCCTGATATAAACTTAGCTGCCTACAAACATTGTTAGTTGTTACTGACTTCTATTATATATAGACCAAATTGACAAGTTATGTGGCAATGGTATTATATTTGTATATATTTAAAAATAAAGATAATATTTTAAAATGACAAACAATTACGGAGTAACAAATAAAAAAGTGTAACTTTTTCAGACATACGTATAAGTTATTATAACTCGATCTAAATGGTTATCTTCCCACCATAAGCGTTGCCATTAACGTAAGAATTTTGAAATCCAACAAAAACACAAAGCCAAACTAAAGAGACCAACATGCAATATAATAAATGCAACATGAAATTCAATAGAATTAAAAATTTAGTCTTGCCACACATACATATTGTAATATAGAATGCAATTTGTTTTTTTTGTTACATTAGATTTCCAGCTTACGTTAGATTAATCATACGTCCTCAGAATCCATGCCCAAGAGTAGCTAGAGGAGATAAATCTTGAGTCACCCAAACAGTCTCCTACTCAGTCCCTGTCCTGGAGTCGTCGAACTTCTATCCTGTCCATCGTTAGAGTAGTGACTTAAGGTCAGGTGGTCTACCACTTGAATTAGTTACGCGGGGCTACAATATAATATATCTACGTTAGCCGGTATCGCTGATAAGGCATTTGCCACGTCAATTGTGTTTGGCTTAAGTGGCAACACTTTCCAAGTTATTTTAAGAAAAAGCAAGTGGAAAAGTGATAGGTTGGAAAGGATTAGGACGCCATATCATTATGGGACGGCGGCGTTTCCGCCCTCTAAAGGCCGTTTAATCGCACTTACCTCTTCTCTTCTCAACGAGTTGGTTTATCCAATTATCCATTACCCTTGCCAGCTCAATGATTTAGTGGGACCCAAAAGCGAAAGATCGATATTCACAAGGGCGAAATTGGAAATTCAACACAATTTTTTAATTCTCACGTTGATCATGTTCGACAAGCATTCAACGAACTGCCTTTAATTTCTTCCAATTTTCTTCTTCCCCACTCTTTTGACTATATATTGCTTTTCCTAAATGAATCATTATACGATTTTTCAGGCTGTTTGGAAACTTCTTCTTCTTCTTCTTTTTCTAGAATAGTTTTTAATTGAAAAATTCTACATTACGGTTTAAATCATAGAAATATGAAGGAAAAAAACAACAATTGTAATCCTAGGATTGTTTCTTTTTTTAGAAATATAGTTGATGTTAATTGATTTAAATAGATTTAGTTTTGGAGGAGGTCCTAGGTGAAACGTGCGGTGAGATTTGAGCCATTGATCAAATCTAGATCAACAACTCAAATCAATGATTTTTTTTAAGGCGCGTCCTGAGAAGAAAGAACCAAAGTGTAAAAATGATTCACCTTAAGTGTTACAAAGACGCACCTTAAGTAGTAAAATCATGTACATTAAGTGTTAAAATGGCACACCTTAAGTGTATAATTGACGCAATTTAAATGTTTAAATGGTGCATCTTAAGTGTTAAAAGAACGCACATTAAGTTTTGAAAAGATACACCTTAAGCTTTAGAATGACGCACCTTAAGTTTCAACAAATAGCGTACCTTAAGTTCTCAAGTGTATAACTGGCATACCTTAAGTGTTAAATTGACGCACCTTAAATGTTAAATTGGTGCACATTAAGTTTCAAAAATACGCAAAATGACCAAAATGCCACCATATTTTTTTAATCAGTATTCATCCTAGACGTTGATTTTGACAAGATCGACTATCATTCATCCGCATGTTTCACCTAGACACCTCCTCCGCATTTGATCGCTAAATCAATTTGACTACCCATTTAGAATGGGGATAGAGTGATATTTTTATGATTTAATTTGGTATGAAATCAACTCCTAATTTTATTTTTTTTAAACAAAAAAAATGGTATTTTTCTTTTTAGAAAAAGGAAATTAATTATAAAATCAAATCATATAATTGCATTTCATATCTGTCTATAAAATAATGAAGCCAGTTGCCAAATGCTTCCTCTGTCCGAAATTGATTTTTTAGTTGTGTTTGATGACATGGTTTTGAAGAAAACAAATAATATATATATTTTTAAAGTTTATCTTTCACTTTTTGACTTTTAAGAAGTTAAAAGGACCATATCTATCTTAAAAAACAAAGTGGGTAAAATAAGAAAAATAAAATGTTAGTAATGTATGTTTGTTACGATATATTTTTAGATTTTAAATATGCAACTGGAGAAGTATGTATAAGATATAATAAGTTACGGAACAGAAAGTAACATTAAAAATAGGGAGGAGTACGTACCATACTATGTCACCAAATGTGGCTTGCGGGGATCTGTTGGAGTAGTCTTACAGCTCAAGTGAATAATATATTTTACATGGCTTTGGCAGATAGAAAGGAATTAGAGAAGAAAATAATTGTAATTTTGTAGAAAAATAAGAGGTTGAAATAAAGTATGAATCTAAAGTATATTATTTGATATGGAAGAATAAAACTATTGGAATAAAAAGAAATAAAGTGATATAAAGGCTAAAATGTTTTTTTGTAATAATAATAATAATAATAACTAAGGGTAAATGTGTCAATTTCTTCCCTCTTTTTTGTTTTTCTTTTGCCTCCTACTACTGAATTCCAATTCATAGGGGGAGACTATAAATTCCAATTCAATGAATGGAGGAAATTGATATTCTATGAAATTACCATTTCCTCTACCCAAACAATGTAGTTTTCATAGCTGTTGAAATTCTTTTCAAGTACTACTGACTTTACTACAATATAATATATGTCCATACATATTTTCTTAATCTAATAAAGTACAAAAAATTAATGTCTCCACTAAAGACCTCTCATTGGGAGAGCCACACAGATGTAATAGCTATTGAATTTCATTGTAATTCATGCCAACTAAATAGTATGTTACTATGGTAATAGGATGAAAATATTCTATCATTGGTTGTCACATCATGGAGTAAAAGTAAGGGAGTAATATAAGATTTTGGAGTAAAACTCAAAAAAAAAAAAAAAAAGCATCAATGATTGAATAAGGTGAAAGTAAAGTAAATTTAGAATTAATTGGTCAAGTTGGGAAGGGTAGGTGTGGATTAGAGTTGAGATGCAACGTGGGATGGTATAGGTGAGGGTGGGGGTTTGGTGAAACATGAATGAAAAACAAAAACATCATTGGTACAGATAGATCCTAGACCAAAATAGGAAAAGTCTGCCAAAAAGTGATTAGCATCCTAGCCATCATTTTTCTGGTTGAATTTTCTTCTTAACAAAATAGCCTCAATTTTAAGACCGCTAATTTCTCGTCTTGAAACTAAATAAAGCAACTAAGTAAATTGTATAATGTGCGTTAATAGAGTAAGATTCGAATGTTGCACGAAATTAGGAACTTAATATCTATGGTAGGGTCCAAACTAGCCACACTACCAATTAATAGTCGTCATAACTTATAACCGATATTCATTGTTTTAACCATTTACCTATGTCATAAGGGATAGTTGAGTTTCCTTCTAGATCTCAAGCTCCATGTACAATTTTGAGAATCCAACATTGCTGAATGTGTACACAACTCTCAATATATATATATATATATATATATATATATATATATATATATATATTTATATTGGAAAGATTATGAAAACATTTTATTTTGTGTTTGTGACTTTGAAATGACATCAATGAAATGCTAATGTGAGATGGGTTGATTTTTGAATGTCTAATAAAAAGGAGACATCTTTTAGGGATTAAACTTTCAGAACTTTTTGTTGTTTAATGTTTATAATTTTGGTTTAGAAAACAATTGCAAAGTTTAGATTTAGATAAAATGCTTTGCAAGGCAGACATGATGGATAATCATGGATTGATGAAACAAATAGTAAGTATCGGTCAAGTATTTTATTATCTGATGACATTAATCTATAATTTAGAATTAGTGTAATTGTTGAACATATATTATAAATAGGTTTGGTCTGATGACATCAAGGTTGTTTTTCATCTCTCTAATTCAAAGTTGGTGCAATGTTGAACATATATTATAAATAGATTAGAGTGTAAGTAAATCGCTTGAATATAGAATAGCTGCATTGCACTTATTTACACACCCTCTCTCTGCATTGTTAATTAAAAAGTGGATACTTTATAATTACTGGCAAAAATGAAGTTAAAAAGACAAACAAACAAAAAAGAAACAGAATGCAACAATTGACTGATTGAGCCGCATACATGCGCTCAGCACATGCGTGGAGCTGTCCGCCATTTCCTTCTCTCTTATTTGATTTTTTTTTGTTTAATATTTTATTTTGTAATATATTGTCATATAGACAAGTTCAATTGAAAATAATGTTTTTCTTTTAATAAATAATTTTATTTTTTTGTCTTAGTCTATTTTTAGTTTTTTTTTTTTTTATCAGAATACTCACATTTGGTTATAATATTATTGTGATATGATCATTTTATCATCTGTCAACAAAATCGTTGAAATGTTGCTAAATACAAAGGCATTTCGGTCATTTTTATACAAAGTAAGTTGACCCCGGTATGTTTTATATTTATTTTTTTTTGAAAAAAAATATATAACTGAATACCGAAATGCTTTTCTATTTAATTCCATTACAACTGTTTTGTTGATAGATGATAAAAATGATCATCTCACAATAATATTATGACCAAATATAGATGTTCTAATAAAAAGGACTAAAAACGGACTGCCACATATAAATCTAGGACTAAAAATGAAATTAACTCTTCTATAAATGTAAAATAATCTCATACATTGAACTGGGACAATCAAATACTCTAAATTAAAGAAAAAAAAAATGTGGTGATATTATAAACTTATGGCATGAACTAAACAAAATTTCAAAGTACATTCACTAATATATGACAATGTCCTGTACTTAAGATATATATAAGTGCACTTGAGTTAGTTGCATTTTAACAAATTTATTGATATGATGTACTTTCAAATTTTACTTTAGGTACGTTCAAAGTATGTAATAATTATGAAATTAGTACCATATTTTTTGGTAAAAAGTATTTAGTAGTCAAGAAAGTTAAAACTAATGTTCAAAAAATTATTCTCTTGACAAAGTATTTGACTTAGAAAAGTTCGAGTCAACTAGAAATTAGATTTCTTAAAATCAATAAAAATAAATCCAACCTCTGTGTCTAGGATTCGTTTTACAATATGACTAGAGAAATATAAAACTTATTAAATTACATATTTATACTTTTTTGTGTTAAATAAAAAAAACCTCTCGTATTTTTCCTTCTTTTTTTTTTTTTTTTTCTGTTTTTTACTTATTTGAAAAAAAATAATACTTCACAATTGAAAAGAAAACCCCAACTCATCAATCACCACAAAAAGATTACAACTCACAAAAAAATGCATATCGTTGCTATATATATATATATATATATATATATATATATATATATATATATATANGGAGCTGTCCGCCATTTCCTTCTCTCTTATTTGATTTTTTTTTGTTTAATATTTTATTTTGTAATATATTGTCATATAGACAAGTTCAATTGAAAATAATGTTTTTCTTTTAATAAATAATTTTATTTTTTTGTCTTAGTCTATTTTTAGTTTTTTTTTTTTTTATCAGAATACTCACATTTGGTTATAATATTATTGTGATATGATCATTTTATCATCTGTCAACAAAATCGTTGAAATGTTGCTAAATACAAAGGCATTTCGGTCATTTTTATACAAAGTAAGTTGACCCCGGTATGTTTTATATTTATTTTTTTTTGAAAAAAAATATATAACTGAATACCGAAATGCTTTTCTATTTAATTCCATTACAACTGTTTTGTTGATAGATGATAAAAATGATCATCTCACAATAATATTATGACCAAATATAGATGTTCTAATAAAAAGGACTAAAAACGGACTGCCACATATAAATCTAGGACTAAAAATGAAATTAACTCTTCTATAAATGTAAAATAATCTCATACATTGAACTGGGACAATCAAATACTCTAAATTAAAGAAAAAAAAAATGTGGTGATATTATAAACTTATGGCATGAACTAAACAAAATTTCAAAGTACATTCACTAATATATGACAATGTCCTGTACTTAAGATATATATAAGTGCACTTGAGTTAGTTGCATTTTAACAAATTTATTGATATGATGTACTTTCAAATTTTACTTTAGGTACGTTCAAAGTATGTAATAATTATGAAATTAGTACCATATTTTTTGGTAAAAAGTATTTAGTAGTCAAGAAAGTTAAAACTAATGTTCAAAAAATTATTCTCTTGACAAAGTATTTGACTTAGAAAAGTTCGAGTCAACTAGAAATTAGATTTCTTAAAATCAATAAAAATAAATCCAACCTCTGTGTCTAGGATTCGTTTTACAATATGACTAGAGAAATATAAAACTTATTAAATTACATATTTATACTTTTTTGTGTTAAATAAAAAAAACCTCTCGTATTTTTCCTTCTTTTTTTTTTTTTTTTTCTGTTTTTTACTTATTTGAAAAAAAATAATACTTCACAATTGAAAAGAAAACCCCAACTCATCAATCACCACAAAAAGATTACAACTCACAAAAAAATGCATATCGTTGATATATATATATATATATATATATATATATATATATATATATATATATAGCATCTGCCCAGAATAACATATTTTTTAAGAGTTTAAATGTTTAATTCTCTATTTCATCATTTGTATTAATGGTTTGAGTTAGTATTAATGCTTATATGCAATAATGGCATATTTGAGATTTAAAAATTTTCATAAGAAAGTTTAAACAATCAAATATAATAATATTAAACATGAATTAATTTTTCTAAAACAAAATTTCTCTTAATTTATAGCCATTGACCATATTGAGATCGATAAATTCATTTATTCTACATTTTTTTAAAATAAGAAGCATTGTTCTCATATTAATTGGTTTTTACTAAAAATAATAAGCAAATAGCAATTGCAAATCGTAAAACCCTTTTTTCTTTAAATAAATAATAAATGTCAATAATAAAAATGATTCAATTAATTGAAACTTTTAGAAATATATACTATCCAAAAATTAATCATAATATACAATTAAACCCACTATAACAATTGGGCCAAAAAATATTGGAGGAAAAGAAGAATATGATACACGAATGCAATTATTATTGTGTAGATTATACTATCAAATAATGTTATATTAAAAATGTATATCATATTCAGAAAATTTACATTATTTAAGTATTAAAAATAAATTATTTTGTACACGAACAATTTACTATAATTTGCCACGCGGAATGGGGATAGCGTGAGATTTGGACCATTCATATATGGTGCCGCCCCTTTACTATTTTAGTTGTTAACTGTCTCACGTTGCCTATATATAGGGAGACATTCTCTTAAACGCCTTCATTCAACCAGCTCCATCTGCACTTGCATATTTTTCCAATATACGGAGCACTTTATTGTAAAACAAATAATCAAAAATACAATAGTAGAAAAGGAAAAACTTTTCTCCAATCCTTCACGTTCACCAAATAATCATCATGTCTTCAACCGACAACATTTTCTCCGACGGCGATAGATTTTCCGGCGAACTCACCGAACCGGACCTCCAGATCATAACTTCCGGCGGCCGTCGCATTCCGGCGCAGTCCTCCGTTCTGGTAAAAATCTGTCTATCGCAAGCCTCGCGGCCTTCATTTTAGATGAAATCTTTTGGCTCTGATTCCTGAGTTGATTGAATGAATGCATAATTTCAGGCGGCGGCTTCGCCGGTTCTGGAGAGCATAATTGAGCGGCCGAGAAAGCGGCGGAGCTCCGAGGGAACAATCCGGATTCTCGGCGTACCCTGCGATGCGGTTTCAGCCTTCGTCCAGTTCCTCTGTTCTTCCAAGTAAGTTCCGAAAATCGCGCTAGTCAATCTTCCAGATTTGCACGATTTTGAGGGCTTTAGAATATAGTAGGATTTTCGATTTTGTAGACAGGCCAATTATTTCTATTTTTTTATGCCCAATATTCATTCATTGCCTTAATTCAAAGATACGTAATTTATAAAATCGAATATTACAGCTGCGAGCCCGTGGCCGCATAGATAATTTAAGAAAATTCTTTGAAAATTTGTTTTGTTTGTGTTTCAAACTAAATTGTATAATTTGTTAAATATGACTGTAAACATAGGTTATTATTACAAGTTTACCTATTATCTAATGACCGAATACATAATTAGTGCTGAATAAAAGGAATCCCAGCTCTCTGTTTCCTAATTGTTTCTTTTTCATTGTGTTTGGTTTAGTTAATGATGTTTAACTATAATTATTTTTTATTATATTAATTTTAATATTAGTATGTAAAATTTATATATTTAAAAATTACATTAAAAATACTATTAAAAGAATAAACAAGTCAATTATTACGTAGTGTGATGGCTTACCGTTTCGAATGGGTAGTCACAAGATCGAATCATAAGTCTTTCAAAAAAAGATTGAAAAGTGTAGTATAGAACAAATACTACTTTCTAAAGAATTCTGAGTGGTTTAAAAAACAAAAGAAGAAAAAGTTTGTTTGACCAATATATAGTAAATAAGACAGAGGAAATAGGACAAATTCCATTTTAAATATTTTTGGGTGAATTTTTTTCACTTTTATTCTTTAACATTAAAATCCAACAACGTGTAAAATTTTGATCCTCTATTTAATTTTTATTTTAAAGTCGGAGGACTTGAAGCGTAAAATACCGGATTGGAGGATAAAAAAAAATGGAATTAGTCTTAATTAATAATTAATTGTGTCTGTATTTGTTTGCGGCGATCAATGAAATTTTCCTGAATACTTGGGGTTTGGAATGAAAATGATGTATGTATTAATGTATTATTATGAAATGATTGAATAAGCAATGCTAAATATCTCAGCCGTCTGCTTCCTTATTGTGCTACACGTAGCAAGTTTGTGGCCACAAAAATAATTTATGGCCATCCAATCAATATTTTCTTGATTCTCTGTACTGAAATGAAATGGTGTGGTGTCCAGGTGTGGTGAGGAACAACTGGAGAAACATGGGATTCATCTGCTAGCACTGTCCCATGTTTACTTGGTGCCACAGCTAAAGCAGAGATGCATCAAGGGGTTGGTTGATCGTTTGACGACCGAGAATGTTGTGGATGTGCTTCAACTCGCGAGGCTGTGCGACGCCCCTGATCTTTACCTCAAGTGCATGAAAATGTTATCTGTGAATTTCAGGAAAGTCGAGGAAACCGAGGGTTGGAAATTTCTGCAGAACAATGACCCGTGGCTTGAACTCGAGATTATGCAGTTTATTGATGAAGCTGAATTGGTATATCTCACACTCAATACCAAACTTTGTTATTTGACAATTATATGCTCAGTACAGTTAAGGTTGTGTGATTAGAATAGTGATAGTAATCTAATAATTGTGATTTGGTGGTGTAGAGAAAGAAGAGGACAAGGAGGCACAGAGAGGAACAGAACTTGTATTTACAGCTAAGCGAGGCGATGCATTGTCTGGAGCATATATGTCAGGAAGGATGCACAATTGTAGGCCCGTCTCATATGGATCCTAGCAAAAAGAAGCTGCCTTGTAGCAAGTTCACCACATGCCAAGGCCTCCAGCTTCTAATTCGACATTTCGCTATGTGTAAGAAAAGGGTGAATGGCAACTGTTTGAGATGCAAGCGTATGTGGCAGCTTCTTAGGCTACACTCCTCTATCTGTGACCAACCTGAGGAATGCGGAGTTCCCCTTTGCAGGTAAACTCTTACATTGAGTTCGAAATTCGATCCCATTTGTTTTCTTGTTTCTTGTCGTCTTATATGATGTGTTGGTTCTTTTGTCCATTTTGTATAAAAATCACATAAATATCTTCCCTCTAATATAATCCATCTGATCTGTGTGTAAAGTGTCAAGTCTTAAACTTAAAAAAGTTTTGGTCACTTGATCACAAGAACATTAAAAGACAAGGTTTGCTATACTTTTCTGAAACAGTTTGATTGAAATTATGTGGCTGCTATTTTCTGTTCCAAGCATAATCATAGAACTTATGGATAAGGCCAGTGTGATATTTTTTTTCCATACAAAATATCAGTTGAAGATGATTATTAACTTTATACATACATCAGTCCGGGTCATTTTCTAATCGAAATGATTTTACGTCTTACTCGATAATATCATTATCCTTATCTTGGAATTGAATGGATTTTTCTTCTGTCGCGACACAGACAATTCAAATTGAAGGTACAACAAAAGAGAGACGATGCTCGATGGAAACTGCTGGTGAGGAAGGTGGTGTCAGCCAAAGCTATGTCCTCCTTATCTCTACCAAAGAGGAAGAGAGAAGAAGAGGAGCCGAGAATGAAGATGAATAATCATCCTCAGATGAGAAGCTTTAGTTTACAAGCTTTCAGTGAAGGTTGAGCCTGATTGGAAGCTGCTACTTAGTTACCACGGTTTAGTACACCTGAATGAATCTGCAGAATGGTTCGTTCTAATTAGGGCAATGAGCTGTTGTTACCTGTTAGCAATTATATATATATGGGTCCATGTCATGTCCTGTTTATTTGTGGGTCAACTTTGTATGATAAATCCTTGTAAACTTAATGTGTGCACGGATATTTTTTTTTTCTTTTTGTAAAGAAAAGAGAAAGTGTTGTAGATTAAAGGAAGTTCAGTAAAATGTTGCTATCATGGTTAGTGCATATTAAATGGTTGAAGTTTTCAACAAGTATTTGTGGGCTCCATTGTATATAAAGAACATAGAAAAAAAAAAATTAATTGGCAAATTATATTATAGAGTATGGTCTATATTCATGGTGGATTCTTGTCTAAAACGGAATATTCATATTAAATGTTCACTAGTGCACCATGTTTTATAACATTATTATATTGTACTATATGAATATTATATTTGTTCTATATGTTCGTAATCTAAACTGCTTTGAATTGAATATACATTATATGTATTTTCATTCAATACTCAATAGTAGGTTCGTAATGTTCCTATTATATATTCATAAAAATAAAGTTTAATGTAAATTAAATAAACATTATATTATATCCGCATCATTTTTAGTGGCATTTATCGTGTATTATGTTCATAATATTTGTTCATAAACACTAAACTACAAGTACATCACAACTATTTTCATTCACTTTATAGTATGCTCATAATATTTAGTATATTCACACACACACGCGCACACACACACACACTAGTGATCAATGAGTCTATGTTGTTATATGAGTCCGTGTGGACATATCTGGACCATTGAATGTTTGAAATCAATGTCTTAAATTCAGTGTTGCAAAAATCCCGCCTAGACGTCGATTAATCTCCGGCTAGGCGCTAGGCGCTCCCCGAGCGCCTAGCAATTTTTTCAACCATACTTAAATTTCACCAACTGTACAATGCGAACTGTGCAAGTGAAGTGTTTAGGGTTCAATGACAAAGATCTGTCCACACGGACTCATTGGGAATGGTAGACTCACGGGAACACTAACATATATATATATACTAGTATTTTGTACGCACGATGCGCGAAAACTAATGCCTAATATTAAAACATTAATAAATACAAATAATTAAAATTTATAATTTGAATTATATATACACAAATAATATATGTATTTTATACACACATATATAATTTACCATTAATAGAATTTTAATTAAAATATAATCAACCATTAAATAAATTATATAATGATTTTAGTAAAATGATAATTAAAGAATAGGAAAAAGATATGATAGATATAGGTGTATGGTAATAATGATGGAGTTAAAATTAACAGTGTTATAACGGTGTAAGGGTAGTTTTGTATAACAAGAATGTAGTAGGGACATTTTTGTCTAATAACATTGAAGTGTACAACATTTAAAGCAAAATGAAAATGTATACATTTATTAGCATATAAAAAGAGGGACATAAATCAATGATATAACTTTGATTGAGACTTATTATGTTTTTAGATATATATATATA
>NC_044917.1:10374702-10375243 GCF_003576645.1 Ipomoea triloba | reverse complement strand
TATATATATATATATATATATATATATATATATATATATATATATATATATATATATATAATGTTAGTGTAATAATGTGAATTGATAACTTGTACATTTTGATTTTTTAGTACTATCAACTCTATTACATTGTAGTATATGTTCATACATACTTTCTCAACCTATTGAAACAGACAATTACCATCATTTACTTTTTACCTTTTTATTTATGTACAAACTTTAATAACAAAATATTTCAATAACTATTTATTATATTTAGGAAAAAATGTAATAAAGGCCATTGAACTTTTACACAATGTGCAGTTGAATCACTGGAAAAAAAAAAGAAGTGAAATTGGACTATTAAAAACTCAAATATTATACTCTAAAAAAAAACACTCAAATATTGTGCAAATGGCATTTTTTTACATGTTACTTCAAAATTTTCCTTAAATATGATGTCATAATGTCAAATTATATATACAAAATTATTTTAATTATTGTTTTAAAAAATTAAAAGAAAAAACAATTTTTTTTATAAGGGATTGCCTGAGCCTCCCCC
>NC_044917.1:10187890-10374096 GCF_003576645.1 Ipomoea triloba | reverse complement strand
CCCCCCCCCCCCCCCCCCCCCCCAGTAGACAAAGGTGGAGGCAGGTTGCTTCCACATTCTTCTGAAATTTAAAAAACAAATTAGTTTTATTTTAGTTATTCGTTAACAATATTAGTAAGCTCATTGCAAATTTATAGACAAGTCATTTTTTACAAAAATAAGTTAACTTTACTGACTAATCAATTATCATCAAATTGCATTAAGAAAATTTTATTAACTTTAAAATGAAATTCTTATGACATAATTTTTATTTTTGATTGTAACGATCTACAACAATAATCATATTTTCTATTACATTTTATTATAAGTTAAAAATATTTATTTTGATTCTATTGAAAATAAGCAACTATATACGGAGTGTGTGTATATATATATATATTATCTACTTATTTTAATTTTTACATTATTAAAAAAGTCACAAACCAGAAATACCGCCACCGGGCTCAATACTAAAATGTGCAAAAAAAAAAAAAGAAAAGTAGTAAGTAGTAACCCGATGTCCAATTCAGGATAAATTATATTGTGAACTATGGTCTACAGTTACAATATAGACCTGAATAAATATATATTTTTATATACTGAATGTACGAAAATAAATTATTTGATAGTATATATAAAATAATATATTCTTTAAAAAAAAAGGAATATATCATTCAAAAATAAAAATTTAGTGTATCAAATGTGTAATTTTAATATAATAAAAATATAAAAATATACTTTATTTCAATGGTCCATGGTATAATGGGTGTGAATTCACTTTAATATACCCGTAAATTCGACCCGGATCTGATTCAAATAGTCCAATTCATCCTCGTTACTGTCTACTGGGTTTTTGAGCTTTATACAGAACAACAACAAAGGAAAGCAAAGCTTAAGGACCAAGCAGAGGGAGAACGTGAACTAGGAGGAGGCGAAACTGCGAAAGGCTTCTTGTTGATTCTAATTGTAATCCGAGGCGGCAGAAATGGTATGGCCTTTTTAGCTCAACATGGCGTTTCATCAAACACTTCAAGTGCGTTGAACTCGATATGACTGAAACCACCATATTTTTGTGAACCGTTTTGCAGTCCGTGACGCTTCATACGAACCTTGGCGACATCAAGTGCGAAATATTCTGTGACGAGGTTCCGAAAACTTCTGAGGTTTGTGCTTTCAGTTACTTCGTAATTCCCAAGTTTAAGGTTCTCATTAGTCTTGCGACTACTTTAAACCCTTGAATAGAAGCTAGACAGCTTTTTTCTATTGCTCATTATTTCTTTCCCGCTTATCTATGTGGCATATAGCATATACTGTTTGCTTATAATTTAAAGTGAAATGGTACTGAATGACTGAATGAGTGCTTACCTATATACTGAATGAGTGGTTTAGTGATTTTGAAAAGATTAAGTAGTTTGGGGTTGGGGAAATTATGTAGAGTGCCAAGTCTTGTGGTAATTTGTGTCCATATCTCTGTGACCTTTAGTTAACATTTTGTGTCAAAGGGCTTTCTGAGTGCAATGCTTGAGGTGTGGTTTTCTGAATCCATGACCTATAAAAAGGATATGCACTTTATGCCATTCCTCTTGCGATTCTCTTTGCAAACTTTTTGTTTTTTAGTGTTGTTTGTTTATGATACTCTAAAAATATATAATTTCTGGAGCTTGTGCTCCATGTCTTGAGGCTTATGCATTGCATTTGAAGAGGTAAATCCTCATATTTTGTCCCATTAAAACATTGTTTGTAATTGCATCATGTACAAAATATTACAAAGTTGGATAAGTAATTGCATATGAAATGATTACATTTGGAAAATTGTCTTCTTATTTTTATTTGTGGAAGAACACATATTTCATGAAGAAGTTAAGTCAGATTTTGAAAATTAGAGTTCTGAAATATATAAAGCTCTGTTATCTTTTTATTCACGTTAGCTAAAACCTGGCATACTGGAGAACTGATTCATATAACTGTCCATATGTTATTACATTCTCTATATTGCTACAACTATAGGTTGGAAGACTGGTAAACTTTTGAAAGAAAATTAACAAAAGCAAACTTGATCTTCAGATTGAGTTAATTCATCCATTTTACTGTTCTCACTGTTATATCCTAATTTGTATCTGCTATGTTTCCTAGTTTAAGTAACATTTTTCTCCCTCTCACTAATGGAACAAAAAGAGGTCTGAGCAGTTGCGGATTTCAATAATTATATAGATAATGGAGTTGAGCAGAAACAAAGTGTGGCCTTGAAGTCAAAGATCTCTAGAGGGATAACATTAAATCATTAAACCAGTGATATTATATATTCTCTTCTATGGGGTTGATCTTTAATGAGATCTGACTGCAGGAGATCTAACTCTTAAAATATATTGTAAATCTTATTAGACAGATAGAATAAGCTGCATTTTTCATTTAGATGTTTCCTGAACAAGGTAAGCGCTACATTGGGTTGAACAAAAGACAGGTGAGTGACATTAATTAATATTCCTCTTTTGGATTTTGGTGGATTCATATTTCCTGAATTCCTGTATCATATTGAATTCAGCAAGAGGGGGAAGAGGTGTGCTTGTAAATTCTATATTGCCATTTGAAAGTTTAAAAATGAATATCATATGTCAAATGTCAAGAATCAAATGACTTTAATCAGGCGAAACTGTTATGAAATTGAAATTGTTAGTGAGAAAATAGAAAGACCTTGGTTTTACATTCTTCCAACTTTTACATCTCTTAACTGCATTGATAATCACTCGATTCATCTCATCTTTTGCTCCCCCTTTCTTTTTATCCAATGAATTTTGTGTTGTGTTTCCAATTTTCCATAAATGGAATGTGCTCTAAAAGTTAGACCACCTAAATCTTGGGAAACAATGTTTCTCTATCACATTCAGGAGTTAGAACTAAGGTTATTCCTACTTAGGATAGAATTTCAATATAAAGGAAACTTGTATGTGCAGTTTAAAAAAATTGTTCTCCTTTCTTGGTTGCTTAAAGGACACTTACCCAGGAACCATTTACTCTTGTTGGGTATACGTGGAAATAAATAGTTACTGCATCTCTGTAGCTTGAACTTAGTTGAGCCTGAAAACCAGTAGCTGAAACATTTCATGAACTAATAAACGAGTGGTTAAAGCTTTGCTAGGTTCTGTTGTCTCATCAGTGATCAGTGTTGGTTTAAAAGTCCAAAAGGTTTGTTCAGGTTAGCAGTTGCATCAGTACTCTCTTACTGTGTGTGGTATCACTTCAAAGTTAATCCAAGATAAAAATAATATAATACTTTGAAATATCTTTCATATTGTTAACATTCTAATGGAGTTTTGGAAAAAAACTAAAAATGTTACTTAAATGGAGATCTACTACAACCAGGTTGAGACTTATCTCCCATTCCCATCCCCAGCCTCTTGGCCATCATCTTGCAAACCATAGGGTACAGGAAGGTTAGTGTTGGGCGGAGGCCAGTAAAGGCCAAGTCTAGCACCTGATGACTGGGGAATTGTTGGGCGGAGACTGGTAAAGACCTCTTGGTGTATGCTGGTTGTTACCAATTTATGATCTCAAACTGTGAAGACCATATCCTTGAGGAATGTTGGCTTGGTGTATGCTGGTAGTTACCAATTTATGATCTCAAACTGTGAAGAAGTAGCAATGAAAGTGTGCAGCTTTCTGGTGATGGACTGGAAGAGAGAGAAAAGGACGGATGGGGGATGGGGGATGGGGGGAGGTCTGGAAGATTAGGGTGGACAGGATGCCACAAAGATATTGTTTTTGTAAAGGTGAGATATGATAGATTTTGGTATAGGGAACAATTGTTGTTACATCGTACAATTTAAAAATTTGGCAAAATTAAATAAAGTAGGAGTTGGTAGAATGGGAGATTTCTATGTCTAGTAACTCAAGCTTGGCTCAGAAATATACTTAAGCTGATGCCAAAACTGAAATGAAGCTGAATTTGACAATCTAAAGCCTTCCAATGTCAAGAAAGAAGGCAAGTTAAGATATATCAGTATCACAAAGATGTATCTTATTTAGTGTACTGGGCTAAGCTTGATACAGGTGAAAACTGGAAATTTGTTATGGGCATGGGGATGCTTACTGATCCATATACCTCCTTTTGAAGCTACCAATTATAATATGTTATTGTCTCTTATAAACCTAGACTAGACTAGGCTAGAAGCAATATTACTGTTTGATTAGGTAAAAGCAAAATATTGAAGTTATGATGGCATTTCTCCTTTATTTATATAATTTTTTGAACTTACGGCTGCATGATAATATACATGATAATAGTGCTAAATCTTCTGTGCATGCAGAATTTTTTGGCATTGTGTGCAAGTGGCTATTATGATGGGACCATATTCCACCGGAACATAAAGGGTTTTATGATCCAAGGTGGTGATCCAACAGGTACAGGAAAGGGTGGCACAAGTATTTGGGGGAAAAAGTTTAATGATGAGATACGGGAGTCACTTAAGGTAATTGAATATGGTTTCTATGTTTTGTTAATTAGATTTGAGAAAATATTTGATGCACCGTGAGTATATAGGTGTTATATACTAGTGGTGAACCATAGTTTGTCACTTCGTTACAAAATAAAGTCTAACATTGATATTTTAGAAAATATTATAATTACAATTATTATTTTAATTATTAAAATAAACAAATATTATTTTAAGAATTAAAATAAATAATAGTATTTGTAATAATTAATTTGGAAATTTATACAATTTGTAGAAAAAGACTTTGCCAATGTTGACATTATTTTTTAATGAGGTGGTGCGTTGTATAGCATTTATATACTAACGGTGTATTAAAAAAAAATTCATTAGATTTTTGCCTAATCTTTATGGACGACTAAAGCTTCTGTCTGAGTAGTTCACTATAGTGTAAACTCTTCTTCATATACTTCAAGTCTTCAATGTTACTATTGAATATTGTTTGTATTCTAGTATTACTATGAGCGAAGCAAACGTAATAATGTAACTGTCATGAACTTAAACCAATCTCCTCTAAATCTAGATTTTCTTTTACTAGAAGTGCATGATGTTAGAAACTTGCTTACTGAATCTGGTCTCTTTAAGCTGAGCTTCCAAATTAGTCAAAGCTTCAACACAAGTATTTCCAGCTCTACTAGTGTCAAATTACGATTGGCTTACTGTCAATGTTGTGGATGTTAATCAAAGAACTCTTCGCCAATTTCTTATTCTTTTTATATGTAACAAAAAATGAAAAATTTACCTTTATATTTCCCCAGCTTGGGTCCATTATTTATATTCTTTATTTGTTGGGGAAATGCTGTTATTAGAATTTTGATTTCAGTTTTATAATTTGGTATGATACTCTATCTGGAAAAAATTGATTTGCCTGAAGATCACCAAAACGTATTGTGAATTTTCTGCAGCACAATGCCAGAGGCATATTATCAATGGCCAATAGTGGTCCTAATACCAATGGGAGCCAGTTCTTCCTAACCTATGGAAAGCAACCTCATCTCAATGGATTGTATACTATCTTCGGAAAAGTTATACATGGCTTTGAAGTCCTTGATCTCATGGAAAAGGTAAATTCTGGAAACAATGCTTACTAGAAGTCTAGAATAAGTTCTTTTTAACCCAACTTCAATACCAATTATGGGACTTGGTCCTAAAAGGGGTGACCGAGTGGGTGGAGCAAAATTCTCGTACTAGAAGGTTATGAGTTTTACTTTTGCCAATATTATTTTGGTTGAACCTGTCGCATAGAATTTTCCTAGTGCGATTTACCTTTTTGTGTAGTTTGCGTGCTATTATACAAAAAATGGAATTTACTTTGTGCACATCCTTAAATAGTGGTTGTGGGTGAAAATATATGAGGCTTGGCAATACAAGACATTTCTGGAATGTATCCAGTTATCCACACACAATTACACAATGCAAAAAGCCTTATGCTCTGAATCTGACTTTTGTTTCAGCTTTCGGCCTTGTGGCCAAATATGTAGGTTAAGCTCGTTGGATGTGTTATCACACAATCAACAACTTTTTAGTGGCGTTTGGTTAGGGACTTTTGTACCCTACTACCGGATTTTATACCTATTATCATATTTGTTTGTCTACTTTTGTTATCTTACAATTGGATTCAAATCTTTTAGTAATCATAAAACTGTGTACTTTTTTCCTCTTATACTGGAACAAAAAATAGGAAGAAATGATAAATAAAATAATAAAGGTTTTTGTTTATGTACTCAATACGGAACTTTAATATATATACTCATATATATGTGTATGTGTGTATTTCTAGCTAAAACCATTACAATTATTAAGTATTTGATTCCAATTTTGTTTCTGATTCCAATGTTTTAACCAAACCACCCCTTTGATGTTTCATACTGTGAAAAACAATTGAGTATTGTTATTCCAAATTCCAATAATATGCTTTACATGTGTTTCAAATTCTGCAGGCTCAAATCGGACCAGGTGATCGACCACTTGCTGAGATCAGACTAAATCGAGTCACAATACATGCTAATCCACTTGCTGGCTAAGTGTACTTCAGAGTATGCGAGATTACTGGGTCAATCATTTGACAACATTATATATTAATTTGATATGTAAACATTAAACCCCTAACCTGTTGCAGATTTGTCGGAAATTTATATACTAATGAATTACTTAAGGTTTTAGACATGCTTATTAGGAATTTAAATATTATTTTTGGCCTTTAAATACTACGTATTATTTTTGGCGTTGTGAAGTAAAATATAAGAGATTGATGAGAGATATCTTCACATTAATTACTCTAGAATATACAGCACCTACAAGAGATAAAATAGCAACTATACATATGGTTATTAGTCCTATTGTACAACACTAGACTATAACAAACAAATTCTGACGGATATATTAAGTTTGTTCCAATAAGTCAAGTCCAAGTGGAGGGGCCCCGAAAGAGCGGAGGCTAATTATCGGCCGCAGGCTTGAATGGGGACTTGAATGACCTCTGAAGTTGGCTAACAAGGTTAGCCAATAGAGTTGGCCTCTAGTCGTTATATCGTGGACCATGGTCCAAAAACGGCTGTTGTCACATCTTAACGGAGTTCTGTAAAGGAAATTATAGTTTATTTCAAATGATATTGCTTCACATTTATTTTTATATTATCAAATGGAATTGTAGTTGTATCGAAATGAAATTGTAATTGTGTTGAAAGGAAACTGCATTATATATATAAAATGAAACTGAATAACAGTTTCACATGTTTGAGTGTATATTGTCCAATGAAGCTGTACTTATATCAAAATGATACTGTAGTTGTGTTAAAAGGGAACTGCAGTGTATATAAAATGAAACTGAATAACAGTTTCACATATTTAAGCGTATAATGTTAAATGAAACTGTTGTTATATCGAAATGAAACAATAGTTGTGTTGAAAGGAAACTGATGTTTATGTAAAATGAAACTGAATAACAGTTTCACATATTCGAGTGTATATTGTCCAATAAAACTGTAGTTATATCGAAATGATACTGCAGGTGTGTTGAAAGGAAACTGTAGTGTATATAAAATGAAACTGCAGTTTCATATATTTGAGTGTATAATGTCGAATGAAACTGTAGTTATATCGAAATGAAACTGTAGTTGTGTTGAAAGTAAACTGCAATGTATATAAAATGAAATTGAATATGTTACACAATTACATAGTGAAGCAATGATGAAAGCCGCGCTCTTGTGTATCACTTATAATGAGTACCATAACTTGAGCTATATAATTGTCTATCCTGCATCCCACCAATACAAGTGGGTTACTCATCAAATGCCAAAGAAGAAATGAATGGTTGGTATTTTGGTAGTGGTTGTTTTCACTACATGACTAGAGACCACAAAAATCTTCAAAGATATTAGAAGTTGTGATGGTTTTTCATGTGACTTTTAGAGATGTTTCAAAGAAAAGGACAATCGGATTTGAGATCATAAGTGACGATAAAGGATTGCCAAGATTGAATTGGGAACTTCCATTATTTAATTTGATGTTTTTGTTTAAAAAAAAAAAACAACAACAAAAGATTGAACCAAAAGCTAAAAAACTCAAGATAGAAAATAGGAATGTTCAAACACTTAAGGAAAACAAGCGGAAGCCTAAAGCAAACACACCATTGATGGAGTATATTACACATTTTCGCTATTAAACCTATTTGAGAAACAAAAAAAAGAAAAAAGAAAAAAAGAACAATGAGTAACTCACTAAACTCTATGAACTCTTAAAGAAATGCCACATCAATCTTCTTTTCGTTGAAGCTTTGTCACAACCGCATATGTACGCCAAATGTTTGAAAGATAAGGTGAACAAGATTGATCCTAGATGAGCTATTTTCCATGTATTTGAATGAAGAATGATATGCAGTTATACCAAAAAAAGAATCTAAAGAAATTGAAAAATCTAGAGAGTTTCACTTTAACCAGTCTTATTAGTGCAAAGGGCTTTGGGTTGATTTGGGTGATAGTAACAATCTATTGCCTTATTTCATATGTTGCAAGCTTGGGATGCGGAAACTTACACCGGCTCCGGCTCATATGAACACAAGGTTACCTGATAAATATGAGGGTTTTGAGGGTTTAGAGGCTTTGAGAGTTACGAAGGCTTTGACAATTTTGAGGGCTTTGACGATTATGGGGAATTTGAGGGTTACGAGTTGAGGGTTATGTGGGCTCTGAGGGTTTTGGGGGATTTGAGGGTACGTTATTAGGGTTATGAGGGCTTTGAGTGACATGATGGCTGGGAGGTTATGGGGATTTCGAGGGGTTTGAACGTTTTGAGTGTTCCAGATCAGAGGGCAGAGGCATTGTTATAAGTAAGGTTGTTCAAAAATATATTAGACGAGTTTTAAAAAATTGATTTGAAAACTTTGAGAACACACAATTTTTTTCCATAATCTTGACCTTTACAAATATTTCCTAATCATTATTAAAAACTACATATAGGAAGAAAAGTACACAAAGGATAATGAGTTAGGCCGGATTAGCCTACCCACCTAAACAAATTAAATTTATTACTTACATTCTTTGTTAACATAAAAAAACAAATGGATTGACTACGTACTAACAAGAAATAATTAGTTCATGCGATATGTTAAACAAAGAAAATAATACCTAATAGGTTCTCCATGTCTCACTCTTGCAAAATTTAGAAAAGCCTCTATGAGAAAAAGAGTCATTGTGCACTAGCCGAGTTTCAACGTAACCCATGTGAAAAGTGAGACAATTCGTCATTTTCATTAGATACATGTAAATTAAATGATTTTATTATAAGTTAGTCAAATAACTACGTTTACAATGGTCAAGCACCTTGTGCTCAAATGGCATGTAGTGGCCTCCCTCAAATGAAAGGTCATGAGTTCGAGCTTCAGTGGAGGAGATATTGAAATTGACTCTTTGTGTCAAAAAAAAAAAAAAAAAACTACGTTTACGATGATGTAGTGTTGCAATTTTTTTTTTTTTTAATACAATTGACCCTATTACATTCTAGTATCTGTTTATTCTACACACCCCATGAAAAAACTAAGAATCAATCTCAGCTTTAAGATCAATTTAAAAAAAAAAAAAAAACGTGGTAACATTTTCTTAATTATCGTCATCTTCACTATGCATTTTAGATCAAAACACTATATTATGCATTGTGTTACAACTAAATATGCATTCATGTATAACTTTTAAAAAATTAATGAAAAAGCTACATTTTAAAATGTAAATCGTAAATGCTAACCCCTAAGCAATAACAATTGATCCCCTAAACTAAATAAAATAAAAAAAACTCAGTCATAAACTCTAAAATCCAAACACGAAGTGCAATGCACTTTAGTATTTTTGCAAGTGCAATCTTTTAATACTAAATATGCAATATGTTAATAATAATTGTACATTTTGTTAACAACTAAAAGTACACATTTGAAAATTTTAGAGAATAGCATATTTTAAGAGTGTGTTTGGTTGACAGGTTTAGCTATCTGGAATGTATATCAAAGTCATTATTATTGTTTGGTTGACAGATTTTTAAAAATCTACTATGGGTTTTGATTACCCGTTAATTGCAAAACTCATTCCCTAATAAAATAAGGGTTTCATAATCTTTCTCCTCCCGCTTCCCCAACTATTAATAATCATTCTCATTCCATTGTACTACCAAACATGCAAAATACTTTCACCAAAATCCATTACCAGTACAGAGGATTTGATACCTATACCGATTCCGATTCTCATGTGCGAACCAAACACACCCAAATATTGTAAATTGCATATATACTAGAGTTGGAGATAATTACGAAAATGTCACTACATTTTTGATTTCAAATATGATATAATCCGTCTGATTTTTTTTATAGATATATGGGTGAGATTGATTATTAATTAGTTTTCTTCTAAGAACTTGTTCTTATATGAACCCCCCTCCCCCCCCCCCACACACACAAATGTTGGGTCCACACTTATAATGGTTAAAAATATAATACATTATACAATGTATAAGAATTACTCCGTATTAAATATGTTTTAATTTCACATACACGTTTATGACACTAATTTTTTTAAAAATATTATTACTAATTCTAGATCCTACATACCAACTTAGGAAAATTTTTATGCAAAAACTCACGGACAAATATGGAATTTATTTTGTATTAATTTTAAACCATAATAGAAGTTATAACGAAACAAAAAATACTAACGGGATGACAAGAACAGGAGCTATAAATACACATCTCATTCTGCATTATCAATATACTTAATCAGTACTACAAAGAACATCATTTTCAATTCTAGAGAGGAGAATTCTTTGGCGACCCCTATGCACCTTCTAGTACTATTATTGCTTGACATTTTCAAGGAAAATATAATTCACTCACTAAGATGTTGATATTGCATGTTTGTAATTTTAGTTTTTGTACTTAATCTCAACATCTTAGTGAGTGAATTATATTTTCCTTGAAAATGTCAAGCAATAAGAGTACTAGGAGGGTGCATAGGGGTCGCCAAAGAATTCCCCTCTCTAGGATTGAAAATGATGTTCATCGTACTGTCACATTCTCAAAGCGTCGCTTTGGCTTGTTCAAGAAGGCCAGCGAGATTTCAAGACTTTGTGGCATGGAGATCTTGCTAGTAGTTTTCTCACCCAATAAGGAAAAGGTTTATACCTTCGGCAGTCCTAACGTGAATGCTGTCCTAGACAAATACGTTGCTGAAAATGAAAACCGTACGATAGAAGGCAACGTCACGGAAGAGCTTCTCCTTTCTCAGAAAGAGGCAGACATTAGACTTACGAATCTTCAAATTAATGTGCTTGAAGCAGCAATTCAACATGAAATGAAAGTAACTGAAGCTGCAAAAGGTATGCCTTCTATTTCTAATCTCCCATTGGCAGACCTACTTTCCATGAAACAGCAAATGGAAATTCTTCGGTCTAATGTGTTTCAAATACTAAACCCACAACCTACGACAATGCCTGTCCAGACGCAAGCCATGAATACTCAGTCTGATGATGTTAATCCAAGTGGTGCAACTCCATTTTAAGAAGCCATCTAGCAAGAAGACCAAATAGTGCACTATCTATTCTTAATTAGAAGGACTAAAAGATTTACTGCTTTGTTTTATTTTATTCTTGTTATATGTTGCTTTATATCATTTTTACGTTTATTATGCTTTTATGTTATTTGTGATCATTATTATATGAAAAATATTGGGTGCAATTATCAATATATAATTTCTTTCAACATTATCATTTGTTATATTTGTTATGTTTCTGTACGTGCTCTATCTCCATTTATCTATTGAGAGGCAATTATTTAATATACCATCTAATTAATAATTCAATTCCATCCACTTTATCATTTGTCATTTTTGTTGTGTATTTTCCTATTTTATGTATCACTTATAAAGAGTGTTTAACCCAAACAAAAATTTATGAAGAAGAGTGAAACAAATGCTTATGACTTCCAATAAAATGCAATACGTTCAGAAGAATCTTCTCAAGTTCTCAAAGGTGCTCTTGGATGTTGAATATCAGCCTCACACATTTCTTTGTTGATTCTCTCCATTTAAAGAAGCCAACTTCCTTATTTTATAGTCGTTGTTAAACTTTGAGATTCTGAATCGTTCTTGATAACTTCATTCTAACACAAAAATATTCTAGTTATCACGTGGATGAGCTATTTTCAATGTCTGTGAATGAAGAATGATATGCAGTTATACTAAAAAAAAAGAATCTAAAGAAACTGAAAAATCAACATAGTTTCACTTTAACATGTTTTATTTGTAATTTGCATGTGCAAAGGACTTTGAGTTGATTTGGGTGATAGTAACAATCTATTGCCTTATTTCATATTTTGCAAGCTTGGGATGTGGAAACTTAAACCGGCTCATATAAACACAAAGTTACCTGATAGATATGAGGGTTTTGAGGGTTTAGAGGGCTTTGATTGAGAGTTATGAGGGCTTTGAGGCTTTGAGGGTTATGAGGGCTTTGAGGTTATGGAGAATTTGAGGGTTGTGATGGCTTTGTGGGTTTGGGGGATTTGAAGGTATGCTAGTAGGGTTATAAGGGCTTTGAGGTTATGAGGACTTCGAGGGGTTTGATCTAGAGGCATTGTTATAAGTAAGGTTGTTCAAAAATATATTAGAAGACGAGCTTGGATTTGAAAACTTTGAGAACACACCATATTTTTCCATAACCTTTACCTTTACAAATATTTCCTAATCATTGTTAAAAACTACATATAGGAAGAAAACTACACAAATTGCTTTGTTGATCCTGTATATTTAAATAGGTTAACTTCAATTCCTTATTTCATAATCATTATTAAACTTGGGATCTTAAATCGTTCTTGATAACTTTTAACACAAAAATATTATGGTTATCACTAGAAAAAAAATCAAGAAATCTAATGATGAGGTGATACTACTATGGTATGGTTGGGAAGATAAAGACCTATTGTTGTAAACTCAAAAAGGATGGAATTGGATTCTCTAATCTAAGAAGGCAACAAGCCAATAAAGCCTAGTTTAGGAAAGATCAAATTCATCAAGTGGCTTGATTTTCACAAAAATAAAATAAAATAAAAATTCACTCAAGTGACTTACTCATCAACTGCCAAATTCATCAAGTGGCTTGATTTTCACAAAAAAAAATAAAATAAAATAAAAATTCATCAAGTGACTTACTCATCAAATGCCAAAGAAGAAATGAATGGTTGGTATTTTGGTAGTGGTTGTTTTCACTACATGACTAGAGACCATAAAAATCTTCGAATATATATTAGAAGTTGTAATGGTGTTCATGTGACTTTTAGAGATGTTTCAAAGTAAAGGACAATCGGATTTGAGATCATAAGTGACCATAAAGGATTGCCAAGATTAAATAAAATAGGAATAGGGTTCAAATTGGCCACTGAACGTAACCTGAAAGTGCAATTAGGTCACTGAACGAAAAAAATGTGCAATTAGGCTACTGTACACTTCAAATGCATGCAATTTCACCTGATAACAGGTTACCTTCCATTTTATCAGGTTGCCTGCTTACCCAGATGACGATGTGGCATTTTAAAATATTTTTTAATAATAAATATAAAAATTAAAAATTAAAAATTAAAAATTAAAAATTAAAAAGTATTAATTTTTAAATATTTTTAAAATATTTTAATATTAATATTTTAATATATTAATTTTAATATTTTAAATTAATTTTTATTTTTAAAATTTATTAGTTAATAAATTTTAAAAATTAAAATTAAAAAAATTAATTTTTTAATATTTTTTAATTTTTTTAATATTAATATTTTTACTATTAATTTTTTAATATTTTTAATATTAATTTAATTTTTTAATATTTTCAATTAATTTTTAATTTTTAATTTTAAAGTTTATTATTAAAAAAATATTTTAAAATATCAATTCATCATCCATGTAAGCAGGCAACCTGATGAAATGGAATGTAACCTGCTATCAAGTGAAATTGCATGCATTTGGAGTGTTCAGTGGGCACATTTTTTCGTTCAGTGGCCTAATTGCACTTTCAGGTTTGGTTCAGTGGCCAATTTGAACCTTATTCAAATAAAATATTTTTTAATTTGTAGAAGATCTCAATTCAAAGAAAACTTGGTCATCGTAATAAGTCAATTATGCACATATATATATATAACAAATCAAAGTGTACTTATTATAGAGAAAAGGGCTATCAAAAAAGTTTTCCTTTTGGAGCCCTATTAACAAGAAGGATCCAGCATGTATTATGTTTACAAAACGTAATGTTGAATTGGGAACTTCCGTTATTTAATTTGATGTTTTTGTTAAAAAAAAAAAAAAAAAGAAACTTAACAAGAGATCGAACCAAAAGCTGAAAAACTCAAAGATAAAAAATAGGAATGTTCAAACACTTTAGGAAAACAAGCGTAAGCCTAAAGCAAACACACCATTGATGGAGTATATTACACATTTTTGCTATTTAGCCTAGTTGAGAAAAAAAATAAGAACAATGAGTAACTCACTAAATTCTATGAACTCTTAAAGAAACTCCACATCAATCTTCCTTTCGTTGAAGCTTTGTCACAACCGCGTATGTATGCTAAATGTTTGAAATAAGGTGAACAAGATAGATACCTGGATGAGCTATTTTTGGTAGAAGGTCTCAAAGCTATATGAATCAGCATAAGCCAATTATGCAATAATCATCTCAATGCTAAGTTCTCTAATATTGATGAATGTATTTTTTTTGTTTTTGTTTTGTTTTTTTGTTTTTTTTGTTTTTTTTTTGTTTTTTTTGTTTTTTTGTTTTTTTGTAAAGCAAATTAAATCACAGTGTACTCGTAGAGAAGTGGTCTTCGAAAATATTGTATATTTAGATCCTTATTAACAACAAGCATCTAGCAGACTAGCAAGTAATATGTTTTCAAAATTGAATTTTGATTGGAAACTTCCATTATTTAATTTAATGTTTGATGAAGGTTATTTTGAGTGAATTGTCATTCTCTTAAGGATTAACGATAGATGCAAGCTTATGCTTTTCTCATGCACAATGTACTAAGACCTCTATTGAAATTTAAACCCTTAAGAAAGATCATTTGAGTAAGATAGAAGTAGACCAATAGAAGTACGTAACAACTAGACAAATAATAAAGCAAGTGAAAAAAATAACAATTGATAAAAAAAAAAAGGCAGAGTAGAATAAGCGTTTAGATTAGCCTCAAGCAATGTGATCAAACCCGGAACAAGAATAAGTGTTAAATGACTTGCCATCATATATATGCCACTAAACACGAGGAAGTCTTTTTCAATAAAATAAAATAAAACAACAACAAAACAAATTAAAAGAACCAAAATCCGAAAAATATAATTCAAAGATAAAAATAGAGATATCTAAACACTTAGGAAAACACACAGAAGCCTAAAACAAACACACCATTGGAGTATATGATGGATCTCAGTGCTTCACTATATATACTTTAACTTAAGTCAAGCTCGTTTAACTACATATATAGTTCTTTGATTATCGGGTTGTCATATCTTTTTTAAAACCAATTGGTGAAGTATGGGGATATTAATTAACTATTTGACTACATCCCTCCATGGTAAGCCACAACGTCATGTTTTGAATCGAGTAGGGGATTCAGCCTTAGGTAAAAAATAGGCTTAAATCTCGATCCTGTCCAAATCAACAATCCAGAATGATAAAGAATTAAAAAACACGCAGTGACATTATTGTAATTTTGTGTAGGCCATGCAACTTTAGATGTTCTTTGTATTCAAGTGAACATTTTGCATTCTTCGAGTGTACATTTGCCTTCTTCTTCAAGTGCATATTTTCGCTTTTACGAGTGATTATATTTTGTCTCATACATAGTTTCTCCCTTTGAATGCACATCTTTATGTTTATGGGCCCATTAATTATTATTTTTAAAAATGGTGTTTATGGGCCCATTAATTATTATTTTTAAAAATGGTGGAATTGAAACATGTCCTCCATCTCAACTAAAAGCCTAAGATTTTTTTATCCAGGGATTTAAACCCATGATCTTTTGTATGGCTCTGATACCAAATTGAAGCATGTACTCCATCTCAACTAAAGTCTAAGCTGATAGTTGAACTGCACATTTATGTTTATATATTATTTATGCTCAACAGATCCACGCTTAATTATAATGATTAAAAATCTAACACATTTTACAATCTAGAAGTACTATTAATTATGTTTTAATTTTACAAATTATGCTCACCATTTTTAAAAATAATAATTAATGGGCCCATAAACACCATTTTTAAAAATAATAATAATGGGCCCATAAACATAAAGATGTGCATTAAATAATAATTAATGGGCCCATAACACCATTTTTAAAAATAATAATTAATGGGCCCATAAACATAAAAATGTGCATTCAAAGGGAGAAACTATGTACTGAGACAAGGATTGTTATGCCGTGGACTCAGGTCCACCTTGCAAGGTGGACCTGGGTCTACATTTACATACACTATACTTTACATTCATACATTACATGATTATATGTTTAGTAACTATATTACCACTGTTATGCATTCACACATTCAAAACTCTATATTCACAGGTCCTATACTCCATATTCACAACTTGAGAACTTCATATTCACACATTACAGGGCTACAAGTTGCTAGAACTTTTAACTCTATTACAGATTCACACATGCATAACTCTACATTCACGATTTCTATACTCCATATTCACAATTTGAAACCTCCACATTCACACATTTCTGGGCAACTCTACATTCACACAATCATAAATCTACATTAACGATTTCTATACTCTACCTTCACACTTTGAAACCTCTACATTCACACATTTTTGGACAACTCTATATTCAGCAATATGTTTACTAATAAAAAAAAAAGAGACAAAAACGACGTAGTTTTGGACCCAGATCCACCTACCCAGGTCCACCTTGCAAGGTGGATCTGGGTCCACGACATAATTTGCCCTGAGACATAATTAATAATACTTCTAGATTGTAAAACGTGTTAGATTTTTAATCATTATAATTAAGTGTGGATCTGTTGAGCATAAATAATATATAAACATAAATGTGTAGTCCAACTATCACATTAGACTTTAGTTGAGATGGAGCACATGTTTCAATTTGGTATCAGAACCATGCAAAAGGTCACACACACACATATATTTGCTACCCCATTAATTATTATTTTTAACAATGTTGGGTCCACACTTATAACGATTAAAAATATAATACATTATACAATCTATAAGAATTACTCCGTATTAAATATGTTTCAATTTCACATATACGTTTATGACAATAATTTTTTAAAAATTTTATTACTAATTCTAGATCCTACATACTAACTCAGGAAAATTTTTATCCAAAAACTCACGAACAAATATGGAATTTATTTTGTATTAATTTTAAACCATAATAGAAATTACAACGAAACAAAAAATACTAACGGGATGGCAAGAACAGAAGCTATAAATACACATCTCATTCTGCATTATCAATATACTTAATCTCAACATCTTAGTGAGTGAATTATATTTTCCTTGAAAATGTCAAGCAATAATAATACTAGGAGGGTCTATAGGGGTCGCCAAAGAATTCCCCTCTCTAGGATTGAAAATGATACTCATCGTATTGTCGCATTCTCAAAGCGTCGCTTTGGCTTGTTTAAGAAGGCCAGCGAGATTTCAACACTTTGTGGCGTGGAGATCTTGCTAGTAGTTTTCTCACCCAATAAGGAAAAGGTTTATACCTTCGGCAGTCCTAACGTGAATGCTGTCCTAGACAAATACGTTGCTGAAAATGAAAACCGTACGATAGAAGGCAACGTCACGGAAGAGCTTCTCCTTTCTCAGAAAGAGGCAGACATTAGACTTACGAATCTTCAAATTAATGTGCTTGAAGCAGCAATTCAACATGAAATGAAAGTAACTGAAGCTGCAAAAGGTATGCCTTCTATTTCTAATCTCCCATTGGCAGACCTACTTTCCATGAAACAGCAAATGGAAATTCTTCGGTCTAATGTGTTTCAAATATTAAACCCACATCCTACAATGCCGGTCCAGACGCAAGGCATGACTACTCAGTCTGATGATGTTAATCCAAGTGGTGCGACTCCATTTTAAGAAGCCATCCAGCAAGAAGACCAAATAGTGCCCGATCTATTCTTAATTAGAAGGATTAAAAGATTTACTGCTTTGTTTTATTTTATTCTTGTTATATGTTGCTTTATATCATTTTTTACGTTTATTATTATGCTTTTATGTTATTTGTGATCATTATTATATGAAAAGTATCGGGTGCAATTATCAATATATAATTTCTTTCAACATTATCATTTGTTATATTATTTATTATGTTTCTCTATGCCCTCTATCTCCATTATCTATATAGAGGCAATTTTTTTGTTTTTTTTTTAGTACAATTGACTCGGATACCATTAAGTATCAGTTTCATGTAGGAGTGTAAATGGGTGCCATTAAACCACAACGTCTTTGGCAAGAGGCAATTATTTAATATTAATATACCATCTAATTAATAATTCAATTCCGTCAACTTTATCATTTGTCATTTTTGTTGTGTATTTTCCTATGTTGTGAATCACTTATAAAAGTGTTTAACCCATTCAAGAATTTATGAAGAAGAATGAAACAAATGCTTACGACTTACAATAAAATGCAATACATTCAGAACTCAGAAGAATCTTCTACAGTTCTCAAATGTGCTCTTGGATGTTGAATATCAGCTCCACACATTGCTTTGTTGATCCTCTCCATTTAAATAAGCCAACTTTCTTATTTCACAGTCATTAAGCTTTGAGATTTTGAATCATTCTTGATAACTTCATTCTACCACAAAAATATTCTAGATATCATTTCTCATTTTTGTCGGTGTATTTCCCTAACTTGTGTATTACTTATAGAGTACAGTGTTTAACTCAATCAAAAATTTATGAAGAAGAATGAAACAAATGCTTGGGTCCTACCCTATTAATTATTATTTTTAAAAATGGTGGGTCCACACTTAATTATAGCGATTAAAAATCTAACGCATTTTACAATCTAGAAGAACTATTAATTATGTTTTAATTTTACATATATTTTTATAATAATAATTTTTTTTAAAAATATTATTACTAATTCTAGATCATACATACCAACTCAAGAAAATTTCTATCCAAAAACTCACCTGCAAATATGGAATTTATTTTGTCTTAATTTTAATACCATAATAAAAATTGCATCAAAACAAAAAATATTAACGGGATGGCAAGAACACGAACTATAAATACACATCTCATTCTGCATTATCAATATACTTAATCTCAACATCTTAGTGAGTGAATTATATTTTCTTTAAAAATGTCAAGCAATAATAATACTAGGAGGGTGCATAGGGTCGCCAAAGAATTTCCCTCTCTAGGATTGAAAATGATGCTCATCGTACTATCACATTCTCAAACTGTCGCTTTGGCTTGTTCAAGAAGGCCAGCGAGATTTATACACTTTGTGGCGTGGAGATCTTGCTAGTAGTTTTCTCACCCAATAAGAAAAATGTTTATACATACGATAGTCCTAACGTGAATGCTGTCTTAGACAAATACGTTGCTGAAAGTAAAAATCGTACGATAGAAGCCAAAGTCACCGAAAAGCTTCTCTGTTCTCAGAAAGAGGCAAACATTAGAATTATGAATCTTCAATTGAAGCACACATTCAACAAGAAATAAAAGTAAAACAAGCTTTAACTGAAGCTGCAAAAGGTATGCCTTCTATTTCTAATCTCCCATTGGCAGACTTGCAATCCATGAAACAACAAATGGAAATACTTCGATCTAATGTACTTCGAAGTTGACACGTCTGTCACTTCATTTTCATTAATCTTAACCAAAGACGGTAATTGAGTAATCTATATTTTAATGACTTTAAATGACACATAGTAAGTCCAAGCCCACAATGGAACTTTAAACATACGCCATATAAATAATCTCCAAAATAGAAAAGGAAGCCCAACTTTTATGCCATAGAGCAATAACGAGGATTTTTTTATGTAACTTTATGAAACAACACAAATGTTGTATCAATATAATAAAAAATCCTCAAGATAAATCAATCTCATGAGTATTTGCTTGCTTTATGTCTCTCAACATTGAATTTTTGAGCTTTTTCAAATCTTAATGACCCATGATCAATTTGATGAGACGAAAAACTCCAATAAATGCTAAAGAATCCAACTCATGATAGTTCACTATAAACTTCATGCCATTGTTAAAATAAAAACTAGTAATGTTATTACAACATTTTTATAAATATGTTGCACAACTTGTAGTTCAAACAATTTGAACTATTTATTTTATAATTAACAAGACAAGGTGTCTTATCCTTGAAGTGGGACAATCTTGAAATGGGATATCTTAATGATCAAATGACCACTCTCACTAGTCAAGCCATTACTCCCACTGATCAAGTCAGACAAGGTGTCTTATCCTTGAAGTGGGACAATCTTGAAATGGGATATCTTAATGATCAAATGATCACTCCCACTAGTTAAGACATTACTCCCACTGATCAAGTCAGGCAATGTGTCTTATCCTTGAAGTGGGACAATCTTGAATTGGGATATCTTAATGATCAAATGATCACTCCCACTAGTCAAGCCATTATTCCCACTGATCAAGTCATTCTTAAGCATTATAGTGGATATACATACACACCAATGATCCTCAAGTCCAACTAATTAATTTTACAAGGAACAGAATTACCCACCATAGTTGGACATGCAAAATATGTACATGTAACAGACGCAAATTTCAACTACTTGAACAAATTAAATTGCTCTAGTTGAAATTTGGCTAAATATGTACACTTCCAATATAAGGATCCAAAAGTATATCATGTCCAAAATTCAGAAAGATCTACTGTGGTTGGGCTGAAAAACCAAGCCACATACATGAACAATTTCAAGTTACTAAAGTTTTGGAGATTAACAAAATTCATGCATTGCCAATGCAACCCATGCCTCATAAAATTAGAACTGATCTTAAGGTTATAAATTCTAAAAAGAATTGTATGATAAAATTTTATCTTGATCATCAATTTAAACAGGAGAATCTAGTGACATAAAACTTGCTTGTAGGCTAATGATTTATTCAATTAGACTCAAGTGAGACTTTATGACAATCAAATAAAAGAATCTAGTGACATAAAACTTGCCTGTAGGCTAAAGTTCTATTCAATTAGACTAAACTAAAATTTTATGGGAAAATTATTATCAAAGTGATAGACGAATCTAGTGACATATATAAAACTTGCATGTGGGCTAAAGTTTGATTCAATTAGATCCATCTACACGCTTATGATAAAACCATCAAACCATATTCATTTTCTCAATCCTTGTGGGTAAAATAAGAAATATGATTTGATTTTTATCTTGACTATTTACATAAACTATAATAAAATCTACCGAAAGGAATTTTAATAGTTTATGTAATTAGTCACAAAGTGATCAAAATATCTTAATAATTTCAGTTACGAAATTGTATTGATCACTTGATATATGTACACTAAAGAATATTAATGTATCAAGCTATTAATCTAATTTCCTTTTAATGCATAATAAATACACAAAAGAAACTAGACTAATACCTTCATGTGGATAAACCCCAAGAATAATATTCTTTGGATATGTACATATATCAAAACTTTATGATAGAAGATGATAATTCTCAATTTATTTATATCATAACCATATGTTAAATAAATTAACCTTCCTATCTGTAATGATAAAATTCACCAAAATTATATTCTGATACATAATTACCTGTGAGCTAAATTACGATCATATATAGTTTGGTGTTTTTACCTTAATTAATCATATGAACATAATAAAATTATTGCCTGATTAGAGGCTATGGCCGAATGGGCCTCTTACTTTAGTAGGCTTGAGTTTAATTTTGTAACTCACTTGAGCTTTTATTTGATAGATTAGATGGTGGTCAATTTTAGGGCTTTGGCCTCTTTTGGTTTTTTTAGGCTTTAGGCCTTTGGATGTTTAGGGCTTTGCCCCCTTGGAAGTGTAAGGTCAATGGACCTCATTTTTGTGAGCCTTAGGTCATTTTTGGGCCTAAGGCGTCTGTAAAGTTTCGGCATCTCGTTTATTCAATAAATGCATTGGTTTAAAAAAACAAAAAAAAAACATAATAAAATTGCTTATGGGCTAAATTTCATTATATCATATAATTAATCACAATCAATACGTCTATGACGGTATGTGATCTCACAAATTTAAATTAAATAATGTGGCTACTCTTTAATTAATCAAAATTATATGATCACTAGATGATTATCTTGATATTTTAGGCATCAACTTGAAAGCCTAAAAACAATTATGCAACAATGTGATAAATGTTGTAATTTGGCTTGTCGATTAGCTCAGTTCTCGTGTGGTGATTGCCCGGTAATTGCTTGGAGATTATGTATATGATAATATAGTGTAGAGAAAAGGGAAAAAGGAGAAGAAGAACAATAACACAAGATCACAAGAGCTCATCCATTCATTAAGCAATCCATATCAATATATACACATTTCACAACCTTTCATTTCCTTTAACATAAACAATGAAATAATGGAAGGCAAATGGAGAGTCCTAAGATTTAATGGCCATCAAATAAAACATTTATAATACTCCCCCTTGGCCATTAAATAACTATACTCATGCCTCGTTAAAAACCTCGCTAGAAAAACCTTGTGGGAAAAACCTAGACGAGGAAAAGAGTACATGCAGTATAAAAGATGTGTTGCATCGTTGCCTCATTAAAAACCTTAGCCTAATAAAAACCCAATGGGGAAAAAATTAGCTAAGGGAAAAAGAGTACAACCATAAGCCTTCTGGGCGTCATCTTCGAGATTTTAAAGGTCTCCAAGACCATCTATTCATTTATACTTTTAGCGTTTATCGCTCCCCCTGAAGACAACAATCTTCCAAGCCTTCGCATCCCGATTTTATAAACAAATTTCTCAAATGTGGATGTTGGCAGGGATTTAGTGAACAAATCTGCTAGATTTTCACTAGAGCGAACCTTTTCAATGAGTATCTCACCACTCTTCTGGAGTTCATGTGGGTAAAAGAATTTAGGAGCAATATGTTTGGTAAGGCCTCCTTTAACGTACCCACTACTCATCTGTGCAACACATGCCGCATTGTCCTCATATAGGACAGTGGGGGAATCAACTTTGCTCATTGTACCACATGAGCTATGGATATGCTGTATCAATGACCTCAACCATACACATTCACGTGAGGTTTCATATAAAGCAATTATTTCCGAGTGATTAGATGAGGTAGCAACTAATGTCTGCTTAACGGACCTCCAAGATATAGCAATACCTCCACAAAGGAAAACATAACCAGTCTGAGATTTAGCATTACCTCCACAAAGGAAAACATAACCAGTCTGAGATTTAGCATTATGAGGGTCAGACATAACATAACCAGTCTGAGATTTAGCATTATGAGGGTCAGACATATAACCAGCGGTCTGAGATTTAGCATTATGAGGGTCAGACATATAACCAGCGTCTGAATATCCCATCAATGTAATGTCCTGGTTATTTTCAAAATAAAGACCAAGGTGTTTTGTCCCTTGGAGATATCTAAAGATATGCTTTACTCCACTCCAATGTCTTCTGGTTGGGGAGGCACTAAATCTAGCAAGTTCACTGAGAAAGCAATATCAGGTCTAGTGCAATTAGCCAGATAAAGCAAGGCTCCAATAGCACTCAGGTAAGGAACTTCAGGTCCTAGTATGTTTTCACTATCCTCCTTAGGTCTAAATGGGTCTTTGTCCGCTTCAAGGGACCGGACTACCATGGGAGTGCTAAGGGGATGAGATTTGTCCATATAGAATTTCTCCAATAATTTATTAACATAGTTAGCTTGGTGAATAAAAATTCCACTGGGGAGATGCTCGATCTGCAGGCCGAGGCAAAACTTGGTTTTTCCCAAGTCTTTCATTTCAAATTCTGCCTTTAAGTATGAACACGCTTCTATAATATCTTTGTTTGTCCCAATAATGTTCATATCATCGACATAGACAGATATAATACAATAACCATTAGATGACTTCTTAATGAATATACAAGGACAAATATCATTTTTCACATATCCCTTCTTCAGGAGGAATTCACTCAAATGATTATACCACATTCTACCCGATTGCTTCAAGCCATATAATGACCTTTGAAGTTTGATGCTATACATGTTTCGATTTTTCCCTCTTGTATTGGGATTTTGAATACCTTCGGGTATTTTCATGTATATATCAGCATCTAGTGACCCATAAAGGTAAGCTGTCACTACATCCATCAACTGCATATCTAATTTCATGTTTACTGCCAGTGATATTAAATAGCGGAATGAAATGCCATCAATAACAGGAGAATATGTCTGTTCAAAATCAATTCTGGGTCTCTACGTGAACCCTTGAGCTACCAATCTCGCTTTATATCTAACTACCTCATTGTTTTCATTCCTCTTCCGTACGAATACCCACTTAGATCCTACTGGGATCACATCTTTTGGGGTAAGTACGGTGGGACCAAACACTTTTCTTTTATTAAGCGAGTTAAGCTCTGCCTCAATTGCCTCTTTCCACTTCAACCAGTCAGGGCGCTTCTGGCACTCTGTTATTGATTTTGGTTCTGGATCCAGATTATTATGTGGAATATTACAGGCAACTGCATAGGCAAATGTATCGTCGACGACTATTAAATCTCTGTTATATGTTTCTCCTGTATCAACAAAATTTATGGCAGTTTCTATATTGATATCAACCAGATCATTATCATTTCCCAAAATATTCTGATCTGGATGTTCCGCATTCCAAGTGTTCATATTATTTAGAGCACGTGCAGGTTCACTGGGTTCCCCGTCTTCAGGACGGCTAAGATTTTTCTGGAGTGACTGAGATATTTTACCAATTCTTGTTTTCCGCGGATTTAAATCTTTTGCACTAACTGGTCTCCCGCGCTTCTAGCGATGAGGAGTGTTAGTGTGCATACCTGATCCCTTGGGGACTTCTACTCTCGAAGGAGCATTTACAGCAGGGATATGGGACCTGGTCACTCCTGTATTATCAGTAAAAGCATCTGGCAGGTTATTTGCTAAATTTTGCAAATTAATAATTNATAACCAGTCTGAGATTTAGCATTATGAGGGTCAGACATATAACCAGCGTCTGAATATCCCATCAATGTAATGTCCTGGTTATTTTCAAAATAAAGACCAAGGTGTTTTGTCCCTTGGAGATATCTAAAGATATGCTTTACTCCACTCCAATGTCTTCTGGTTGGGGAGGCACTAAATCTAGCAAGTTCACTGAGAAAGCAATATCAGGTCTAGTGCAATTAGCCAGATAAAGCAAGGCTCCAATAGCACTCAGGTAAGGAACTTCAGGTCCTAGTATGTTTTCACTATCCTCCTTAGGTCTAAATGGGTCTTTGTCCGCTTCAAGGGACCGGACTACCATGGGAGTGCTAAGGGGATGAGATTTGTCCATATAGAATTTCTCCAATAATTTATTAACATAGTTAGCTTGGTGAATAAAAATTCCACTGGGGAGATGCTCGATCTGCAGGCCGAGGCAAAACTTGGTTTTTCCCAAGTCTTTCATTTCAAATTCTGCCTTTAAGTATGAACACGCTTCTATAATATCTTTGTTTGTCCCAATAATGTTCATATCATCGACATAGACAGATATAATACAATAACCATTAGATGACTTCTTAATGAATATACAAGGACAAATATCATTTTTCACATATCCCTTCTTCAGGAGGAATTCACTCAAATGATTATACCACATTCTACCCGATTGCTTCAAGCCATATAATGACCTTTGAAGTTTGATGCTATACATGTTTCGATTTTTCCCTCTTGTATTGGGATTTTGAATACCTTCGGGTATTTTCATGTATATATCAGCATCTAGTGACCCATAAAGGTAAGCTGTCACTACATCCATCAACTGCATATCTAATTTCATGTTTACTGCCAGTGATATTAAATAGCGGAATGAAATGCCATCAATAACAGGAGAATATGTCTGTTCAAAATCAATTCTGGGTCTCTACGTGAACCCTTGAGCTACCAATCTCGCTTTATATCTAACTACCTCATTGTTTTCATTCCTCTTCCGTACGAATACCCACTTAGATCCTACTGGGATCACATCTTTTGGGGTAAGTACGGTGGGACCAAACACTTTTCTTTTATTAAGCGAGTTAAGCTCTGCCTCAATTGCCTCTTTCCACTTCAACCAGTCAGGGCGCTTCTGGCACTCTGTTATTGATTTTGGTTCTGGATCCAGATTATTATGTGGAATATTACAGGCAACTGCATAGGCAAATGTATCGTCGACGACTATTAAATCTCTGTTATATGTTTCTCCTGTATCAACAAAATTTATGGCAGTTTCTATATTGATATCAACCAGATCATTATCATTTCCCAAAATATTCTGATCTGGATGTTCCGCATTCCAAGTGTTCATATTATTTAGAGCACGTGCAGGTTCACTGGGTTCCCCGTCTTCAGGACGGCTAAGATTTTTCTGGAGTGACTGAGATATTTTACCAATTCTTGTTTTCCGCGGATTTAAATCTTTTGCACTAACTGGTCTCCCGCGCTTCTAGCGATGAGGAGTGTTAGTGTGCATACCTGATCCCTTGGGGACTTCTACTCTCGAAGGAGCATTTACAGCAGGGATATGGGACCTGGTCACTCCTGTATTATCAGTAAAAGCATCTGGCAGGTTATTTGCTAAATTTTGCAAATTAATAATTTTCTGAACTTCCAGTTCAGTTTGACTAGTACGTGGGTCTAGGTACTGAAGATCTTTTTCATCCCATGAGATTTCTCGACATTTCGTTAAATAAGGGCTTTTATCTCCCCCTAATGCCGGGAAATGATCTTCATCAAAAATGCAGTCAGCGTACCTCGCAGTAAACTGATCTCCTGTCATGGGCTCTAGGTATTTAATAATGGAGGGAGATTCATAACCAACATATATACCTAGTTTTCGTTGGGGGCCCATGGAGGTACGGTTTGTAGGTGGTATGGGGGTATAGACTGCACACTCGAATACACGCAGATGGGAAATAGTGGGTTCTACACCACGTAGTAGTTGCAAGGGGGAATAATCATGGTATGCAGTGGGTCGGATTTGTATTAAAGCTGCAACATGCAATACTGCATGTCCCCAACAAGAAACCGGTAAACCGGACTTTTGCAATAATGGTCTAGCAATCAATTTAATACGCTTAATCAGAGATTCAGCTAGACCATTCTGAGTATGGACATAAGGTACAGGATGCTCCACTTTGATGCCCAAGGCCATACAATAATCATTGAAAGCCATTGATGTGAATTCTCCAGCATTTTCCATTCTTATTGATTTAATTGGATAATCTGGGAATTGGGCATTTAACTCTATAATTTTAGCAATAAATTTTGCGAAAGCTTTGTTCCTCGTGGACAATAGACTAACATGAGTCCAACGAGTGGAAGCATCAATAAGGACCATAAATATCTAAATGGCCCAGAAGGTGGGTGGACTAATTGGTCCACAAATATCGCCTTGCAATCTTTGCAGAAAAATAGGCGACTCATGTCCAACCTTAGTACGCGACGGACGTACAATATATTTACCTTTCGCACAAGCAACACATGTAAACATATTTGGCGAAAGTACATGAGATCTTAAAAGGTTATAGCCAGCAGAATTAGATATGATCCGACCCATCATATTCTGCCCAGGATGACCGAGACGGTCATGCCACAACTGAAAAGAATGTGAATTTTTTAGTTTCATGGTTAATGCAACACATGAATTATTGGGTTGAATATAGGTATAATATAACCCTGAAGATAAGGAGGCAAGTTCCTCAACCTCTCGCTTTTTACCAGAGATCAACTGAGTCATGATTAAGAACTCATCATTGTTCTTAGTCTTGGTTTCGATATGAAAACCATTTGATCGAATATCCCTGAAACTCAGCAAGGTTCGTTTAGATTGGGGATACAACAAAGCATTTTCAATTAGTAACTCTGTACCCTTAGGGAGGATGATGGATGCTCTTCCGGAGCCCACTATTTGTACCTCATCATTAGTAATGGTAGTAATATTACTACTTGATTTGTTCAAGGTACGAAAAAACCTCCTATCAGTAAGGATAGTGTGTGTGGTTGCACTATCCACCAAACACAATGCTGGTTCATGCTCCATTGTGTGGACAATGATTTTGTAATGCTGTAAGATCTGAGAGGTAAAAACCAAAAGGAAAATCAGGTCAAATAAGTGATCATGATGAGTAACTTCTTTTAAAAAGTAAGATCCTTCTAGGAAGTAAAACTCGAGAAGTAAAGGAATTCCTTCGGGAAAGTAGGGAACCTTCGAAAAGTGCCCTCAGAAAAATTTCTTCCGAAGGTAACTTTAGGAAGACTACTAACTTTTACCTACCGGTCAGAGAGCTGAACGATCACTTTAGAAGGTAACTTCTCAGACAGTGGCTATTCATTATTTACTTACTTATCAAATTCGCACAAAAAAAATAGTAAGTAAAGAGTAAAAAACGAACCATCCATCATGATAAAATAGAAAAACATAGATGCTAAGTCATGAAAATGATAAAAAAAAAAAAAACATAGGTTCATAACCCACAAACATAAACAAATCACTCCTGATCACCAAAGTCATCAAGCTCATATTTTAGAAGGTCATCGTCATCATCATTCATTACTGCATTTGCTTAAGGCAAATTAGTATTAGTATGATGAGATTCTCTTCCTGACGGCTGCTTATCATTTTTCCTTTGCATCATTTTGTATGCTTCAACCAGATGCTTTGGTGTGTGGCACGTACGAGACCAGTGCCCCTCACACCCACACCGATAGCAAATTTGTGACCTCGATGAACCTTGATCACTCCGTTTCTTATCTTGGGCCCGGGAGTCATTACCGCCTTTGCCTCTACCACTTCGGTTGTTTCGACCGTGACCTCTACCACGACCCCCTCCTCGACCCCTTCTAGAATTACTTCCCTGGGCAATATGATGTGCTTTAGGCACTGGTGCAGACCCAACCGATCGTGCGTTATGGTTTTTCATCAACAACTGGTTGTGCTTCTCGGCCACAAGAAGTGCAGATATAAGCCGAATTGTAATCAATTACTGACTTATAGTCTTGAAACCTAAGATTAAGCCGGTCAAATTGGGCTTGAGGGAGTACAATTGATGACTGCTGGTTAAAACGGTCCTTCAGGGACTTCCATAATGCAAAAGGGTCTTTTTCAGTCAGGTATTCATTTTTCAGGTCGTGGTTCAAGTGGTGACGTAAGAAAATGAGAGCCTGCGCCTTCTGGGCGTCAGTACACTGTGACATAGCAACAATGGTTTGGCTCAACTCTTTAGACGCGAGATGAATCTCGATGTCTAGGGCCCAAGTTAAATAGTTGCCCCCGTCAAGTGAGAGCTCAGTAAATTCTCGTTTAGTGATAGAAGACATGATCTACAAAAACATATTATCCATGCAGTCATTTTGGATGCATTTCCCCAAAAGAACATAAAAGCCAATAATGGGAATAATGCAAAAACCATTGTCTCTCTATTACGTATACAAATATTACACACATATATATTAACTCGTATATATATGTTGACGAACAAAAGTATATATGCACGTATGTATACATCCAAAATATCACACCCGAATATACAAACATGCATATACAAAATTATTTACATTTATATGTATATATAAGTACGAATATATAAAATTGCAGAATGAAAAGTTTTATACATATATCATTATATACATACATAATGCGCAACATATATCATTATATACATACATAATGCGCAGCAACAATATTACAGGAAAATAAATCATGCGTAGCAACATGTATCCTTTTTCCTTTTCCTCTAATAAACAAAAGAAAAATATATGCATACGTAATATGAAATTGTAAAGATGAAAATGGATGTATATATACTGTCGTTTGCTAAACTAAAAATTGGAATATGGATATTCTAACACTAACACCATATATTAAAGCAAAGATGAAGCAGAAGGAAACACATCGGCAGAAAAAATACATCCAATATAAATTCATTATCAAACAGCCAGGGTCTTATGAAAAATTTAGACAAAGGCATAGGAATAAATAATAAGAGTCTTAAGAGACCAGTACCGTTCACCGGAGATATAGAACACTCGTGCTGATAACGTGTTGTAATTTGGCTTGTCGATTAGCTCAGTTCTCGTGTGGTGATTGCCCGGTAATTGCTTGGAGATTATGTATATGATAATATAGTGTAGAGAAAAGGGAAAAAGGAGAAGAAGAACAATAACACAAGATCACAAGAGCTCATCCATTCATTAAGCAATCCATATCAATATATACACATTTCACAACCTTTCATTTCCTTTAACATAAACAATGAAATAATGGAAGGCAAATGGAGAGTCCTAAGATTTAATGGCCATCAAATAAAACATTTATAACAATAAACAATTTCAAGTATACTTCATAATTCATGTTTTCTCACACAAAAGCATAATTGACGGATAATCTTTCCAAATCTCAATAGTTCACCTTATGGAAAAACTTTTAATCTCAAGTAAACACCTTAGACGGTCTTAAGATGCTTAAACATAATGCACTACCGTATATAAGTTCACACATAAAGTTCAACTTAACAAAGAATTTTTATAATTCCTAACATATGCAATTCTAAAGGCATATATAAATTCACATAACTCGAAAATATAATGTTATGCTAGTGAACAATTATGCATGAAATTAAATAAGCTCATATCCAAATAAATTGTACACCATAATAGCAATTTAAAATGAGCTATAAAATTATTATTCAAATAATAACATAAATCCAAGACTATAAGGATTATAAAATTTGAATAATAACAATAATCAATAATAACAATATACTTTTCAATAATTGAAAGGTTTTAACTTGTATGTCCAATACAAAAAATTATTCAATGCATATAGTACGTAAACTTTATGAGAACTAGCTTAAAATTGTAAATTCTAACCATATCAAAACCATATGATATGCTGACATTTACAAAATAAATTCTCATTAAATTGCATAATTTAAACCATAATATTATTCACTTAATTGAATTATATGCATAAAATAATCATTAAAAATATGAATATAAAATCAAATATTTATACTAAATCAAAGTGGGCATCACAATCCAAAAACTATAATGATAACAATGTTACAACACATTGATTCCTCAGTTCAAAACCAATAACCGTTATTACTGTAATAAAGCTTATGTAACAGTAATAACTAAACAATCAATTTCCTCAATCCTTAGTAGTAATAACTATAAAACATTACAAAATGTTATCATTGATAACACATGTTTTGGATAAAAAACGAGATTGATTCAAAATTATGATATCAAATCATATCGTCAAAATCCAAAACTCATGATGATAGTAACGGCACAAATCATTGATCTATCGGTTCAAAACCCGATAATCGTTATTACTATAATAATTTTAATAATTATTATATAGTATAGTAATAACGGAATAATCAACTATCTTAATTGTAACCGAACAAATGTTACATAATATCATCATTATTACCATAAATGTTTTGGATAAGTAAATTCAAAACATAACTCTTATAATCATAAATTGAAATCATTATGGCAAGACTAAAAAGGAAAATAATATTCAATTGCCACAAACATATGCATTTTCCAAAATTGTGATACAAAATCACACTCCATAATTAAAAATATTATCAAATTATGACAAAATTTCAATGAATAGCCATAATAATCACATAATATTATAATAATTAGGAGATTTAAAATGGAAAAACAAATTGCTAAAATCACAAGCCTTTAAAACATTTTTAGGGAAAATTTTTAAAACTCAATAAAATTAAAATCCGAAAAACTTTAATGTTGAATTTAATATGAATTTCATTATTAAATTAAAATTCAAATAGCAAATTTAAAACTTAATATTTGCCTAAAATGAATAATAACTTAATAATGTATAACATTTCAATTAGATGATTACTTAGAAGAAGTCCAAAAATGATGGAAGAACAACCAAAGCAAGCCCAATAAACCAAAGTAGGCTTTTTTTTTCTTTTTAATATTGGCCCAGTTCTGGCCGAAATGGGGTAGACCCGGCCCAAGACCAAATAATCCACCATCATCTTCTTCAATCAACCAAAGCTAGCAGCCATGTTAACAAAATCGGCGCCATCTGGAGGGGAGAGAACCTGTGCCGTCCGACCAAACTACGAAGAGCAGCGACAGCCAACCGCCCTCCACCGCAACGTAGCCCGTTGTCCTCACCGCGACACCACAACCGGATCCCTCTCGCCGTCGACTGGAGGTAGAGGAACAGCGACAACCCATCGCCAGCATCGTCTGAAAGAGAAGGAAGCAGGACGTCACCGGGAAAGCCAACCTCAGCATCGCCACCTCTCCTGGTTGCAACGCCAGCATCGCCGCCGTTATACTGTATATATATTATATAAATCAAAATATGTATCTATCTTGTAATTAAACAACTAGGCAGAGATTAAACAAGCTCTGATACCAAATATTAGAATAAACATGCATTATTGTAATGATCTAACCTAATAGCGGAAGCCAATTGGATCAAGCATCTCCAACCATAGTTGTTGCATTGCTTGAAGAACGATAGTTGATACCTTCATTGCATCATTGTTTCAAGAATTTCAATAGGTTAAAGTTTGTTGTTTGTTGTCTACCACTAATCTCCTGATAGTAACTAGATGGTGTAGTTGTGAGACTGTGTCAGGAGCAGTGGAGGACTTGCTTAAATAGCCTATGTGCCATCATTATAGGCTAAGTAACGGAAACCGTTACTTTCGTTTCAAACCACGCCATAATGACCATAAATGACCTATTACATGCCCCACTTAATAGTGCTATAATGTATGAAAATGTTACAAACCTTAGATCAATTTTTTTTAAAAAAAATATGCGGATGCATTTTCTTAATTATCGTCAACTTCACTATGCATTTTAGAACACTATATTATGGATTGTGTTACAACTAAATATGCATTCTTGTATAACTTTTAAAAAATTAATGAAAAAGCTACATTTTAAATCTAAATCGTAAATGCTAACCCGCAATAACAATTGAACCCCTAAACCAAATTAAAAAAAAAAATCAGTCATAAACTCTAAAATTCAAACATGAAGTGCAATGCACTTTTTGCATTTTTGCAAGTGCAATCTTTTAATATACTAATTACTAAATATGCAAATCTAAAAAATTTTGAGAATAGTACATAGATTGCATAGTAAAGTTGGTGATAATTATGAAAATGTCACTACAATTTTGTTTTCATATATGATATGATCCGCTTAATTTTTTTTAGATATAAGGCTAAGATTTATTATTAATTTTCTTCTAATAAGAACTTGTTCTTATTTATATATATATATATATATATATATATATATATATATATATATATTACCCCGTTAATTGTTATTTCTAAAAATGTTGGGTCCACACTTATTATAACGATTAAACATATCATACATCATACAATCTATAAAAACTATTAAATATGTTTTATTTTACATATACTTTTATGACAATAATTTTTTAAAAAATATTATTACTAATTCTAGATCCTATATACCAACTCAGGACAATTTTTATGCAAAAACTCACCAACAAATATGGAATTTATATTGTATTAATTTTAAATCAAAATAGAAATTACAACCAAACAAAAAATACTAAAGGAACTGGAGCTATAAATACACATCTCATTCTTCACTATCAATATACTTAATCTCAAATCTTAAATGTCAAGCAATAATAGTACTAGAAGGGTGCCTAGGGGTCGCCAAAGAATTCCCCTCTCTAGGATTGAAAATGATGCTCGTCGTACTGTCACATTCTCAAAGCGTCGCTTTGGCTTGTTCAAGAAGGACAGTGAGATTTCAACACTTTGTGGCGTGGAGATCTTGGTAGTAGTTTTCTCACCCAATAATGAAAAGGTTTATACATTCGGCAGTCCTAGCGTGAATGCTGTCCTGGACAAATACGTTGCTGAAAGTGAAAACCGTACAATAGAAGCCAGCGTCACCAAAGAGCTTCTCCGTTCTCGGAAAGAGGCAGATATCAGATTTCTGAATCTTCAAATTAATGTGCTTGAAGCAGCAATTCAACATGAAATGGAAGTAAATGAAGCTTTGACTGAAGCTGCAAAAGGTATGCCTTCTATTTCTAATCTCCCATTGGCAAATCTACTATCCATGAAACAGCAAATGGAGATACTTCAATCGAATGTGTTTCAAATACTAAACCCACAACCTACAATGCCGGTCCAGATTCAAGCCATCCATGAGCCCATGACTACTACTCAATCTGATAGCGGTTGCTTCTTTGGATCTTCATCACATTTTGGAAGAAATGATGATGTTAATCCAAGAGGTGCAACTCCATTTTAAGAAGCCATCCAGTAAGAAGACCAAATAGCGCCCGATCTATTCTTAATTAGAAGGATTAAAAGATTTACTGCTTTGTTTTATTTTATTCTTGTTATATGTTGCTTTATATCAATTTTATGTTTATTATGCTTTTATGTTATTTGTGATCATTATTATATGAAAAATATTGGGTGCAATTATCAATATAATTTATTTCAACATTATCATTTGTTATATTTGTTGTACTGTGTTTCTCTATGCGCTAAATCTCCATTTATCTATTAAATCGCAATTATTTAATACACCATGTAATTAATAATTCTATTCTATCCACTTTATCATTTGTCATTTTTGTTGTGTATCACTTATAAAGAGTGTCTAACTTTTAATCAAGAATTATTTATGAAGAAGAATGAAACAAAAGGCTTATGACTTACAATATAAAATGCAATACATACAGAAGAACCTTCTCAAGCTCTCAAAGGTGCTCTTGGATGTTGAATATCAGCTTCACACATTATTGCTTTGCTTATACTACTCTCCATTTAAATAAGTCAACTTCCTTATTTCACAGTTGTTATATTAAACTTTGAGATTTTTAATCGTCTTTGATAACTTCATTCTAACACAAAAAATATTATATTCTAGTTATTATCACATGCGAAAACCAAGAAATTCGATGATTAAGTGCTAAAGGATTGGCAAATTAAAATTGAATAGAGTATTTTTGGTTGAAGGTCTGAAAGCTAACTGAATCAGCATACGCCAATTATGCAATAATCGTCCTCAATGTTAATTTCTCTAATGATGAATGTTTTTTTTTTAAAGCAAATCACAGTGTACTTATAGAGGAGTGGTCTTCCAAAATATTGTATATTTAGAGCCTTAGTAACAACAAGGATCTAGCAAGTAATATGTTTGCAAAATTGAATTGGGAATTTCCATTATTAATTTAATGTTTGACGAAGTGTATTTTTGGATTAACGATAGATGTAAGCTTATGTTTCTCTCAAGCACAAGGTAAAACCTTTATTGAAATCTGAACCCTTAAGAAAGATCATATGAGTAAGATAGAAGTACAATAAGTGTTTAGATTATCCTCGCACGTGACCAAATATAGAACAGAATAAGAGTTCACATATATGTCACTAAACAGGAGGCAGAAGCCTAAAGCAAACACACCATTGATGGAGTTGGTTGTGAGTCTGGTTGTGAGTCAACAAATGATTCCACTGAGGTTCGAACTCACTCCTTGCATATGGAAGTGTACACCGGGTGTCGCTTGACCACAAGGTCTTTGGCGGCCAATCCATTTTTAGTAAGAAGGATTAGAAGATTTACTGTTGTATTCTATTTTATTCTCTTTATATGTTTTTTATATCATTTCTTACGTTTATTATGGTTTTATGTTACATGTGATCATTATTATTTGAAAAATATTTGGTGCAATTATGAATTATCAATATAATTTCTTTCAACATTATCATTTGTTATATTTGTTATATATGTTTCTCTATGCGATCTATCTTCATTTATCTATTATTAATATACAATCTAATACAATCTAAGTAATAATTCCATTCCACTTTAATACATACTTTATTGGGCATCATCTCTTTCTTGTTATTTCTTTAAATGCTAGGTCAATTCCTACATATTGAATAAAAGGCCAATACATTGTACAATATAAAAGCAAACTTTGATAGTAGCCCTGTTTGGTAAATAATCAGCCTATCAGCCAATTTTAACTTATTTGACCACTATTAGTTGTTTGGTTAATAAGCTTTTTGTAACTTCAAAATGCTAAAATTCAAAAGGCTACTCAAATTAAAGCAACCTTTTCAATTAGCTTTTTGATAAAAGAAATTATACCAAAAAGCTATCAGCTAACAGCTAATTTATCAAACAACTTTCTAGAATCAGCTAATATTATCAACAAATTATACCTTCTAACCCAAACAGCCAACCCAATCAGCCAACAGCCATTTACCAAACAGGGCCAGTAGAATTCGAACTTAAAAACTAAATTTTGGTGTGCTTCAACATCCGTTCCAAGGCTAGCAGAAACAATAAGGAAAGAAATAGAGATCAACATAGTATATAAAACTAGATCGTAGAAAATAAAGAAATTGTATATGCATGTACTCCAAATTTTATAGTATTTCGAAAGCTTTCCACTTTGCTAAGCAAACTCCCAAAGGTGATAGTCATATTCATTATAGCAAATATACAACTATACAAGATTTAAAGGACTACTCTACACACTATAGCAAATATACAAGATTTAAAGGGACTACTCTACACAATTGTAGAAATCATCTATTAATTGTGACTCTAACCTAGACTCACTATATATATACTAGAACTTAAAACTACACAAGATTTTTCTTTTTCTTTTTAAAGGGAACACAAGATTTTTCTATTTAATTTTGTGTATCACTTGTAACAAATATCCAACTCAATCAAGAATTTATGAAGAATAAAACAATTGCTTGAGACTTAAATGTGCTATTGGCCTGGATGTTTAATATCATCTCCACACATTGCTTTCTTGGTCTGATTCTCTCCATTTAATTAAATAGGCCAACTTCCTTGTTTTACAGTTATTGTTGAATTTGGGATCCTTAATTGTTTTTGATAATTTCCAACACAAAAATATTGTAATTATCACATGCGAAAAAAAATCAGATGAGGTGCTACATATTACTATGGTATGATTGGGAAGATAACGACCTATTGTTTTAAATTGAAAAAGAAGGATGGAATTAAATTCGACCTCTAGGTAAAGAAGGCAACAAATCAAGAAAATTTTGGTTAGGAAAGATAAAATTTATCAAGTGACTCATTAAATATTTGGTGCAATTATGAATTATCAATATAATTTCTTTCAACATTATCATTTGTTATATTTGTTATATATGTTTCTCTATGCGATCTATCTTCATTTATCGAGTCATTACCTAAAATGTGTGAATTTTGAGGGGGCAAGACAAATTTGTGCTATTTTGAAACCTTAAACTATTTTATGTAAAGTACTTATGGAATTGTTGTCTTTTATATTTGAATTTCCATGAAACGGCAATCACATTGCCTTTCTTTCACTATCCATTATTTTTCTTTTCTTTTTCTTTTAATCCAAAAGAAGGCAATGTTATTGCTTTCTTTTCCCTCTCAATTTCTAAAAAAGAAAGCAATGAGATTGCCTTCTTTCCCTATTTATTTCTTAAATATTATTAATTATTATATTTATTTATTAAATCTGCTCAAGTGTGGACGCGTCTTAACATGTTAACAGTACAGTGCGGTTCACACCACTCAATATTATAAAATGCACCACTCAATGTTAGAAAACGCACCACATGAAAATACACAAAAACACCAAAAAACACACCACACACTCAAAATAATGCACCATAACTCCCTTGCCCCTAATTGTGTATTTCCAAACACTGTGTGGTGTATATTTCCATATTTAGTGGTGTGTTTTTGGTGATGTGTACCTAACGGTGCATATTTATATGGTGCATTTTCTAACACTGAGTGGTGTATATCTGTATACATAGTGGTGAGGCCACACTGTTCACACGTTAAGACGCGTTCACACTTGAACTCTACTATATATATATATATATTGAACATAAACATTTCATCATTTAAGGATAGAATAACAAAACTATATGAAGTTTGATAATCAAAATTAATTCAGTACAACGAAATATTAAGCATGAGTTGTCTAGTGGTAGAATAGTACGTACTCGATCTATAATGGTAAACGAATTATGGGTGTGTGTTTCAGGATTCAGTTTGGTTTTTCAATATCGGTTTCAGCATAGGTATTTCGGTATTTAAAAATGATACCAATTAGTTTAACATTATAGTTTTGTTCGGTTTGAGTTCAATTTCAGTTTGGGATTAGTTCGGTTCAATTTAAGAACCCCAATTTTTCAAAATTTCCTAATTTCCAAACACACTACCAAACAATAAATATTCACATAGTCAAAATCCAAAGTCTAACCATTATATACCAAAATAGCAATCCGAAGTTCAAACACAGTACAATACGAAGTACTAATTACCAAACATCAGTTGGTTTTTTTACCAACTGATTGTTCAATTGGGTCACTTGGAATGTTTTGTTGACAAGATGAAGAATCATCCATCTGTATAGTTAATATTTGGAGAACAAGTGATAAGTGCCAAAATGTTCATGTTTTCACCTTGCATTTAAGTTTATATTCCTTGTCATTTGTTATAATTTTGCCCAAAATGTTCTCAATTGATTCATTTGTGTGTTTAAGCCCAATTATTGGTGATTTAGATGAATTGAATGATTTTTGGAGCATTTCGGATGCATGTAGAGTCAATGGAAGCCAATGAGAAGCTATGAAGATGGGAGAAACACCTCTAAGAGAGCCAAATTATGGTGTTTTTAATGGTGTTGGTCATTTGGACAAACAAAGGCAAAATTGGAGCAAAAGAGCAAGAAGTTGAGATTCCCACACAATTCGTCCACTGCTCGGTTTTTTGACCATATATCTGCGTAGGAATGTCCAAATCAAGTGATTTTTAAATCATTGGAAAGCTAACTTGAAGGGCTACAACTTTGATAAGGACAACAAATACTAATTCAAAATATTTAGGGGTGAAATTTAGCCTAGAAGACAGGCAATGTGCACAGAAATCCTTCTCGCAAAAGGTCACAATTGTGGCCACGGGGCTGGCCACGCTAGTGGCCACTGGGCAGTATGCCGTGTGTTTCTGGCCACGGGCTTGACCACACCCATGGCCATGCCCGTGGCCAGCCTTTCTTGCTTGTATTTAACCTCGTTTTTAGCCATTTCAACTCGGTTCCGACCCATTTTAGAACCCTAGCTTCTCTCTTTCATTTTCTTTGATATTTTTAGGTTAGATTAGGCTTATATTTAGGTTTCTAAACATTTTGGAATCTTGGATTGAATTATTTAAACTTGGATTTCAAGGATTTCATATCCATTTTCACTAGATAAGTTCTTCTTCTCTTTATTTCATTTCTTGCAATTTACTTTCTTGTTTTATTGCTTTGATCTTTATCTTGTGTTTGTTATTGAATTTCTTGTTGATTATGAATCTTGTGTTATTTTTCATTATGCTTATGTGTGATTAGTTCTCCTTGGAGGGAGGTAGGGATATAGGCTAGGTATTTGATGAATGATTTTGAATTGGTTAATGATAGTTGAGACATGACTTTGATGTTGTTGATTGACATGATTATTTGAGTCCCGATTAGGGAGTGACAACGTAATCTAAGTTGAAGGAGTTGATCAACCATGCTTCACCTTTGAGAGAAGGGGAGTGTGTGATGTTATGAACACCAAGTGTTTGATGAAATGCCTCTTAGACATTCTTGAGTCATGAGAATGTCCTTGAATGTTCTAGGAGTGTGGGATGACCTTGAGAAAGGCTTCCCTATTGTTATATGACATCTATCATCTTTTGGTCCCCAATTTGGTTTCAATATCTTGACCTACCTTTAGTTCCTATCTACCTCCACTTTATTATCAATTGTTTTCATTATAGTTTGTTGTTCGTTATTGTGTTTGTATCCAAATCAACCCTTCGGTTTAGCTAGATTTCCATAAGGAACATTAGTATCTTATGCTTGAAACACTAAAGCTCTACTCCTATCGCCAATCCTTGTGAGAACGATATCCGGTGTAAGGATACCCTCTTACACATCCACTCACCCAAAACACTTCTTCATCAACAAGTGTCAAATATTGTATAGTTAATTTTTAGACAAAATCCGTCATTGCTTGGCAAAATATATTTCCAGTGCACTGGAATATTATTTTCCTGTGCACTAGAAATATATTCCAATACTGTAAAATAATATTTCAGTGCACTAGAAATAAATATTTTCGGTACTTCCAAGCACTGAAAAAAAAAAGTAGAATGATGTTGGAGCACATTAATTTCATAGAAACATGAAACTAAAGAAAATAATGAATATTGTAAAAATAACTAAAGTTAGAGATAATTGTGAGGCAAAGAACAATTGTGGCAAACAACAAAAGTGCAAAGTAAGGAACAAGACATAAAGAAATCAAATAAAAAAATTTAACAAAGATACTCGTGAGAATATGAGCTGAACGGTGGAGCAGGCAATAAGGGACTTTGATCCTCTTATAACGGTATTTGGTTCGATTTGATTTTTTACAGAACCGTTCAGTTCGGTTCAATATACAATAATCCATTACCACTCGGTTAGGTTGTGCAGTATACTACCGAACCGAACCGGGGGTACGATTCGGTTTGAGAAAATCTAACCGAATTGCCCATCCCTAATACGAACTTTGATTTTATTTGTTTGTTCTTTTTGATTGAATATTTTTTTGTGCCTATAAAAAGAATTTCAAAAGTATTCATCTATGCTCTCATTCTTGCATGGTCTTATTTTGGTGAGTATATAAAAATTCCATTATTTAAGATCATATATACAAAAAGAAAAAAAAACTCGTAGAAGATGTCTTAAGAGATTATTACAAATGCACTTCTATTTTTTACAAATGTCTTAAAAGTAGTATAATAAAATAAAATTTCTTTATTTTTGTCTTTTTAGCATTTTTATCTTCTTGCACTCTTGATGATAAGACATTCTCTTTTGTCTCACTTTTTTTTGTCACCATTTGATAATAATTTGTCACTATTCTTTGACTAAATTTGATTCATCTATTTAAATATTTGTCCGAATGTCCGTAGAACTTGATCATAGATATTGAGCTTTCATTAGTAGTAATTCGAATAATACAAATATACAATGGTAATACTCAAAAATTTCTTGATAGGACAGATTCATCTTGATAGCAATATGTACATTGATTTAGAGAAGTAATACGCCACTTAAGAAGTATTAGGATTCAATGATTAAAAACAACTTTTGGTAATACGCCACTTAATAAGTATTATTAAAGAAATTCAGTAATTTTAAACAGGAAGCACCAGTGGTCTAGTGGTAGAATAGTACCCTGCCACGGTACAGACCCGGGTTCGATTCCCGGCTGGTGCAGTCAGTTAAGCAATGATGAAAGCTGCGCTCTTGTGGTGATTTGGGTCTCCACAACTTGTCCGATCGTAATCGGACGACAATCAGCGCCACTGAGCTTCACCTTTTTATTTTTGGTGGACTATTTCCACATAATTAGTAGAAGCTCCCCAATATGTTTAACATTTTTATCTTCAAATTATTCAATAGTAAAATTAACATTTAATGTATTATGGATGTATAAATATTATATAATTAGTCATATTTTGTTACGTCATTAAAAACGTAAATTTGATCTTATTAAATTTTTTTGCAAATAATTTCTTTTTAACTTTGAATATTTAATTAATCTCAAAAATTTGTCATTATTTTTAAGAATATGTGTAACCATTAATCCAAAATTATGTTTTATGATACTTAGGGTGTGTTTGGTTGGGGGGTTTAGACATAGGGAATGGGTATGAAAGTGATTGCTAGTGTTTGGTTGATAGTTTTGAGAATGCTACTATGGGTTTGAAATACCCCATTAATGAGAAAATTCATACCCTTATTAAATAAGGGTTTCATTTCACTTCCTCATTTCTTCCCCAACTATTAATAATCATTCACATTCCACCCAACTACCAAACATGCTAAATACTTTTACCAAAACCCATTACCCTTACCATGTTTGGTAGCATTATGCTATGTAGATATTATGCTAAATACTAAGGGTGCGTTTGGTTCGCACATGGGAATCACTTTCATACCCATTCCCTATGCCTAAACCCCCAACCAAACACACCCTTATTTCTAACCTTAACACAACCGATATGTAAGGTGAAAGGAAATTTGTCACCATTATTACCTTTATATCTCATTGGCATTAATGGTTGTTCTATAAAAGGACAATCGGATTTGAGATCATATGTGACGACAAAGGATTGTCAAGAATGAATATAATAAAATATTTTTTTGTAGAAGGTCTCAATTCAAAGAAAACTTTATCATCATAATAAGTCAATTATGCAATAATAATATCAATGTTAAGTAGTTCTCTCATGATGAATATATATTGATGGATTTAATTAACCTTGGGTGTCCGAATTAATAAACTCAATAAATAAAAGAAGAATGATAATAAGGTGATTGCAGAGAATCAATAAACAATAACATAAGGTGGCAAACGTTTTTTTATAAAGATCACTTAATCTTGATCACTAATTATTAATTTGAGTTGAATCTTGTTTACTAGTTTATTATTTATGGTCGTTTATGATTTGCGTTGAAGATCATATATTAAATTTAGTCTTTTCAATAGTTGTTTCACATATTTGTGCCTTCCAGTGCACATTTTTATCTTTCAGTGCACATTGTTGTCCCTTCCGATGCACATTGTTGAAGATAGTAGGTGGCGAATTTTTTTTTTTAAAGAGCAGTTGATCTAAGGCTGAAATTTATCGACATGCTTCATCTGAGGCCTTCTTCGTACTAGAGCCTAAGCATATATATATATATATATATATATATATATATATATATATATATATGTATGTATGTATGTATGGAAGAGTTTAGGTGTGGGTATAGCTCCTCATGCAGTTGTGCGATTACGCACCTTAAGCAGTAAAATGGCGCACCTTAAGTACACAAATCACGCACCTTAAGCTAAGAACGCAAATCACACACCTAAAGTTTTTAAATGGTGCACATTTAATACACAAACTATGCACCTTAAGCACACAAACAAAGCACCTTAAGTACACAGACAACGCACCTTAAGCTAAGAACACAAACCACACACCTAAAATTTTTAAATGGTGCACCTTCAATAGACAAACTACTCACCTTAAGCACACAAACAAAGCACTTTAAGAATACAAACCACCCACCTAAAGTATTAAAATGGCGCACCTTAAGTTTCAACACTGATGCACCTTAAGCACAGAAACCACGCATCTTAAGAAGGAAAACCACGTACCTAATTAAGCAACCGCACAACTACACCGGAGAAGACATATGTGTGTGTGTGTGTGTGTGTGTGTAGTTGATGGTCTCAGGTGCAGTTAAATTTGACTTATTGATCTTGCCTAAATCAACATTCAAGATTAACAATGATTAAAAAATGCGCGGTGACAATTTGGTCTTTTTGCATTTAGGTCAAATTTAAGGTGCGTGAATTTTCTTCTTAAGGTGCATGAGTTTTGTGCTTAATGTGAGTCAGTTGTTGAAACTTAAGGTGCATGACTTTTAATATCTCTAGTTTTATACTATTATTTGTCCCTCAATTTAGTTGGTTTTATTGCTTATTTTCTTTACCTTGGTGAATTTGAGACTCGTTGGTGTGTTACATTTGCCTAAAGCTTAGTTTATTCACAACGAGAAGCCAAGGAAGAACTTTTGGACATCTTGGACAAGTTTCGGAAGCATAGGAATCTACCCAAGGACGGAAAGGAACAACGGAGCACAAAAGGAGTCAGCTCTCAAAAGAAGAGGGCACCACACGACCATGTGGGTGCCCATGTGCTGCCAGACAGACAACAGAAAAGTCGCAACCCCACACGGCCAAACATATGGTCGTGTGGGTGCGCATGACCTTTTCAGTTGTCCAGTATTTAATGACGCAATTTTCTAGTTTTTGGGGTATTCCGAGGCCTAATTTAGTTTAGCTTATTTTTCCTTCTCTTTAGAGTTTTCCCTAGCATAGATTAGCTCAGATTTACATACTCTAACTTGTTTTCAAGCTTGGAATCGCGAATTAAATTCGAATTTACTCTTCCATCGTTAGTAAAGTTCTTCTTCTCTTTATTACTTTATTTCTCATATTTGCTGCTATATTTTCAATGTTTCATTCTTTCTTTGCTTTAGTTACTTCAATAATGCGAGAGTAATTCGTTTAAGGGTTTAGATTAGGGATCTATTGCTAGTCTTGATGCTCAATTTGTGATTATTGCATAAAGGGATTGAATTGTTTACCTAGGGTTTATGTTGAATTGGGATTGAATTCTACTTGTTATTAATTGATGGCCACAATTGATTGCTAGTCTAGGAGAGAATTTCATCACAACGAAAGTTGGGTGAAAGACTCGAGCCTTACCAATTTCAACCCAATTTTTCCTACTATGAGAATAGGGGTAATTTGGGGGTTTACAATGCTTTTGTGTTTAAGGTTATGATTGATGCATCACGAAAGTGGGCAATCTTAGCTTAATTTTGTTTATTGATTATGAAAGTAGCTGAACTGAATTCTTGAATGCATTGCAAATAAATCCCTAGGTTAATTTTTCCTCCCCTAATTCTAAGTTTGTTAGAGCATCAAGATTGCAATACCCCTAATTTGGTCCATTTCCTTATCATTCAGTTTATTCCTTAGTTAATTTGCATTCTTTTTACTTTCCACGCTTAATCACCATTTACTTGGATTCTAGTGAATTCCATCACTTTAGTGCCTAGAATTTCTTAATTCACACAAATACGTGTCATAACCCCAATCCTCAGCGGAACAACATTTTCACCCTCATATTTACTATCACCACTTTACTCATCAACTTTGCTTCTTATGGTGCGTGGTTTTCATTTTTAAGGTGCGTGAGTTTCCTTCTTAAGGTGTTCGATTTGTATATTAAGGTACGTGGTTTGTGTACTTAAGGGTGCGCCATTTTAAACCTTTAGGTGCGTGGTTTGTGTGTTTAAGGTGCGTGACTTGTATTCTTAAGGTGCACAATTTTAATGCTTAAGGTGCGTGATTTGTTTATTAATTTTATAAACAATTTCATAAATTTCTTTAGGTTGTCGGTCATCCCAGGTGCTTAGATAAGAGCATTAATGGAGGACGTGCATTTGTTGTTTTTAATAATTTTCATTGATTTGAGCAATTGATCAAACTAGATCAATGGCTTAGATCTAACCCATTTTTTTTTTTACCTAGAAGCAGTCCCGCACCCAGGGACGGAGTCAGAAATTTTGTCCAGTGGGGGCGAAATATAGTCATAAGTATTGTTGGATATAGGCGAAAAATAAAAACATCAAAACTTTATAAAAATATTCATAACAAAATATGAAACATAATTAATTTGATTAAATAATTCAAATAGTAAACACATTATAAATTACAAATATCTCAAATATAGTCATAAATATTATTGGATATAGGCAAAAAAATAAAACACATCAAAACTTTATAAAAATATTAAAAACAAAATATGAAACATAATTAATTTGATAAAATAATTCAAATTGAAAACACATTATAAATTACATATCTCATTATTAATGTTTTAAAAAGTTATGTGTATATGTGTATTAAAAAGCAGTTGAAAGCCATAGAGGATTTAAACCTTAAACATTTACTAGTGAAAGACACATCTACCAACTCAACTAACTAACCAATTGATGAGAACTATGTGTTTGTATATTAATAATTCTCAACCATAACTGTACAGATTACAAGTATATATATAGGAAGAGAGTCATAACCAGAATAGAACTAAGTCTCATAATGACTCAAATATGTAGAGTCTTAATACTCCCCCTCAAGCGGAGGGTATGAAAGTAACCTGCAGCTTGTCTCTCAGGAAAGAAAATTGAGGCCCTACGAGTGGTTTGGTGAAGATGTCAGCCAGCTGATCTTTGGTGGAAATAAAGTGTACCTGAATGTCACCTGAAGCAACCCTGTCACGCACAAAGTGATAATCAATCTCTACATGCTTTGTACGGGCATGAAAGATGGGATTATCACACATATATGTGGCACCAAGATTGTCACACCACAGCTTGGGCACTGGTAGTGGTGTAACACCTATTTCACGTAACAGAGAAAGGATCCACAGAACCTCAGCACACACATCTGCCAGGGCTTTGTACTCAGCTTCAGTAGAGGATCTAGCAACAGTCTTCTACTTCTTGCACACCCAGGACACCAGATTAGTCCCAAGAAAAACAGCAAACCCACTGGTGGACTTCCTATCTGCCGGGCAACAGGCCCAATAAGAATCCGAGAATGCATGTAGGTCACCCGAATCTGACTTCCCCAGACGCAGACCCAAAGAGAGAGTGCCCTTGACATACCTCAGAACACGTTTCAGTTGTTCCCAGTGCGCAGTAGTGGGAGCATGCATGTGCTGACAAAGAAGGTTGACCGCAAAGGATAAGTCAGGTCTCGTGATAGTCAAATACTGCAACGCACCTGCAATGCTCTTATACTATGTGGGATCATCATATAGAGCTGCACTGACAAACAGAGGCCATGAAGAAGCAATGGGAGTAGCAAGCGGCTTGCAGTCTGTCATACCAGCCCGTTTCAAGATGTCAGTCATATACCTACACTATGAAAGAAGAACACCATCAGCACACTTGACCATTTCAATCCCAAGAAAGAAACCAGGTTCCCCAAGATCTCTAATTTTGAAGGTATTAGAGAGCTTAGAGAGCAGAGTCGTCACCACTGCCTGATCATTGCCCATAACAAGAATATCATCCACATAAACAAGCAGGTAAACAGTAGCTAATCCTTGGTAAAAATAAAATAAAGAAACATCAGTCTTTGAAGCCTTAAAACCAACAGAGAGCAAAAAAGTGTGCAAACGAGTGAACCATGCACGAGGAGCCTGCTTCAAGCCATACAAGGACCTCTTTAGGAGGCAGACATGGATGGGGTACTGAGGATCAACATAGCCGGGAGGCTAACGCATGTAAACAGTCTCAGCCAGGTTACCATTCAGGAACGCATTATGTACATCCAACTGCCTAACCATACAACCAGAAGAAAGAGCAAGAGAGAGGAGTAACCTGGCCGTTGTAGGTTTAACCACCGGACTAAACGTATCAAAGAAATCCTGACCCGGTACCTGATTGAACCCCTTAGCCACTAATCGGGCTTTGTGCCTCTCGATAGACCCATCAGCCTTCCTCTTGGTGCGAAACACCCACATGCAACCAATGATATTCATAGATTCTTTGGGAGGAACCAAACACCATGTCTGATTTTGCAAGAGGGCATTAAACTCCTGATCCATCGCCTCCCTCCACTGAGAATGCTTGACTGCCTGCGTGTAGCACGTGGGATCAGCGGAAGAAGCCTGGACAGCCAAGCCTACAATGGGAGCAACAGAGCGGCTCCGAGTGGCCATGGAGTGTGTCCGCTCCGTAGGACGCACAGTATGACCATGAGGCCGACCACGAGGTCGCTTCTGAGCTACTGCAGCAGAAGGTGCGGGAGCCTCCGGGGAGGAACCAACTTCAGTACGTAGAACAGATTCGACCCAAGGGCGTGATAGCTGGTCCGAGGGAGCCTGCAAAACAAATTTAACAGCAAAAGGAAAATCCCCTTCATCAAAACGCACATGACGACACACAAATATCTTATTAGTTTGTAGGTCCATGCATCTATAGCCCCGAAAAGACTCAGGATAGCCTAAGAAAACACAAGGAGAAGACCGATAAGACAGCTTATGACGATTATAGGGTCGTAAATGAGGGTAACACAAACAACCAAACACACGAAGGAAAGAGTAAGAGGGCGAGGATTTATGCACCAAGGCATGAGGACTGAAATTATGAAGTGTGTGAGAAGGCATTTTGTTAATGAGAAAAACAGCTGACTCAAAAGCAAAATGCCACGCCACGGAGCTTCGCCACGACGTGAACCAGCACGCCCAGAACCACTAGAAACAGAGCCGCCAACCGCTCGGCCTCCACCGCGACCTCGTTGCCTTCCACCCTGAGCAGCAAAGGCCGCCGGCGAAGCACCTCCAGAACCTGCAAAATCTTCGCCGGTGATGAAATCTTGAGCGCCCAGGAGATCAGCAAGTTCCAATAGAGTCACCGGACTCCCATGAAAAACGTATAGGTTTTGCTCCTCCAGCGACACCTTCCGCCCGGCAAGAGCAAGCCCTTCGACGATGAGACGTACTCGCCCAAGATACTCCACCGTCGTGGAGTCACCTTGCCGGAGTCCATGAAGTTGGCTAAGCAGGTGAAGTTGTCGCGAGTGAGAAGCCGAGGCGAGAGACTGCTCCAGTGCATCCCATAATTCTTTTGACGTCCGGCATCCTACGGCAGTAGCGAGAACTTCTTCAGACAAGGATGAAACCAGCAAAGATAACAACGCTTGATCACGACGAACCCATGCGGTGTACGCTGGATTCGGAAGACGGGGCGCACCATCAGAAGCAGCGGGAAGAAACTCAGCCGGACATAGGCACGAACCATTGACGAGTTCGATCAAGTCATGACCGCGAAGAAACGGAACGACTTGAGTTCGCCAAAATAAAAAATTACGGTGATCAAGCTTAATGCTTATAAAGCGATGAGCCGAAGAGAGGGACGTCAGGGAGAAGAGAGCACAGAACCCGTGGCAGCATCGGAAACGGTCTGTTCGGAGGAGTTCACAGAACCGTCATTCTCAGCCATGGGATCGAAAAGAAAAAAAAACGGGGGAAGAAAAAAAAACCCTAAGCGACTGATACCAAATGAGAACTATGTGTTTGTATATTAATAATTCTCAACCATAACTGTACAGATTACAAGTATATATATAGGAAGAGAGTCATAACCAGACTAGAACTAAGTCTCATGATATGACTCAAATATGTAGAGTCCTAATACAATTGATTACATATATATGTTTTCTTGTACTTATATCTAAAACATGTAACATATATATATATATATATATATATATATATATATATATATGGAGTGCGGGTGGGGTGAGAGCTGCCCCCAAGGCTCTCACTATAACTCCGTCTTGAATTCTTTATTCTCACTTAAACCCTTCCCTATGTATATATATATATTGTAAAAAGTAATCAATTGTGAGAGTTGATAGATCCTTTTCTAGGAAATATTTTTCATATTTGTAAGCTGACCCCATAAACTACGCTTTCACACCGACCGCACTTAAAAATTTTGCAGTATTTTAGCAATAAGGTTTTTTATATTGACACGTGTGGGGCAAAATTAATTGACCAATCGAACAGAATCTTAAACAACAATCAATTCCTTGAATTTTCCCTACCCTACCCTACGTAACCACCAAACTAACGCGGTAACCTCTTCCCGTCCACTGACAATTTTCCTCTCTTTTTTGAGGAAAACTCGTCCAGACTCAGACTCCCCATCGCTCACTGCACCCGCAATTCACCCCACCCAGACGCCGAGCAGTTCTTGGTTCTTCAGATTCGCCGTAAAACCGGTACGTAATTTCCGATTTTGTTTTTATTTTTTGAATTTTGTGATTTTTGTTGACTCGTTAGGGAATGTGATTACTATTTGTTTGATTTGTAATCCAATTCTCTTGGATGCTCCATATATCTGCTTTTGCCTCTTAGATTTTGCTTGAAATTTCCGTTCTAGACAATGTAGGCAAAATTTGTTATGTAATTTTGGGCTTGTATAATTGCCTTGAGGTTTTGGGGAAATTGGAATGTGATGATCAATGTTAACCCTTGAGGAAATCTAATTCACCAATTGGCAGAACCGGAAAATAAAAGGATTTGGATGCTGTTCTAGACAAAACATGATGCCAATTTAGGTATGCAAAAGAGCTTGAATTTTGTCAAAAACTGTACATTATTTGTGTTTCTTGAAATCATTAAGGCTGATTTAGGTATGCAAAAGAGCTTTGGCATGAGATAATGATATGAGCTTGAATGGGGGGTGGCATAATCATTCTTGGGTATGATGGCGATCAGTGTGACTTTTTTCTCAATTGAATATGAATGGGAACTATTATGTTTTTTGTCATGTATTTTATCCTCTGTTCTTGATGTTTTCGTGATGTTATGTATTCCTAAAGTGTGCATGAATCTCCAACGGAATTCTTTATACTAGTAGTTATTTCTATTAGCTTCACTTTGTTCTGAGTTCTATTTGTCAACGGTTACTCTACACTTCTGTTACACAAATGCTTAGAATGAATTTCGTTTTCATATATTGTTCAAGAGTTTACTGTTAATCTATTTGTTACTCTGTAGTTTTCTCATAATGTGCATAGTTTATTTATATGTTTTTTTGTCCATAGTGTATTTAGGAATCTTTTACTGGTTGGCAATGGGATCTGGGAATGGCATTGTGAGTGCAAACTTTAAGAATCCGCTTCTTTCATTTGGAGTTATATCAGATGTCCAGTACGCTGATATTCCCGATGGTCGTTCATTCCGTGGTGTTCCAAGGTATTATCGACATAGCGTTCTTGTGCTGCAGAGGGCAGTCCAGAAATGGAACCAGCAAAAGCATAACTTTGTGCTGAATTTTGGAGACATTGTGGATGGATTTTGCCCCAGAAACCAGTCTCTGACTGCTGTGAAGAAACTTGTTGACGAATTCGATAGGTTCGAGGGCCCAGTGTATCACATGATTGGGAATCATTGCCTTTACAATCTTCCCCGTGACAACTTGCTTCCCCTGTTAAGGGTTCCTGGTTATGGCGGCTATGCTTATTATGATTTTTCTCCGATTCCAGAATTTAGATTTGTAATTCTTGATTGTTATGATATAAGTGCCATTGGTTGGCCTAAGGATCACCCGAATACATTGAAGGCCTTAAAATTACTTAGCGAGAAAAACCCAAACTTGGATAAGAACAGTCCAGATGGGCTCGTGGGATTGGAGAGAAGGTTTCTGATGTTCAATGGAGCAGTTGGGAATGAACAATTGGAATGGCTTGATCGCGTTCTTCAGGAGGCCACGAAGGCGAACCAAAAGGTAATAATTTGCTGCCACCTGCCTTTAGATCCCGGTGCATCATCCAATGAAGCGTTATTATGGAATTACAATGAAGTAATGGATGTGATATATAGATATAATTGTGTCAAGGTCTGTATAGCCGGACATGACCACAAAGGTGGTCACTCGATTGATTCCCATGGAATTCATCATCGGGTCCTCGAAGCAGCCCTTGAGTGCCCTCCTGGGACTGATGCCTTTGGATATATTGATGTTTTCGATGATAAGTTATCTCTTTTTGGAACTGATAGAATGAAGAGTACCGATATGATCTTCTCTCGCTGAGTATATTATATATACACCTTCTGAAAATTCAGTTTGTGGAGTTTACCATTTAGTCTTGGTTGAGAACAGGATTCTGGATGTCAATTAGCGGAGAGGATGAGAGAGAGAGACAGGAGAGATTAACATTTAGAGGGATTCCCATACCATTGAATCCTTCCTAAACTCCAGATGCAATTGCTCTTCTGGATACATTAACTGGAATGTTATCTTGTCTTGTTTACCTGTCTTGTTCATCAACCGAACATCATAATATATACTATTTCATTTGTTTATACTCATATCCTTAATTGCTTCGCCACCTTGGTTGTTTTGTAAAATCTGAATGACTATTGTTTAGTATACACTTGCAACTTTTTGACCCGGCAAAAACTTGTGTGAAACTATCTTACGGATCTTTATCTGTGATACGGATTACTGATTTAAAAGTATTATTACATTTTTTTTCTCAAAATACTATATTATCTTTATAAGTAACAAAATACTTTATAGTATTACATTTATATCTTGACCCGTTTCTTGTCGTAGATAAGAATTTGTGAAATAGTCTCACGACTCTCCGAAGAGTCACTCCTTTGACTTAGTTTTGATGTTTGGCGTGCAACCATGTTGATGGAAAACTCGAGGGGTAGAGTGGGGAAGGTGGAGGTTGTTTTTATTTTTTTTAGTAACAGTTGACCACCAGATATCCAACTACCATTTCCCTTTAACTAATTCCCTGGTACAACGACATGGCAACTAAACCAACAGCGTCAATTTGAAAGGAAATAGTGCAAAATAAAAGACATTTATAAGAGCAGAGCAACAATAACAGTAGTTTTTATTGAATTTTTGGAACAGTAGGTGTTGACATGGAAAACTTCTGCAAGGGATAGAGAAGTTTGGGGAAAGGGTGAGTTATTGGAACAGTATTCCGAAATTCAATGACAGTCGTGCCATGCGTGTGTGGCTGCCGTGGCTGCCACATCAGCACCCAACGGGTGCGTGCATGCACGCGCCAGCTGGGTGCCTGACAGCTTTGTTTTTTTAATTCTTTTTTAAAATTATATATATATTTTCTCCCCTTACATTTTTTCTTTCTTAATCACACTTATAAAAACTACTCAAAAACCACAAAATAACCCTACTACTAAGGATGCTCTAAATACCTACCCAATATAAATCACAAGTACAATAAACTTTTTTAAAAAGTACAACCAAGCATACCGTTCACCAGAGAGCTGAGTATAATGGCGAGTCAAGCTAATAACATGTTGTAAATCAACCTTTTTAGTTTGTATGAAAATGTATTATAACTCTTGAAAAAGATAAGAATGACACCTCCAAGAATCAAACTAGTTAAAATTATATATGCCCAAAATATAAATTTGCCAGCAATACCCACAAAACGTGGGAATATAATGAACTGTTCTTATGCAGCATAGACACGTTAATTTGCTTGGTATGTAAGAGTAAGACAGAAGTAAGAACGTGATTGTTCAATACACATATGATATGATACTAATAACCCAGACAGAAGAAATTCAAAACAAATATATCTTGAGAGCCCTTATTACTTCTGCTGTGAGCTCTTGGCCTTTCTCTTCTCCAGGAAGAAGAACCCAAAGAGCGAAACGACGGAGAAGACGGAGAAGACGACGGAGCAGATGTCGAGCGTGGCGTGGCGGCCGCTGATGGCCTGAATTTGGAAGAGGTTCTGCGTCTTCTTGGCGTCGGTGTTTTGGCCATAGCCGACCTCGTGACCCTCGGCGTTGTAGGCGTAAACCCTGACGAAGAAAGTGGCGGTGGGCACATCCCTCTCTATCTTCCATTTCAGGGTGTTGGGTTTGGGGTTGTAGGGCTTAGTGGCGATGTTGAACTGGCAGGTTTTGTCCTTCTTCAAATGATCTTCCGTCTTTCTCCACGCGCGGTCCACTTGGCTCACCGGCGCGTAGCATAGCTTCACCTTCACGTTCTTGTAGCTTGAGTCCGTTTTAGCCGGGCTACTGCTGTTGTATGACCATGTTACTGTGATTTCGTCATCCCCAGCCTTCAGAACTGCATATAATATGCATCATCATTATTATTATTATTAGAATAATACTTATATGAAACTGTCTAACAAATTTTTACTTGTGAGACTGATCGAGTTAAAATAAAGATGTACTAAGTAATATTTACACTGAAAAATATAATAATTATATTGTATGTAAGATTGATTATTCTCAGATTAATCAAATAATATACTCTATAATAGTTTGAATAAAATATTCCAAACTTGCCGGCCGGATGATATATATATATATGATTAACAAAGACAACTTTTTTTGTTAAGAAACCAAATTTTTGGAAAATAAAGACAATAACTAAAAGCCAACAAATTAAACATCAATGCTTAGTTCAAATGTGCAATATATACTTCTTATATTGTTCTCTTTGGAGGGTAGAGTAATATACTTATGGAATGTTAATTTTTTCCTAAGTGATTGCCATATTTCTTTCTAAAATTATTATTTCTATTATTTAATATTAAAAAAACATAAATAAGACAATTATTCATTAAAAAGTCTTAAATAATTAATTAATGTAAATTAGCTGTCATTGAAAATTTCAACTTAGATAGATCATCAACAAAAAAGTTCATAAGGTATGCGTGTGAATACAGTGTATATATCTGTATATGTATGCATATTATATTTGATGATTACATTTGAGAATATATTTGATTTACTAAAAAATTTTACAATGATATTCATTTAGTGCAGTGCATGATCTGATCTATAGATTTTCTTCATAACAGTAGAATTCCTGTTTCTAGCTAGTAAAATGTTGTTTGAATTAAGTTGAAATATGAAATAGAATCCAGTGGTGAATATAACCAGGCTATGGACACAACAATATATATATATATTCTGGGCAAAACTGAAGAGAATTGAATCCAAACTACTTATTAATCTGAATTACTTAAAATTTAATTTTCCTTATTCAAGAGATGAACTGAAGTTTGATATATACCTTGTCCTTGTTTATGCTTCACAGAAACCTCAACGCTTTTCTTCAAGCTAGAAAACAAGACTTCCCCATAACCAGTTGTTGCCAAGCAGCAAAGCAGAAGTGAATAAGTCACCAGAAAACCTCCTATTCTCGCCATTTCTGCCCTTTGGTTAGCTCAATCTTCCAAGAGATGAGAAATCTTAATTAAGAGATGAGATAGATAGATGTTTGATGGAAATAATAATGTTGCCTTTGGAAATGAAGATGGCTAGCTTTATATAGACTCCAGGGAACTCACAACATCACCTTTATTTACAAGTGGCTGTTTTTTCTTTTTCTTTTTTAATTTTAAATTAATATAATCTGTGTAAAATTTAACATGAAAAGTCAAACACAACAGCTGCCTAGTAGTTAAAACTATTGATGATGCTTAAGAGACGTGTTAAGAGGTTAATTAATTAAATTATGTTTGTTATTTTTTGCAGGTTTAATAATTAGTTATACTAATACATAATAATAAATACTACATTCAGGAATTGAAAAATGGGTATGGACTTGGCTCTAAATCAAGTTGATGGGGTGACTTTATGACTAATTAATAAGCTAAGTGATCATTAATTAAGAACACGTATGGAGACAAGTTTAGAAAGTTGACTTTAGGCAAATAGATACTAAGATGTACGGATTGTATGAAGACTATCATCTTATCATGCTTCCCTAGCAGTTTGGAAAGAGCAAATTAAATAAGGAAGGAGAGTTAAATAGGCCATCGAATTACACATGATAATACAATTAAGTCATTGAACCTAAAAAATTTACAATTGAGTCCCTAAACTAACCAATTTCATGTAATTCTTTCCATTTGCAGTTTTCATGTAATTCTAAATTTAAAATATTTTTTAATTTTTAAAAATAATTATATTAAAAAAAAAAAAAAAAAAAAACAGGACCGTCTTCATGGCCAGTGACCTCTTCATCTCTAGCCATGGAGACAGACCTAATTTTATAATAATATTATTATTTTAAAAAAATTTAAAAAATAGATTTTAAATTTAGTGTAGTTACCCAGAAGATTTGCATGAAATTGGTTAGTTTAAGGACTCAGTCCTAATTGCATTATCGTGTGCAGTTGGATGACGTATTTAATGTATTATATTCGATCTATAAATCGAGGAGTAGTTTATATTCGATCTATAAATCGAGGAGTTTAAGAACTCGGTCCTAATTGCAGTATCGTGTGCAGTTTGATGACGTATTTAATGTATAAATCGAGGAGAGATTCGATCTATAAATCGAGATCAATAAAATTGATTCATCATTATTCAATAGTGTGATATTCAAGAACCAATGCCCCCACTGGGGATCGAACCTGTGATCTCTCACTTAGGAAGCCACAGCTATGCTGCTTGACCACAAGACATTTAGCCTATCTTTTAAATAACAATCTTGCCAAGAGAGTTTGAAATATTTTGGAATGAAAATAAGGGTGAAACCCGCGCGTCGCCACCCGCTTGGCTTGTGTGTGTGGTATGGTGTGGCACCTTTATATTCGTCCAGGCGTTTCCATCAAGAATAATTATTTTTCATAGACGTCGTTTCCTTAATTAGTCTGTGTTACTTATAGACGTCGTTTCCTTAATCTGTGTTACCTATCAGAAGCGTACCGAATTTAAAGACTGCACAGTCTCCAAAAATCGCTTTTAAGATGGTATTTCATACACGACACAAATTTTCTTTTTCAATTGAATGATATTCTGAATGTCATCCCCCAGCATTATAAATTAAAATTTTAGGTGGCCAAATTAAAGTAAACATCGTCCTGCCAACCATTAGATTTTAAGGGCAGGGCAACTTTCTGATGAAAGATATTTTAATGAATTGTTGATAATTGATAAATAATTATGTTCGATTGGCCGCCGCTTCTCATCGTCCCATATGCACCAGATTTACCCTTTTCGTTTTCTAAATTATCAACTAATATATACCCTTGACATATATAGTTGCTTCTGTCCATTCGGTCAATTGTTTGAATATATTTTTCATGCTTTTTTTTGTTTGAATATATTTTTCATAATACCATGACATATATATGCTTTTTTGAATATATTTTCAGAATGCACCTCGGAGGAAAAGCCTTCCAAACAAGAGTACCAGACAAAGAGTTAGTTGCCTTAACCATAGTATGGGCAAGTTGGTTCACCGATCTACGAATGAAAATAACGGCTAAATAAGAATTAATGACTCTAACGAGATTAGTTTATAATAATTTTTTTAGGGTGTAAAAAATGTTAATAACTGTTACATCATATTTAATCTGAGTTAGAATTTATAATTGGAGTTTTAGTTATAAGATAAGAGTGAATTTAATCCCCATATGATCAAAGTTATTTAAGTTTGGGAAGAAGAAAGTTATTTAAGTCTGAAGCATTAATTTGAGTAGAAAAAAAGACAGTAGTTCTAGTGGGTTATCAAAGTCATTATGATCTCTTCTCTGCTTGGGAGCTGTGTTGGTATTTCGCCAGCTTCCTTCCCTTCTTGCACATGAAGTAATGAGGTTAAAAGTGATGCACTAGCCGGGAATCAAACCCGGGTTTGTACCATGGCAGGGTACTATTTTACCACTAGATCACTGGTGCATTGCGGTAGGTGCTTACGAATAAATTTACTCCTATCCTGAGAAATTCTGCTGCTCATACGGATTTGCATAAGAAAAAAAAAATGTACTTCTCGAATATATAATATATAAAGAGGTAATTCCAGCAGCGGTTCAATTGTCATCAAAACTAAAATATTGGGTTCCAGTTCCCTATTCTTTTCACCCAATGGTCAATAAATCGAAACTAAAATATTGGGTTCCAGTTTTGAATCATAACCAGAACCTTTCAGTTCAGTTTGAATCGAATTGAACTGTGGTCATCCCTACATATAAGCAATAATTTGTTGGAGAAAAAAAATAAATAAAATACTTATTTTAAGAGTAAAATTGTTAGTTTTAAAATAATTGAGCGGCTAATATGAATATATGAATAGTTCAAGTGAAAAAACGCTATAAGGTGTAATTTTACCTAAAGAATAAAGAATGTCGCGTCATATAATGATTGGAATTCCCTTGAGAAACAAATATTGTTATTCGTTTGACCATGCCTAATAAAAGAGAAAATAACTACATGCCTGATGAAAGCATTATTTGACACATACGAGAAGCCTTTTAATTTGCAAATGATAAAGAATCTCTTATGAAAAACTATTTCACTTGAATTGGAGATGGTAAAAGGACGTTCAATTGTTATGCATTTAAATGACTTAGCTTTAATACTATTGTTAATTATAGTTTTCTTCTACTAAGATTAGTTTTGGTGATGAGATTCATGCTTTAATACTCTTGGCATCTCTTCCTAATAGTTAATTAGGAGCCCATGAGCTCAGACATACTGTAGTTAGTAGTTGCATCGATAATGCAAAGATTGAAGTTTGTTGATGTTAGTGATAAAATTCTTGTTGAGAAGATTATATTCACATGATTAAGTTAGGTAAAATTTTAACTTTAAGTTTTTTTATTAGCGTATAGAAGGAAGAGTTAGAGGACATGATGATGTATGAAATTAAATAAGGAGTGTACGCGTGTAATGTTGTCTTTAGAGGATTGAGGAATATGTGACATAATATGCCATAACTAGCAACTAAGCACTAGCATTATTAAAAAATTAACAAGCTAAACAATAACAAGAAAGATAGAGCAAATGCATATTAACAAGAGATGAACACGAAGTAAAGAAATATGACTCAAATAAAGGAGCATAATCTACTAGATGCAAGCAAACTTATAGGATTGGGGGAGAACAAACCAAGGATCGGAATAGATCGAATTGAGGGGCATGTAAGAATTATAGTCTAAAAATCACTTTCATGATTATTTAAAAAATATAATAATATGGACTAGGAATTGTCACACTCTCATGAGTCATGATGCATCAATTCCAAGTCCTAAAAGCACACAAAGCTAATCATCTAATTTAAATCACCCCATTTCCCTTATTCTCATAGTGAGAAACTATTTGTAATATTTACGGAGTGACTTAGCTTAAAATCTTGGCCAAACTCTCATTGTTGTGGCCAAAATCCTCCAAATGAATGCTATTGAATGTTGTACACAAAACATTAACAAGATTCTAGTACAAATCCTTCATAACTTCAAAGAACCCTATGAATTCTATCATCTATGCACTAATCAACAATAAAATATCTAGAAAGTAAATAATACAACTCTAACCCAATCCCTAAAACTAACAAATGATAATAGACACAAATAGCATAAAAACACAACAATAATATGTAAATAGCATGATAGAAATATAGATAAAGGAAATAGAAACTTACCTATTGAAATGGAAGACAAATGGGGTGTTTGGCATATAATTTTAATTGTTATTATTTGATAACTATTAATGGATTGATTTAGCGGGTTTGACTAGCTGATAAACTAATTAGCTGGTTGTAAAAAAAATGTTTAGTAAATTGAAAGCTTATGAAAAAACTGTTTTGAACAGCTTTTTGAATTTTAGCGTTTTGAAGCAATAAGTTGAATTGTTACACACAGCTCAGACGTGTTTAATTCTTAATTGAGTTCTACTACATATATTCTTAAATTCTACTTTCTCACTTTTACTTCATAATGTGACAAACAAAGATATTGAGAGCCCTTATTACTTCTGTTGTGCGCTCTTGGCCTTTCTCTTCTCCAAGAAGAAGAACCCAAAGAGCGAGACGACGGAGAAGACGGAGAATACGACGGAGCAGATGTCGAGCGTGGCGTGGCGGCCGCTTATGGCCTGAATTTGGAAGAGGTTCTGCGTCTTCTTGGCGTCGGTGTTTTGGCCATAGCCGACCTCGTGGCCCTCGGCGTTGTAGGCGTAAACCCTGACGAAGAAAGTGGCGGTGGGCACATCCCTCTCTATCGTCCATTTCAGGGTGTTGGGTTTAGGGTTATAGGGCTTGGTGGCGATGTTGAATTGGCAGGTCTTGTCCTTCTTCAGATGATCTTCCGTCTTTCTCCAGGCGCGGTCCACTTGGCTCACCGGCGCGTAGCATAGCTTCACCTTCACGTTCTTGTAGCTTGAGTCCGTCTTAGCCGGGCTACTGCTGTTGTATGACCATGTTATTGTGATTTCGTCATCCCCAGCCTTCAGAACTACGATCATATATGCAATATTATCATTATTATTGTTAGAGAAAATTTATGTGAAACTGTCTTACAAATTTCTGTCCGTGAAAGTGATTATGTTAAAATAAAGATGTAAGTGTAAGATTATCCTCAATCAATCAAATAATGTACTCTGTAATAGTTTGAATAAAATATTTCAAACTTGCTGGCCAGCTGATATATATATATATATGATTAACAAAGGAAATTTTTTTGTTAAGAAACCAAATTTTTGGAAAATAAAAACAATAACTAAAAGCCAATAAATTAAACATCAATGTTTAGTTCAAAGGTGCAATAATAATTCTTATATTGTTCTTTTTGTACCAGAGAGTAGAGTAATATACTTTTGGAATGTTAATTTATTCCAAGTGATTGTCATATTTCATTCGAAAATTATTGTTTAACTTATATTTAATATTAAAAAAGTAAAAATAAGACAATTCATTAAAAAGTCTTAAATAATAAATTAATGTTAATTAGCTGTCATTGAAAATTTCAACTTAGATCATCAACAAAAAAGTTCACAAGGTATGTGTGTGAGTACAGTGTATATATCTATATATGTATATGTATGCATATTTGATGATTACATATTTACATTTGAGAATATATTTGATTAGAGCAAATACAAATTTTGGTCCCACGACTATTAGTAAAATGACAATTTTGGTCCACATGTTTCATTTCTACCAATTTTGGTTCCACGACTATTATTTTAGTACCAATTTTCATCCATGATTATTGTTTTAATGCCAAAATTCATCACGCCGGTTACCCATCTGTTTAAAACGTGCAAAAATCTAAAATCGTAAAGGGTATTTTCATAATTTTCAACTTAATATCCCAATTTGAGTATGAATAAATGGATTTAAGTCCTAAAATCGATCAAAATTCACAGTTGTTCTCCTCATTTTACATTAATTTGAGGAGGAGAATTGTGAATTGTGATCGATCTTAGGGTTTAAATTTCTTTATTCATGCTCAAATTTGGATATTGAGTTGAAAATGACAAAAATACCTTTAAAATTTTTAGAGTTTGACACGTTTTAAATGGATTGTGAGCGACGCGATGAATTTTGGCAATAAAACAGTAGTCGCGGGACAAAAATTAGTACTAAACAATAGTCGTGGGACCAAAATTAGTAGAAATTAAACATGTGGACTAAAATTGTCATTTTGTTAATAGTCGTGGGACCAAAATTGGTATTTGCTCTATTTGATTAACTAAAACATTTTACAATTATATTTATTCATTTAGTGCATGATCTGATGTATAGATTTTCTTCATAACAATTCCGGCCTGTTTCTAGCTAGTAAAATATATGCTGTTTCAATTAAGTTGAAATATGAAATAGAATCCAGTGGTGAATATAATCTTGTGGCTATCCTAGCTATCAGCAGGCTATGGACAACAACAAAAATTAAAGAATTAGAAAATCAAAATAACATATTCTGGGAAAAACTGATCGATCGATCGAAGAGAATCCAAACTACTTATGAGATGAATTGAAGTTTGATATTTACCTTGCCCTTGTTTATGGTTGACAGAAACCTCAAGGCTTTTCTTCAAGCTAGAAAACAAGACTTCCCCATAAGCAGTGGCTGCCAAGCAGCAAAGCAGAAGTGAATAAGTCACCACAAAACCTCCTATTTTCGCCATTTCGATCTGCCCTTTGGTTAGATCAATCTTCCAACACAAATCTTAATTAAGAGATGAGATAGATAGATGTTTAATTTGATGGAAATAATAATGTTGCCTTTGGAAATGAAGATGGCTTGCTTTATATAGACTCCAGAGAACTCACTAGATCACCTTTATTTACAAGTGGCTTTTTTTTCCTTTTTCTTTTTCTTTTTCTTTTTTTTTTTTTATAAAAAAAATTAATTAATATGTGTAAATTTTAACATATAAAGTCAAACACAGCTGCCTAGTAGTTAAACGATTGATGATGCTTAAGAGACGTGTTAAGAGGCTACTTTTTAAATTATTTTTGTTATTTTTTGCAGGTTTAATAAATTAGTTATACTAATACATAATAATAAATACTACATGCAGGAATTGAAAAATGGGGATGGGCTTGGCTCTAAATCAAGTTGATGGGGTGACTTTATGAGTAATTAATAAGCTAAGTGATCATTAATTAAGAACACGTATGGAGATAAGTTTTGAAAGTTGACTTTAGGCAAATATACTACTAAGATGTACGGATTGTATGACTATATATCATCTTGTCATAGTCCCCTAGCAGTTTGGAAAGAGCAAATTAAATCAATGAAGTTGAATTGACTCAGCTCCTTCATTATATTGTCAACATACATATTGATTTTGGTACTGTTATACAATTGTTTTACCATGGACCGTGGTTTATATTACAACAAAAATTGTGTACCTTTAGTTAACATATTCTGTACAATAACTTGATAATTGCTGTTACACAATATGATAGTTACAAGTATAAAATTGTCAACTGCATATACAAAATGTGTCAACTACACGAAAGTTAATTTTGTACCAGGATACAATGTAATGTAGATCCGACTGGTTGACGGTATAATTTGCCATTGTTATATGAGAGGAATTAAGATGCATGCGTATGCCAAAGGCCTTGTGGTCTAGTGGCACCCGGTGTCCCGGTTTACACTCTCACATGGATGATGGGAGTGGATTTGAGCCTCATAGGTTGAGAAAGTAGCTATGAACAGATATTGCATTATAATAATAAAAAATGCAATCCAAATGCATGCAAGTTCGCACTTAGAATTAATATCACCTCCACTAAAGTTCAAACTCATACACTTTCCATGTAGAAGTGCAATCGGGTGCCACTAGACCACAAGGTCTTTAACAAACTATTTCGATTTGACAATCTTACTAAAACCAAAAAGAATGTTTCCATTTATGGTTTGAATGGCCAAACAATACAAGAACCAGAGCTAACTGATGATGAATACATGCACCCATTCTTAATTTTTTTAAGTTTGGTTAGTGTAAGAAGGAACATTCGTAAATTATTAAATATTTGTAGAAATATCATTATTTAGTTTCAACTAATGTTTGGTTAAGTAAGAAGTATTACACATTTTATGTGAGATAATAATACATTAGTTCAAGTTGAAGTGGACTTCTAAAAAAGAAAACATAATGAGGATTAGAAAAGAAGAGGGAGTTGAGAAAGGCAAAAATTTATGTGTGACCGTCTTATTACGGATCTTTGATCGTAAGAAGGATTGGGTCAAGATAAAAATGTAATACTTATATTGAAAAGCATAATACTAATCAAGAATAAAGTGTTTAACTGTTTATTAGCCTTTTCGTTTTCTTATTTATCAATTAATATATACCCTTGACATAGTTGCAATGCAACTGTCCATTCGGTCAATTGTTTGAATATATTTTCGTAATACCGTGATTTTTGTTAACGCCAAATGAACTCAAATATTATTAAGAGAGTACGTAGGTGCAGAATGCACCCGGAGGAAAAGCCTTTCAAACAAGAATACCAAATTGAGAATTAGTTGCCTTAATCAAAGTATGGGTAAGTTGGTTCACTGATCTACAAATGAAAATAACGGATGAACAAGAATTAATTATTCTAAAAAAATATTAATAACGGTTACATTATATTTTTGAGTTGGAATTTATAATTGGAGGCTTGGGTTGATGACATGATGTTTTAATTTTTTTTTTTAAATTATACTTTTATTCTTTGAGTCTAAAAACATAATAAGTCTCAATCAAGGTTATGTCCTTGATTTATATCCCTTTTTTGGATGCTAATAAATGTGTACATTTTACTTTAAATGTTGTACACTTCAATGTTATTAGACAAAATTGTCTCTACTACATTCTTGTTATACAAAACTACCCTTACACCGTTATAACACCGTTAGTTTTAACTCCATCATTATTACCCTACACCTATATCTATCATATCTTTTTCCTATTCTTTAATTTTCATTTTATTAAAATTATTATATAATTAATTTAATGGTTGATTATATTTTAATTAAATTTCTATTAATGGTAAATCATATATGTGTGTATAAAATACATATATTATTTGTGTATATATAATTTGTATTATACATTTTAATTATTTGTATTTATTAGTATTTTAATATTGGGCATAAGTTTTCGCGCATCGCGTACAAAATACTAGTTATAAGATAAGAGTGAATACTCCCATATGGTCAAAGCTATTTAAGTTTCACGCATTAATTTGTGTTATAAAAAAGGCAGTTCTAGTGGTGATCAAAGTCCTTCTGAAACTCATTATGATCTCTTCTGAGTTCTGCTGGGAGCTGCTGTCGTATCTCGGCTGCTTCCTTCCCTTCTTGCACATGAAGTAATGAGGTTAAAAGCGATGCACCAGCCGGGAATCGAACCCGGGTCTGTACCGTGGCAGGGTACTATTCTACCACTAGACCACTGGTGCTTCTTGAGTTGAACTACTGAATTAATAATACTTCATATGTGGCATATTACCAAAAGTTTTCTTCTTCTTCTTGTTTTTTTTTTTTTTTTTTTTTTTTTTTTTTTTTTTTTTTTTTTGGAAGTTTTCTAAGTCAATTGACATATTATTATCAAGATCAACCTGTCCTATCAAGAAATTTTATCTGGTGAGCATGCTGCTATGCCTACAAGGGAAGGTGATGATGTTGATGTTGATTAAAATGCAAGAGAGAAATAGACTATGCCTACATACTAAGGTTTGAAGTTAGTTATTTATGTCTTTGTAATTTAATGTTGTAAAATATTGTAGTTAGAAGGTCTGAATTGTTACCCTATGAAGAACGTAAACAATGGTAAAAGGCAAATAAACCTTCTGAAAACAAAGAGGATGAATTGTAAATAAAATCGGAAAACACAAAACAAAAACTGTCGCATACAACTGGAAATTTTTATTTTTATTTTTTGAAAATTTTAAAAATATATATATTGAAAAGAATGTCCTTGGCTAAAATAAAGTTTTACTGGAATAGACTAAAAGTGTCTAAAAAAATTATAGTTTGGGATGTTAAATGGCAAAATTGACCGTCTGTAATTAAATTTAGAATTGTCACCAAACACAAGGGACATCTGCTAGAATTAATTCATACATAAACATAAGGGAAAAATGTACAAATAAGCCATTGAACTATTTGGGGAATAGCAATTAAGCCATCGAACTCCAATAAGCTCCAAATTCATCCATGAACCTGTAAAAAAAAGAGCAATTAGACTTTTTAACAGGTTAATTACCAACATGTTTTTGCTGATTGGGATACTATTAGGATGCCACGCAGATTTTTATTATTATTATTTTCCTATAAGCATTTGACCCAACAAAAAAAACTAAGCAGTCCGGACAGTCGCGGTAGGCGATGGTCTGAAATTTGAAGGCTGAAGCTCGGCCGCGGCAATCCGGCAGCAATAGATGATGGTCACGGGCTCGCAGCAGTCCGGACTGGCAGCGATAGAGACGCTAATTTGCAGGAGGAAGGATATGAGTTTGCTGTTTGTGTATTATTTCCGTGGTTGCACAGCAGGAGTATTCTATTCCAAGTCCATCTAGGGTTCAATACTTCAAAATTAGTTATTTGACTTATTTCAAATATATTTTCCTAAATCTATGTCTCATTTCCAGAAAAGCACTCGCCTCCATTGATTCTTACCATGAATCCATTGTTCATTTATCTATTGCATTAATCTATGCAACTAGTTCCCAACTTCCCATCAACATATCAGAATACCATTATTGCTACCAATTCAACATCCAGAGTGAAATCAAAATGCGTAATTAATTGGGGGAAAAGGGAAAGATGGCTGCAGGGAACTAGGGTGGGAAGAAAGAAAGGGTTTTGGGGAATTTTTTTTTTTTTTTTTTAGTATAAAAAGATAATTTTGTCCTTTAAAATAATTCATTCGCCAGAAAAATAGTCTACCGATGACCGGAATTTTATCGGAAGGATCAAATGTGGTAGAGATTTAAAAATCGTGGAACCAAATCTGAAAATTTTAATAGTCAGGGACCAAATGTGGAAATGCTCTCATACTCGTGGGACCAAAAGTGGAAATAACTCATAATAAAAATATAAAATAAAAAATTCACGTGACATCCCAATCAGCAAAAACATGTTGGTAACCTGTTAAAAAGGCTAATTGCTCTTTTTTTACAGATTCATGGATGAATTTGGAGCTTATTGGATTTCAGTGGTTTAATTGTTATTCCCCAAATAATTCAATGGCTTATTTGTACATTTTCCCTAAACATAAAAGTTTTCAATTGTTTTGGTCCATCAATTGATTCCCAACTCTCAATGTAGTCCCTCATTTTCAACTTCAACTAATTTGATTTTTGAATTGTTTAAAATTTTGTCAATTAAACCCTTCGAGGATCAAATTGATGAAATTTTAAAAATAGAGAAATCACCATTTTGGCCCCTCGGAATGATTTAATTGAAGAAATTTTAATCAATTTGATGATCAAATTAGTTGAAATTTTAAAAGTACTACTTCTTATTCTATGCATGTGAACATATATATATATATATAATATATGAAAATTGATGATCTTTAATTTTCAACCCAAACAAGGGCAATTCTACCTAAACACAAGTTAATACGTACACATGATATGATATGATATGCTATTAATTGCCAGACAGAAGTTAAGAAAAAGAAATATATGTTGAAAGCGCGCCCAGAACACAATCCCCAGGCCGGCCAGGACGACATAGCAGTCCTTAGCTTATTACTTCTGCTGTGCGCTCTTCGCCTTTCTCTTCTCCAGGAAGAAGAACCCAAAGAGCGAGACGACGGAGAAGACGGAGAATACGACGGAGCAGATGTCGAGCGTGGCGTGGCGGCCGCTGATGGCCTGAATTTGGAAGAGGTTCTGCGTCTTCTTGGCGTCGGTGTTTTGGCCATAGCCGACCTCGTGACCCTCGGCGTTGTAGGCGTAAACCCTGACGAAGAAAGTGGCGGTGGGCACATCCCTCTCTATCTTCCATTTCAGGGTGTTGGGTTTGGGGTTGTAGGGCTTAGTGGCGATGTTGAACTGGCAGGTTTTGTCCTTCTTCAAATGATCTTCCGTCTTTCTCCACGCGCGGTCCACTTGGCTCACCGGCGCGTAGCATAGCTTCACCTTCACGTTCTTGTAGCTTGAGTCCGTCTTAGCCGGGCTACTGCTGTTGTATGACCATGTTACTGTGATTTCGTCATCCCCCGCCTTCAGAACTGCATATATGCAATATTATCATTTTTATTACAACTTATGTAAAACCATCCGCTAGAAGTTTATCATGAGACTGATCGTATCAAAATGAAGATGTATACACGAGAAAATATAATAATTATTAAGAATATAATTTAAATTTGTTTATTTAGGAGATGGATTGAATTTCGTTTCATATATATATACCTTGGCCTTGTTTATGCTTCACAGAAACCTCAAGGCTTTTCTTGAGGCTAGAAAACAAGACTTCCCCATAACCAGTGGCTGCCAAGCAACAAATCAGAAGCGAATAAGTCACCAGAAAACTTCCTATTTTCGCCATTTCTGCCCTTTGCTTAGATCAATCTTTCAAGAGAATTGAAACCTTAAGAGAGCTAGAGATATTTGCTGGAAATGTTGCCTTTGGAAATGAAGATGGGTTGCTTTATATAGACTCTAGATAACTCCATCACCTTTATTACAACTTACAAGTGGCTGTTTTTTTTTTTTTTTTTCTTTTTTAATTTTAAATTAATCTTTGTAAATTTTAACATGAAAAGTCAAACACACAACTGCCCAGTAGTTAAACTTTTGATGATGCTTAAGAGACGTGTTAAGAGCGAGGTTACTTTCAATTATTTTTGTTATGTTTTTTTTTTTTTGCAGGTTTAATTAGTTATACTACATATATATTAAATACGGGAATTGGAAAATGGGACTTATTTTGGCTCTAAATCAAGTTGCTGATGGAGGTGACTTTATGAGTAATTAATAAGTTGTCATTAATTGAGAGAGATAAGTTTAGAGAGTTGACTTTTACGCAAATAGACTACTGAGATCTACGGTGGATTGTATGACTATCATCTTATCATGTGGTACCAAAGCATTATAGCTTTGGTCCCCCGTCCCCTAGCAGTTTGGAAAGATCACAGCAAATCAATGAATTCAAGTTAGTTGACTCTTTCATTGTAACCATCTATCTTGATTTTGGTATTGTTATATGAGAGGAATTCGATGGATGGGTCGTTTAAGTCCATCATATCATAGAATTAAGCTGCATATATGATCAATAACCAAGGTCCAATGCACCAAATGTATGCAAGTAAACAAAAATCATTTTTTAATAATAAATTAAAATCGAATTGTTTGATTAAATTCAAATCGAAAAACTCGAACCAAACTGATTACTCCTAATAGAATAGAATAGAATAGAATAGAATAGAAGAAAAGAATAGAACTATATAGAGTAAATAAAATAAAGTAGTACGTAGAAGAGACCGGGGAGAGATTGAGAAAGATATGACAAATTAAAGGGAGGTTAAGGAGAGAGATAAAAAAAAGAAATTATTATTATTTCTTGTCTTTCAAAATACATTTTCAAGTTATATATGTGTGTGTGTGTCGTATATATATATATTATACACTAACTAATAACTCTCTAACAATTATCATCTATAATATCCTATATATCAAACCCCTAAGTAGCTCTCTAATAAAACTCCAAACTCCTACAATCAATCCCCTAATTATCAAATTCCAATATCTATGTTTATGAGTTTTTTTACCTAACAAGATACTTTTAAATCTTAATTATTTTTTTAAATAGGGGTTGTACTTTAAAACTTACTTTTCAAACAAGGATGCTTTTATTTTATTAAATAATACGGAGTAATAAATTTTATATAATATTTTAAATATTTACCTATCTCCCCTGCAATTAATGCTTTTTATTAATACTAGTTTTATACGCGCATTGCGCGAATGGGTTAATGCCCAATGTTTATATTTAAATAAATATTTGAAAGTATATCAATGCAAGATTACATAGAAGAAGTTTATACATGGGTAATTGAATGTCGAATTTTTTTATTTAAATATCTAACTCAAAGTATATATGAATCCAAGATAACATAGAAAATTCATTATAATTATTACTAAAATAAATGTTTCTAACCTTGTAAAATCAATAGTCTAAATATTTGGTCTAAAAATGATAGTCTAAATAAATACTACTTTTAGTTTGAATTTTTCTAAGTGTTCTTAATTCTCTTTTGAGTAACATTGTCATTGTCTTCATCTTTACTATTTGTTCTCTTCCTTTTTATTGGTAGTGTGTTATTTGCAATTCGGTTATTGTTGGTAGCATAGATGACAACGTCATGCAATGAGATTATGATATAGGAGCTATGGACTTTCCTTAGCTTTAGGTGTTCTGCTTGGGGTTCACTTGGTTCAACCATTATTGTTGAATGAGTTATTGTGGATAAAGAAATCCAAAGATATTAAAAAGTAGTTTCTCACTTCAATTTAAAGGGTAATGGGTTATTTTGAGTACTTTCATTGTCAACAAATCCCCTAAGTAGTTAATATGATTTTTTTTTTTTTTTGAATACTACTAACGCTATTACAATGCAGTATCTGTCCATAACTACTTTCTCAACCTATTGAAGCACAAGAGTCAGCATTGCCCCCACTGAGGCTCGAACCCACCACCTCTCGTATAAAGGGAAGGGTTTAATGCCACTGGACTACAAGGTCCTTGGCAAGTAGTTAATATGATTGGTTTCAAACTATTCTTTTTTATTTTTTTCATGGTATTAAAGAAATACATATGTATCATTTTTTGGTGTAACTACTAATTTATTTAATTCAGTAAGAGTAAAATAGAGTGATTCCGCTTCAATTTGTTGGGTTATTATTTGAGTACTCTCTTTGTCAACCAATCCCCAAGTAGTTAATATAATTAGCTTCAAATTATTTTAATTTTTTTTCATAGTATTAATAAAATACTTGGTAACTAAATATATAACATTATTTTGTACTATAACTTTGATATTTAATTACAAGATATTGTAAAAATAAGATAATGGACAATGTAATGAATATCAATTGATAAATTTGAATGTAAATAATCTTTGCATGAGAGAAAATAAAGACAATATAACGAATGAAATTTTTTCTCTTATTTAATTTAATTTTTTGATAATAAATAATTTTTTCAAATAAAGGTATTGTAGACACATAATTCTAAATTAAAGAAATACATATGTATCTTTTTTTTTTTGTTGCTACTAATTTATTTAATTTAATAAGAGTAAAATAGAGTGAGAAACTTAATTATGTCAAATTTGATTGAGATAAGATTCGAACCTAAGACCTTTCTTATAGAAATTAATGGTTAAGTTAAAAGTTAACGGAATGTTAACGGAGAAGAGAATATTTAACGGAAAACTTAACGGATAATCATAAAAGTAAGGTTAAATTAGGTAATCTCTATTAATAATATTAATCTGAATTATCTTAACCATCTATTTGATTAAATAATTCATCTGAACCATCAATTTGATTAAATAATTTGACCGCCATTTTTTCTACTCATTTTAGGCCTAACTCTCTTTAGCTCTTATTAGTATAGTAGATCTTATTTAAGTAATGTATCATTTAGAAACAAATTAAAACATGCACTGATACAACTCTTTTGTTTTCAAATAATTCTATACTTTAAAAATAAAACAATAAACAAAATATTAACCAAAAGGCTTTATAGTAAAGTGGTGCAGTTCCAAAATATTATGGGAATAACATAAGTTTGATTCTTACTAAGATGTTGATCTTTTATTGTTTAAAAAATAAAATAGCATTGATGATGTGGTGAAGATGGCATGACAAGGTGTATTAGTGTATAATATTGTAATGAAAACATAGAAATTGCGGGTAAGGCAATTGCGAGGCAAATAAGACCTACCGTACCTTTAAAAGTATTTTGTGTGGGAACTAAACTTTAAACTATCCCTATTTTAAAAAATAAGATTTAAAAGTATCACTATTAGGAAAAAAAAATAACTCGTATTAAAAAGTCCCATTATTAGGAATTGTATTTTTCTTATATTTGGTGATTATATGATTTCTTTTGAGTGTAACTCAGTGCTTCAATTATTGAATATAGTGAGTAATCCTCTCGTTGAATTGTAAGTATCTTTAAGAATAAGACAGCTAGTTAGATATTTAAGCCTGTTTGGAACAAATGGAATAACAATTGAATGATCTTCTGAACGTCATCCTGCCAGCCATTAAGGGCAGGTCAACTTTCTGATGAAAAATATTTTAATGAATTGTTGATAATTGATAATTAAGGCTGCTCGATCGGCCGCTTCTCATCCCATATGCACCACTTTTAGCCTTTTCGTTTTCTTATTTATCAATTCATATATACCCTTCACATATAGTTAGTTGCTACTTGCTACTGTCCATTTGGTCAATTGTTCCAATATATTTTTAATTTTTATAATACCATGCATGCTTAGTTTATTACCACAATTTTTTTAGGGAATAAACGGAGTGTTATTACATTCTCTTTTGCTCTTCTTAATGTGTCTATTTTGTTTGATTTTTAAGTTAGCGTGATTCTTATACCAATGATAAATCTATCTTCAATGGATTAAGCACTACCAATAAAATTTCAAAAAAAAACAATTAGAGATGTCAATCATAGTTTGAAACTGATGAGTTAGTTCGAGACCATCCCTTCATCTCGTGGCCATGGAGCCATGGTTGGAGATGAGGGTCTTCGTCTCCATGTCAGCATATTTTCATGTAAACAGGTTATTTTTAGTTAAATTGCATGAGTTTGTGATGTTCAGGGAGTCAATTGCATTTTTTTTTTAGTTCGATGACCTAATTGTAATTTATAGGTTGAAACCAATGGTTGAACCATAAAGATCAAAAAGTTGATGGGTTAAGGAGGAAAAAATTGAATGTGGTAAGAAAATTGCTCGATAGCACGAAATTGATAAACTTGAAAACTGGATCGGAATAGTAGGTTTGTCCGAAACATAGCGAGTGAGCCCGATAGCCCAAACAACTCAAGACTTCTATTTATTTCACAAGAAGCATCCATCTACATAGGCTTCTCTTTAATCTTGTTTTTTTTTTTTAATTAAGCTTTTAAATAAAAAATTTATTTATATATTTATTAAAAAAAATATTTATAACTGTTACATTATATTTTTGAGTTGGAATTTGAAATTGGAGATTTGGATTAATTAATGATGTTTTACTTTTAGGAAAAAAAATTACACTTTTAATATTTGAGTCATAGGCCGGGAATTTCAGTACTGAATTCAAGAATTTTGGAGATAAAAATTGATGCACCAGCCGGGAACCGAACCCGGCCGTTAGAGGGAATTTCAGTACTGAATTCAAGCAGTTTGGAGCTAAAAACTTTGATCAAAAAAAAAAAATAGTGCACCAGCCGAGAATCGAACCCGGGTCAATACCGTGGCATGGGTACTATTCTACCACTAAACCACTAGTGCCTTCCAGCACGAATTCGAAGGATGATATTAGAAATAATATCACTGCTGATAAGTTTTTGTATAAGAAAATAAATATACATCTTGTTACATATCAACATATCTACTATACTAATAAGAGCCAAAGAGAGTTAGGCCTAAAATGGGTAGAAAAAATGGCGGTCAAATTATTTAATCAAATTGATGGTTCAGATGAATTATTTAATCAAATAGATGGTTAAGATAATTCAGATTAATATTATTAATAGAGATTACCTAATTTAACCTTACTTTTATGATTATCCATTAAGTTTTCCGTTAAATATTCTCTTCTCCGTTAATATTCCGTTAACTTTTAACTTACCCATTAATTTCTATAAGAAAGATCTTAGGTTCGAACCTCATCTCAATCAAATTTGACATAATTAAGTTTCTCACTCTATTTACTCTTATTAAATTAAATAAATTAGTAGCTACAACAAAAAATGATACTTATGTATTTTTTTAATTTAGAATTATGTGTCTACAATACCTTTATTTGAAAAAATTATTCATTATCAAAAAATTAAATTAAATAAGAGAAATAATTTCATTAGTTATATTGTCTTTATTTTCTCTCCTGCAAAGATTCTTTACATTCAAATTTATCAATTGATATTCATTACATTGTCCATTATCTTATTTTTAGTTTTTTACAATATCTTGTAATTAAATATCAAAGTTATAGTACAAAATAATGCTATATATTTATTTACCAAGTATTTTATTAATACTATGAAAAAAAAATTAAAATAATTTGAAACTAATTACATTAACTACTTGGGATCGGTTGACAAAGAGAGTACTCAAATAACCCAACAAATTGAAGCGGAATCACTCTATTTTACTCTTATTGAATTAAATAAATTAGTAGTTACACAAAAAATGATACATATGTATTTCTTTAATACCATGAAAAAAATAAAAAAGAATAGTTTGAAACCAATCATATTAACTACTTGGGCGATTTGTTGACAATGAAAGTACTCAAATAACCCATTACCCAGCAAATTGAAGCGAGAAACTACCTTTTAATATCTTGGAATACATCATATTTAAAATTTTCAAATTTTTACTAATTTATTTAATCTTTTTTCTTAAATTAGGGATTTCTTTATCCACAATAACTCATTCAACAATAATGGTTGAACCAAATGAACCCCAAGCAGAACACCTAAAGGAAAGTCCATAGCTCCTATATCATAATCTCATTGCATGACGTTGTCATCTATGCTACCAACAATAACCGAATTGCAAATAACACACTACCAACAAAAAGGAAAAGAACAAATAGTAAAGATGAAGACAATGACAATGTTACTCAAAAGAGAATTAAGAACACTTAGAAAAATTCAAATTAAAAGTAGTATTTATTTAGACTATCATTTTTAGACCAAATATTTAGACTATCGATTTTACAAGGTTGCAAACATTTATTTTAGTAATAATTATAATGAATTTTCTATATTATCTTGGATTCATATACTTTGAGTTAGATATTTAAATAAAAAATTCTACATTCAATTACCCATATATAAACTTCTCCTATATAATTTTGCATTGATATACTTTCAAATATTTATATAAATATAAAGATTGGGCATTAACTCATACGCGCAATGCGCGTATAAAATTAGTATAATATATAAACATAAAAGTGTAGTTCAACATAGATAGGGTGACTGGCTCTCAATGTTAGGATTCCATCCCACCAGATTGTATTACCCAATTTTTATCGTCTTAACATTAATAAATCATACACTGCTTTTTGGTTTTCAAATATATATATATATATATATAAACATAAAAGTGTAGTTCAATTATTAGTTTAGTTTCTAGTTGAGATAGAATATATTCTTTAATTTGATATCAAAGCTAAACTCATGTAAAATATTGTGGGTTCGAATTTTCACGTTACCCAAATAAAAGGGACATTGCTTAGGGGTGTTAGTGAGCAAGCTTTCGATAAAGTACTCGTGTTCGTGTTCGTGTTCGGTAAGCGTTCATTTATTAAGGTAAACAAACATTATATTAACAAACAAATTTTAGAGTTCGGTTAATAAACGAACAAAGTCTGAACAATGTTACATTAGGCTTGTTTGCTAAGAGATCGTGAACAAGCTCGTTTGTGTTTATTTAATAATGTTCGTGAACATGTTCACAAACACACGCACGCACATATATATAATTGTAGTTGTGTTACTTGTTTGGTTATTGTTCATGAACATAGATTATTTCTTGTTCACGAACGAATTGTGATTATGAACATGTGTATATGTTTGGTTATTGAGTGTTCACGAACGTGAACGAACATGTTCGTGAACATTAATGAACATGTTCGTGAACGTGCTTGTTAACAAACATGTTCGTAAACGTATTCGTTAATGTTTAAGAGCATGTTCGTGAACGTGTTTGTTAACGAATATGTTCGTGAGCGTGTTCGCGAACATTAACTAACACTGATGAACACTTAACAAACGAGCATGAACAAGATTTTCATAAACCTTAACAAACGAACATAAACACTCCAAAAACCTTAACAAACGAATATGAACAACTTCTGTTCGTTTATGTTCGGTTCGTTAACCGCCCTAACCTTGCTTAGTAATTAGCCTAAAAACGTGAGAGGGTATGTTTAGCATGTACAATCCAATTGTTAATTGTTAATTTAGACAATAACACCCTACATCCTACAATAGGATTTCTTGACAATAAAAATATAGTTTTCACCAAGTTTCCACTTTCATAAGTGGTCTCCGCAATCATTTTAGACCTACAATATTACTAAACCTATGTGTTGGCTTCTAGGAACATTTGTTGTAGGTAAAATATTGAAGCATTATTTGGTTAAAATAAATTGATATTAACCTTGGAGTGTACACTGTAATAATTTGATTAAAAATGCATGCAATCAAAATTGTTCGTCACAATATGCATGCACCTTAACACCCCATTTTTTTAAGGTTACTACAGCCAATAAAAATAATGATCCGCACTAAAAATGATGCTAGGTGCTTTGAGAACAATGGCTACAATGATAAACCAAATGATGAATATTTTTTATTTGACATATGTATTCCAAATTAAAACGTTAGAATATCTTTAATTTTACATTGATAGATATTATAGTAAAAATTAACCACAAAAGTAAGTATTATTGTTAATTTTGGTCACTTGACTATTATCTACCGTACCGCTTCACATATTTAGTTATCAATTATTAATTTGGCACATTTAGTGCACAAGTATAATTTTGTTGTCACATTTAATTTGGTCTTACCGACCAAATCTCTGACAACCACTCATTGAAAAATGTAAATTTTCTCTTATCTAAGATTGTTACAAGAGCAAATTGTAGTAATAGTATTGTGTATTTAAATTTGAATAGATAGTTTTTTTTTTTTCTTGTAACAACCCTGGATTAGAGAAGATTTACATTTTCCTACTGACAGTAATAATGTTACCGGGGTAATATTCAGATAAGGAAAGTATGATAGTCTTAGTACAAGAATGTTTTGCGTCCCCCTCTCTAACAATAGGGTCTACTACTTATACGTACTATGACCAACGGCTCTTCTGGTCAGTGTAAAGGACTCATAATGTGTCGGGTACTAATAGTGGGAGTCGTTGGAGTAATGGTGGGGAGCCCCTGGAGTAATTCCCCTCTTCAATGTATTGGTGACCGTTTGACTTTTATGTGTCCGCCTCCCTAAGTGTGCTCGCCTCTTAGCTTGTATCCATTCCATTTGCTATTGACTATTACTATTTGACTGTCACCATTACTTCAATGGGACTAAGTGCATCGGGTTGAATCCAGCACATTGTCCAATTATCCTGTCACTTACAAATAGTTGTCAAAGATTTGGCCAACAAGATCAAATGTGGCAAATAATAATAATAATAATAATAATAATAATAATAATAATAATAAGGAAATATGACTGAAGTTAGAGAACATATATAATCTACTAGATGCAAGCAAATCAATAGAATAGGGGATGGATAACAAACCAAGGAATTGAGGGGCATGTAAGAATTCTAGTCTAAAAGTCACTCTCATGATAATTTAAACATGTAATAATATGGACTAAGAATTTTCACGCTCTAATGATGCATCAATTTCAAGTCCTCAAGCACACAAAGCATCTAAATTCCCACATTTTTCCTATTCTCCTAGTAAAAAATGTGAATTATGCAAGAAGTGATTTAAAATCGTGACCAAACTCTCATTGTGGCCAAACTCATAAAGAAAAAATTTCAAAGTTAAAGTTGTTGAAATAAATTTACAGTAAAATATGTTGTGATCGAGAGACTCAATGAATAAGGTTTTATCGTAATCAAAAATGAAATTTTAGAAAAAGTAAATATAAAAAATTTGATGAATATTTAAGGTAAATATGCATGAAAAATCTGACTTAAATATTTGCATATGACCTATGTTTTTGTAAACCGAACTTGTTAAAAAAAATGCATTGGACTCAGTCAAAAACTAGGGGAACATTGTCAGAACAAAGAGACCAAAGTGCTAACATTCCATTTTCACTAACTTTAACTATAATTAAAAAAAATTGTTTGGAGCTTCCTATGAAATGTTCAACAACAAACAATGCAACCTACAATACTAAAACTTTATACCCATTTGACGCCATTGCCATTATCGGCTATCCCCAGCGAGGCCAGGCCAAGTCCACAAAACTACAAAAGGAAAAAGACACCATATTAACCCATGCCGGCCATGGCTTCAGATTTGGCTAATTCATTTAATGTATCGTCTTCTTCTTGGACTTTCAGCCACGCATTGTTTCACAACCGCCATTACTCCTTTTTCCCAGCCCAGCCAAGAAAAGGGGAATTGAAAGAAAGAAGTTTCGTTAGATGTATGTGTTTTGAAGCTAGTCTTGTGAGAAGCTAAGCCATGGAGAGGAGATTGGGCAGGAAGAACGATGAGAACGCTCCCGACTTGACGGACTTCATAAACGACATGTTCTTCGGGACGGTTAAGGTGGAGAAGAAAGAGTACAACCTTACCGGCACCACAACAGTCGACAATAATAATGATAATAATAATAATCGCCGTCAAGAAAGAGCGGAGGCCAGCAACGGAACGCCGCGTTTCGTGAATGATTACAGTGGTGGAGAAGAAGATTACTTCGATTCCAGCACGCGGTCTAGCCGCCGCGGGGGCGGCAGGGAAGCACGGCGTTACAGTAGCAGAGCGGGGGTGATATCAATGGAAGATGATGAGGATTATGAGGATTTTGAGTCGAGCACGAGGAGCGTGAGCAGTAGGCTAACGCAGGATTGGCTAAAGGAAGCTAAAAGAATGGTGGCTAATTCGTCTCCGGGGAGACTGGTTGGCTCCCCCAGGTTTGCAGCTGTTCAAGGGAGGCTTTCTGTTTCGTCTAATACTGAAAAGAGGGACTCCTTCTCTAGATCTGCTAGAAGGTAATAACTTTTATAGTGCTCCATGAACTGGGGCTTTCCATCTTTCAATTAATAAGTTTGTCAAATTTTATTGTTACACTTACAACATCAAAACGTGTTGGATACCTGCAAATTATTTTTCTAAAATAAATACCTAATAAATTTTGTAATAAGTTTATGTAGTATTTCTAGGTTTAAGAGCGAAAATTAGATGGATGGTTAGGATCTAGAGTTACACTACAAGATAAGAGATTAGGATATTAGAATGCACTAAATTATTGAAGACAAGTCGGTTGGCCTATTGATTGATCGATCAAAATAAGGTTGGAACAATCCGAGTGAATATAATATACAAAAGTTTAGTATAAATAGTACAATGCCGTTTGGTTGGTGTAGTGTGAACCAAATTAAAGCAATCTAACTTAAAGGGTTAAGTTGGTCAGACTGTTGACTTAGTAACTATAAAGTTATAAGTAGGTTTGCCTTCCCGTGGGAGCGGCATATTGGTCTTCTTGATTTGAGCCGGTCAATTATGACAACTTCGTTGATTTACTCATTGTGATCTTTCGTCATCTAGGGTCACAAGACGAGATTTACTTGGTGCATACCCTCGAATAGTGACTGAGTTTCCCTTCCATCCAAAAAATAATCTAACTTATTAGGACAAGAGTACAAGTGAATAAAAGTGTATAAGATCATCCTTCAATTAGGAAGAGGATGTCTATTATTTATACTTGACAGCCAACCCAATGGAATGATGCTTGAGGCAAGTGGGGTCAATGTAATATGGTGTGAGAAGAAGGGTGATCAATTAGTATGCTCACATACATCTCCCAACTCACCTAGCAGCATGTCAAGTAGACCTTCCCATCTAGCCATTCTTGAATACCTAGTTGGTCAATTAACATCCAAGAGGATCGAGCACTTGTGAAGTCTAGTAGGCAAAGGTCATTTCTACTTTGGCTATAAATGTTCAACCATGATCATATGTATGCAAAGATTTTGTTTGACCGATTAAAAAGTTCTGAATAACTTAATGATAAAGATTTGATTATGAAAGCTAAAGCTTCAATCGTAAGATTAAAGAATATGACCATGGGAGTAGAGATTTTGTCAGATCAGCCAAGCAATAAAGATTTGACCATGGGAACTAAAACTTCAACCATAGGTGTAAAAGGGCTACAACTATAGAATGAGAGATTTTGACTAGCTAAGTAATAAAGATTCGATCATTAGAGCTAAGGTCTTAACCATAGGAGTAAAAGGGCTACAATTATGGAAGGAAATTTATGCTTGACCGGTTAAAATGTTTAGACTACTCAAGTGATAAAGATTTTACAATTATGTGAGCTAAAACTTAAAGCATAGGAACAAAAATTATGCCCTACTAGCTAAAAAGTTTCTGCCTGCAGCCCAGCAATAAAGATTCAGACATGGGAGCTAAGACTTTAATCATAGAATTAAAAGTGTTATAACCACAAAAACAAAGGCTACAACCATGGGATTAGAGATTATGCTTGACCGGCTAAAAAGTTCCAACCAACCAGGCAATAAAAGATTCAACGTTAAGAAAATAGTTGACTAAAAGTTCCAAGCAAGTAACCAATAAAGATTTGACCATGAAAGCTAAGGATTTAATCAAGGGAGTAAAAGTGCTACGATCATGGGAACAAAGGCTATGACTATGGAGTAGAGATTTTGTTCAACAAAGTAAAAAGTTCTGACCAACTTGGCAATAAAACTTTAATCATGGAAGCTAAGGCTTCAATTGTGAGAGTAAAAGGGTCACGACCAAGGGAGTAAAGGCTACAATCGTAGGAGTAGAGTTTCGCTCGACTAGTTAAAATGTTCTGATCAATTGGACAATAAAGATTTAACCATGGGATCGCGCGATCGGAACTAAGGCTTCAACCATATATGGGATTAAAAGGGCTATAACTTGGGAGCAAAAAGCTTTAGCCATGGGAGAATTTTTTTTTTTTTTTTTTTTGAATAAGGTTCAAATAGGCCACCGAACTACACACGAAACTGCAATTAGGCCATCAAACTCAAAAACAATGCAATTGGGTCCCTGAACTACACAAATTCATGCAAATTAACCCAAAGTGACTTGTTGACTTGATCTTCCGGTTACCAACTTTTAAAATAATATTTTAAAATAATTTTAAATTAATTAATTAATTAAAATTAAAATTAAAAAAAAAACATGAACAAGTCAATTGGGTCCTTTTTAAAATTTTTAATTTTAAATTTAATTTTAATTAATTAATTAATTTAAAATTATTTTAAAATATTATTTTTAAAGTTGGTAACCGTAACATCAAGTCAAACAAGTCACTTTGGGTTAATTTGTATGAATTTGTGTAGTTCAGGGACCCAATTGCATTGTTTTTGAGTTCAATGGCCTAATTGCAGTTTCGTGTGTAGTTCAGTGGCTTATTTGACCCTTATTCCTTTTTTTTTTAAACCAATTGGTTAAGAGGTTTGTATCAACTAACTGCATAAGAGGTTCTAACAATCTTGATACTATTTTGTTTGGTCCGTTCTCTCTTATTAGAGATATAATAAGAAATTCAGTGACGTTTATTGCAAATGTCCAATTCGGTTGGTCTATTTATGTTGTTTTATTTGTTAGAAATATTATTGATTATTTTTTATTAATAATTTATAAAATTCAATTTTAATTTTTATATTTAATAAAACTTTTAATATAATTTTAAAATATATAACTTTTATTGTTTGAGCAGAGGTAGAACAGTGGACAGCTTCAGTGAAGAAATTCTGATCAAGTCAGCCAAGCATAACAGGAACAAATCCGAAACCACACTGGACCAGTCTTCACCGGATTCCCCTGCAACGGCAATCCACAAGTGGTTTTCCGACATCCTCAAACCGCCCGTTTCCATTCCCGACAGCCCCCCCGGCGGCGACCACTCACCTTCAAGCCCGAATGCTAATCAGACGAACCTAGCCCTCCCGCCCCGCCAATCAACGCTCAGAAAGTCCCGATTCCAAAATGCATCTCAGACAACCAAGCGAACTTTTAAACCTCCCGCCGTTCCCGATGATCCGGCCGTCTCTCCGCCCAAAAATTTCTTCGATTCGTCTCGCAGGGGATCGATCTCCTCGGCTCCCAACGACAAGATTCTGTCCCCGCCGAGAAAACTGGTGGAGTCTGTTCACCGGAGATGCATATCTGCGTCCACTTGCTCCATGGACAAGATATACCGAAAGAACCACGGAGAGGATGGTGTCCAGCTTAAGGAGAAAAGCACGGAGGAGGGTAAAGAATTGAACGGGTTCTTGAGGGATCAGAGGCGAAAAATTGGAATGATTTTGAACAGNTTTTTTTTTTTTTTTTTTTGGAATAAGGTTCAAATAGGCCACCGAACTACACACGAAACTGCAATTAGGCCATCAAACTCAAAAACAATGCAATTGGGTCCCTGAACTACACAAATTCATGCAAATTAACCCAAAGTGACTTGTTGACTTGATCTTCCGGTTACCAACTTTTAAAATAATATTTTAAAATAATTTTAAATTAATTAATTAATTAAAATTAAAATTAAAAAAAAAACATGAACAAGTCAATTGGGTCCTTTTTAAAATTTTTAATTTTAAATTTAATTTTAATTAATTAATTAATTTAAAATTATTTTAAAATATTATTTTTAAAGTTGGTAACCGTAACATCAAGTCAAACAAGTCACTTTGGGTTAATTTGTATGAATTTGTGTAGTTCAGGGACCCAATTGCATTGTTTTTGAGTTCAATGGCCTAATTGCAGTTTCGTGTGTAGTTCAGTGGCTTATTTGACCCTTATTCCTTTTTTTTTTAAACCAATTGGTTAAGAGGTTTGTATCAACTAACTGCATAAGAGGTTCTAACAATCTTGATACTATTTTGTTTGGTCCGTTCTCTCTTATTAGAGATATAATAAGAAATTCAGTGACGTTTATTGCAAATGTCCAATTCGGTTGGTCTATTTATGTTGTTTTATTTGTTAGAAATATTATTGATTATTTTTTATTAATAATTTATAAAATTCAATTTTAATTTTTATATTTAATAAAACTTTTAATATAATTTTAAAATATATAACTTTTATTGTTTGAGCAGAGGTAGAACAGTGGACAGCTTCAGTGAAGAAATTCTGATCAAGTCAGCCAAGCATAACAGGAACAAATCCGAAACCACACTGGACCAGTCTTCACCGGATTCCCCTGCAACGGCAATCCACAAGTGGTTTTCCGACATCCTCAAACCGCCCGTTTCCATTCCCGACAGCCCCCCCGGCGGCGACCACTCACCTTCAAGCCCGAATGCTAATCAGACGAACCTAGCCCTCCCGCCCCGCCAATCAACGCTCAGAAAGTCCCGATTCCAAAATGCATCTCAGACAACCAAGCGAACTTTTAAACCTCCCGCCGTTCCCGATGATCCGGCCGTCTCTCCGCCCAAAAATTTCTTCGATTCGTCTCGCAGGGGATCGATCTCCTCGGCTCCCAACGACAAGATTCTGTCCCCGCCGAGAAAACTGGTGGAGTCTGTTCACCGGAGATGCATATCTGCGTCCACTTGCTCCATGGACAAGATATACCGAAAGAACCACGGAGAGGATGGTGTCCAGCTTAAGGAGAAAAGCACGGAGGAGGGTAAAGAATTGAACGGGTTCTTGAGGGATCAGAGGCGAAAAATTGGAATGATTTTGAACAGAGAGATTGATTTGAAGGCCAGGATTGTGCTCTCAGGACATTCAAACAGTTGAGTCCAACTACATTTTCCTTCTATACAGCCACATTTCAAGAACTAACTCGTAATTTAGCTCTGATACCCCTGATTAGAATAAACACTTAACATTATGCCAAAAAGTTATACCTCCTAGTGAAAGTGTAACTTTATTTTCTGGTATACTATCACGTTTTTTTAGGGTCAGAGCGCTAGACTTAATCTCCTAGTCACATAGTGTCAACGACTATGCATACATGGAATTAGTATAGAGTATTGATTTGGTTTTTGTGCAAAAAGCTTACTGAAAATGGAAATGGTGGATGATGCAGGTACAAGTTCAATGGTGGCAGCAATATGCTATGCAATGTTGTTGGAGAATAGGAGGAGGGCTAATAATGAGAGAGATGAGGTGGTAGTGCCTGTGATGAACAGTACAAGGGCCAATATGTGGAAGCAACAACAGGCGGCTTGGCTATTTCACCACGTTGGCCTTGATATCAAGGCTTTGTTCTTTTTTGACGAGGTACTCAATTAAAAGTCTAAGTTGATAGTTGATTGCACATTTATGTTTATATATTATATATATATGCTCAACACCCACCACCGAAGTTCGATCTACTGACAAATTTATACTTTTTAACTTTACCCATTGTTTTTAAATTTTAATTTCAATCATGTTACTACATCAATATGATGACATTTCTTTTAAATTGATCAACGTTTAATATTTTGTTTTTATATTCAAATCAGGTGGATTTGGAAACGTTAACAGAGTCTAAACAAGTGATCATGCAAGTCTTAGGGGAAGATATCCTTAAAACCAATGGAGAGGTATTTCTATTTCTTTGTTTTAATATTTAAGTACAAAAACTTTAAATAAGATTTAGCATTATATCTCTGCAGGTTGTGTCTGAATGCACTGTTCTTACAGACAACTATTGTGAGGAAGCTTATGATCTGCTTCAAACCCCTATGCTGAAAAAGCTATTGGTATAACATATATAATTCAAGAAACTTTTTGATTGCCATAGGTCCTGTTGATTCACAAATATAATTACAAAGAAACCATGAAAACCCTTCTGGATCTCAGCTTGCAGGTATACTTTTAGACACAGGAAACTTGATGTTGTCTGCTGCTAATAATAAGGTGCCCATGAAAACCAAAGACGCAGAAGCTGTGCAGCTTCTGACGGTTGGCAGTGCCCCTGATTATAGAAACACACTCTTTGATCAGTGTATGTATATTTCTCATGCTGCTTCAATTCTCTTTTAAGGGTGTTAGTGTTCTGCAGAGGCCGATAAAATGTCAAATCTATAAATTAATGGCTAAGGGAAATGCTGGACTAGGACGGGATGAGTGAAAAGTCAAGTCCAACACCCTACCTCTTGAAAATATGATGGCAGTTTATAAGGAAATAAAATTAAGCACTTGCTTATCTCAAAAAAAAAATAAAAATTAAGCACTTGCTACTAGCTATAATTTTTTTGCATAGTGATAAGCATTTGGTCCTAACAAGTGGTATTAGCGGAACCATGCAGTTAAAATTGATAAGTTTGGGAGGGGGAATTGTTGGGCGGAGGCCGCCTTTGCCACTAGCTATAACTTTTGGCGTAGTGATAAGAGTTTGATCCTAATTAACAATTAGGGATCAGAGTCAATGAGCTACTTGGATTCGATTTGATGGATAATTGATTTGATGGATATTTGATTCAATTCAATTATTATCGATCCAAGTAGTTCAAGAAAAGAATCAAGTTGAATTCGAATTGAACTTCATATTATACTAAGTCAAGTTGCTCATGAGCTTTATCATTTTTTTTTATTTTTATAAAATATAAATAAAATTGTATAAATTTAGTTTATATCTTTATATATGGTGTTTGTGGTGTTACTTGCAGTGATGCAAGATCACAAGGATAATAAAAGTTTCAATGAAACTCTACAGAAGAGTTACGGGGAGCCTCCCGCCGAAGGTAATTAAGTTTGTTTATGATTCTGCGGAGAGTGATAATTACACAAGTGTAGAATTCAAGATTTTGGTTACACTTAATATTTTACTGATTATTCATCATATACTTATTTTTAGAGTTAATACCTAAAATATCTTTTACTGGCCATAACTTTTTGAATACTACTGACTCTATTACAATGCAGTATCTGTTCATAACTACTTTCTCAACCTAATAAAGAACAAGAGTCAATATCGCCTGCACTGAGGCTCGAACCCACCACCTCCCGTATAAAGGGAAGGGTTTGATGCCGTATAGCCCTATATCTTAACTATACAAAATTTATTTAAAGAAAAATGACAATTCTTTTCTTTCTGATTATGCAAATTTATTAATTCCATAATTTTTGAATTGATTTTCGACTGCCAATTCATCTAAAATGGCACATTGATTATGTAAATTTTTACTCAATGTATTATCCATGACTTACATCAATTGGCTAAATTGAGTAAACTTTTACATAGCTGAGAGGCTATTTTGGGTGAAATGATAGTCAATGAGTAATTTGGAGATTATGACATAGTCAATGAACTATTTTAAGCATTTTTTTCTAAAAAAATAATAATATTTGTTTATCAAGATAATTATGTTTAGAGTTAATTCCATTTTTGGTCCTAGATTTATAGGTGGCAATCCACTTTTAGTCCTCCAGCAACAAAATCGTTGAAATATCGTTAAATACAAAGATATTTCAATCTTTTCTATACAAAGTATGTTGAATCGCTATATTTTTTATGTTTATTTTTTTGAAAATATTCATAATTAAAGACTGAAATGTCATTTGATTTAATGATATTTAAACTGATTTGTTGATAAAGGACTAAAAATGGTCATGTCACAATAATACTAAGATCAAAAGTGGATGTTCTAATAAAGAAGGACTAAAAGTGAATTTTCACCTATAAATCTAGACAAAAATGGAATTAACTCTTATGTTTAAAAAAAAAAAAAAGGACTTGTATGTACAAACAAAATAATAAATTACAATAAAAAAAATAAGTAACTTCAATCTCATTGCAATAAATTATAACTTCATTTAGTTTAATAGATTCTATTATATTAGAAATGGAGTAGATATGCTTTTTACTAGTAACATAGGGTGCAGTTGAGTGGAAAAAATTCATCCATCTTTAACCAAATATTAAGGTTCAATCATTAACTTTGAATATTGAGCAACCTTAAATCTTCAGACCATCTGTCCTACACTCGAACTCTCGTTTGTCCTCCTTAATCGTGGCAAAAAAGTTGTACATATATTGGTAATTTAAATACATTGATGAGTGCAGGTAACCATAACGAAGAAGCATTGGAGGAACAGGTTTCTGTGAAGAGCTCTAATCGTCGTCAATCAAAGTCGGATAAAAGTTGTAGTGACACAAAGAATTCAAGAAGTAGCAAAGCATCATCTAACACAGGTAATGTCATATTTTAATTTAATTAATTGTTTCCACTATTCTCCATCAAGAAGTAGAAAGAATTATTTTTTTTTCTAACTTTAATTTGATGATGAGCTAAGTATGATACATACTATATAAAATTCTACACGTCAAATATTTCATATTTCTTTTGGGTTTTGATTATTGAAACTGAAACGTAACGCCACATTTGTTTGTAGGTGCAGGGAAACCAACACCGTCGCCCAAGGAGGTTGCTGCCCCAACAGCACCGAAGGCCGTCGATCCGCCGCCTCGTCCCAAGAACAGATTCTTTTTGGCAAAATGGTTTGGATTTGGATCAAAATGATTACCATTTAATTTAGTACAAATTTGCATATTTCATTTGTGTGTCATTAATTAGTTTTGAGTTATTGTTTTTTTTAATACAACTGACCCTATTACATTGTAGTATTACCTTTAAAATCAATAATCAATATAAATTAGGGAAAAGGGTCAAATAAGCCCTCCAACTTTACCTAAGGAGTCAATTAGGCCCCTGAACATTTTAAAGTAGCAATTAAACCCATCAACATTGTATTTTGATGCAAAAAAGTCCATAAACCTGTTAATGACCTGTGATCACAAGTCACTAGGATTCCGGTCAAATTTTCAGCACCCATATTCCGGCACAAAAGTCAAGGGCGACCTTTCGACGGTCGCCGGTGACTCACTGGAGAAGGCAACCACTGGGTTTTGTGCCGGAATATAGCCTGAGTGTGCCGAAAATTTGACCGGAATCTTAATGACCTGTGATCACAGGTCATTAATAGGCTTATGGACTTTTTTGCATCAAAATATAATATTGATGGGTTTAATTGCTACTTTAAAATGTTCAGGGGCCTAATTGACTCCTTAGGTAAAGTTGGAGGGCTTATTTGACCCTTTTCCCTATAAATTATGAGTAAAATCATAATATATGTAACATAACTTTCTCATTTTTTTCAATCACTTCACGTTTTTTAAACTATCTATATATATACTATATGCAAGGAAATTGACTAAAATGGAAAGAATTGGTGTGATCCGAACAAAAATAAGAAAATTTTGAAATATAGACAAACTAAAAATGGACAAAATTGTCTTGTCGACTAATTCATCCAAAATAATTGATAGAATTTTAAACATACAAAAATCATAGAGCTAGGGTTAAATCTAAACCTATTTAAGTGAGCAAAGAAGTAGATTAGAGAAGTTGAAGAAATTAAAGATTTAGGGGAGTAAGCAAAACATACACCCCAAAGGAATAAAGGAAAAACTCCAAAATCGAGATAATTTGATTATGGGTGTGTTTGGTTAACAGCGAATCCGTCAATTTTTGGCGGATTTGACCAACTTTAACGGTTTGACCAAGTCAAACCGCTAAAGAAGGTGTTTGGTTAACAGCGGATTGGAGCAGCGGTTTGCTCCAAACCACTGAAATCCCAAACGCTGCTATTGGGATGGCGTTTTGCTCCAAAAGCAGCGTTTGGGGTTGGCGTTTTGGGAAAGAATTATTTTTCCCCAAAACGCCCTCCATTTTATAAAAAAAATAAAAAATTATTACGTTATTAGGAGCCTGAGGCTTCTTTAATAATTAATAAAGAAGCTTCAGGCTCCTCTTCTCTTGCCCATCCGATGTGGGATGGGCAAGAGAAGAATAAGGGGCGTTGAGCTCCTTTTTATAAGGGAGCCGCTCCCTTTTATAAGGGAGCTCAAGGCCCTTTTTTTTAACACTTACGAGATCCCACATCTTTTTAGTTTTTTTTTTTTTGTTTCTTTTTTTTTTGTTTTATTATTATTATTATTATTATTATTATTATTATTACGGAGTATTATTATATGTATACCCTTTTGGTCATTTTACCTGTTAACCGCTAATCTAAACAGCTAATTTTACCAAACATCTTTTACAAACCGCTAATACATTCTGCTGGTCAAACTTGCTAATACAATCCGCTATTTGATAACCGCTAACACAACCCGCTACCGCTAATCGCTAACCGCTGATAACCAAACAAGCCCTATATTCTTTAAATTCTAATTGACTAAATGAGATAAAACAATAGAATACGTCTATAATCAACATGATTGGCGTGGTGGTTCAGCACCTCGTTCCTTAAGCATAAGGTTGGGGTTCAATTCCCACCCAAGTGAATGGAGCAAACCATACAACCTAAAAAAAAAAATAATAAATAAGTATTCTAGCTGTCGGGGAGGGACACCTTAAAATAGAATATGTCTATGTTTTTCTATCTCTCACAAGCTCAAACAATAATCATCTTCGCACAAGTAAAATAAACTCAAAAATCCAAATGTACATAAAATGTTTTCAAGTATAAGGATCTGGGTACAGAAGATCACTAACCTCTAAAAACCCACACAAGTCTAGATATACCTAAATCTACTTGACTAAATTTTAGAAATAGAAAGGAGTAGTGTGGCAAGATATATTAAGTACTTTGATAATGATGGATCAAGACACATGATCGAGAATAAATGTTATCTAAATAATTTCAAAGATATCAAAGGTCCCAACGTTATTTCTAGAGAAAATGAGAAAAATGACCAGGCCAAAGGAGTTAGAGAATTAAGAAGAAATGGATTGAGCATTGAAGATATATCCTAGGTGAAAGCGGATTGAAGTTCAATTTTCTAAGTAGAAATCAACTTTATAACAAACAATATACTATTTATTAAACTAAGTACAAGTGGATAAATTCCTCGTTTCCTTTCTCTTTTCTTTTTTTTTTTTTATTTAAATGTAACATTTTTACATTCCTCATATATGTATAGACAGTACACCTATAGTGTGTTGAATAGAAATGTAAGATCACAAGCTTCATTACACAATAACATTATAATGCTTACTTAGCAAATCCATATCACAACTATCAAGAGAGAGGGATGGGGTGTAAAAAGATGAATGCCTTCAAATTAGAAAAATAATTTTATTATATGTAATCATTATATTATTATTATCCAAATATGGCCACTCCTTATCCACATCAAGGCTGGAAGCCTGGAAACTAACTTCCAAACCCCTCTGATGGACCCCACCTCCAATACACCCTCATGTGCTTGGGCATCCTCTTGTACCTTACCACATGATCTTGTGGGCCCAGTAGCCCATGACATGAGTTACAATATCACACTTTTCCCCCCACCCACTACCCTCTGCTTTCTGGTAGTGCCACTAACTACTAAGCTATATGGCATGCATTTACTATGGACTTTCCAATCATTCCCCCTTCCAAGCATATAAAATCAAGCAAAACTCATATGAGCTGCTTGTTGTTGATGATGATGAGTAACAAGAACTCATAAACGGCGTCGATGTGGTCGAGGAGGAGGACGAGGAGAACGACGGTGACGAAGGGGGCGGAGATGTTAAGACAGGTTTGAAAATGAACAAAGCGTGTTTTAAACCGGGACAGAATAGCCAGTCGTGGACGTCCCAGAAGACCTGGATTCTGACCTTGTCGGTGAGATCAAGGCATTCATTGCCTCGGAATTTCCACTGCAAATGTTTGACGTGAATAACGGAATTGTCGTCCACGTTAATCTCCATTTCGGGATCTTCCCCGTTCCTGTTTTTCCACTCCACCGAGATCTCATGATGTTTCCCTTTCTCCTCAACCTTAACCCTAGTCTGGAATTTTTTCTTCCCAAAAACGTGCTCTTTTCTCGACACCAAAACCGGATCCACTAAAGCCGGCCGGCACCCCGTCTTTCTATACGCGTCGTTCTTCATGTCCCCGAGGAGAAGAACAACCTCGTCCTCGCACACGACCGCCACATAGTACTCCGACCTCGGCTCCGTTTCCCCGTTGAATTTCGCCGCTTTCAGGTCCCAGAAAACCTCCACCGTCTTCCCGTCGACCTCCACGCGCTTCGACCCCTGTTTCCTCCAGAAACACCACGGCTTCAGCTCCACCTTGCACGCCGCCGTGCGCCGCCGCTCTCCGCCGTTGCAATCCACCGAAACGGACAGCTCGTGAAGCAGGAGATTCTTGCACCACGTGACCGTGACGAGCCTCCGCTGGTCTGAAAACTTGGCCCGGTAAACCGATACGAAAATGCTCTGGCCGGAACTGGTGATTGCGGCGGGATTATCATCTGATGTGAGCTTATTATTCTCCCTGGACGAAAAGCAAGCGGGAATCCCGATTTGATCTTGCATCATCCTATAATGTGGAGAGAGAGATGGAGATATTTTTGTTCGGAGTTTCAATGCTGGCAAAAGTGTTCTTGACAGCATACACTAGAGATCGAATTGATGATTCTGAATTGATGAGAGAATTTAAGGATAGAGATGGAGATTTCTTGGACCAACAACTAGGCAATCACCTCGTTTAATGTCTCAGTTCAATAATTAAGATACAGTTTATACATGATACTATTACATTATTATCAAGGGTATTTATAATCTCAATTAAATACTAACTGTACTTCGATCGATTTAATAGGAATAATAACTTGTACTAAAGAATTAAGGCAAAAAACTTGTATGAGTGATGAGTCTATTTCATAAATCTTTGTCCGTGAGACGGATCGGGTACAGTCGAGATAAATTGAAATATTTATATTGAAAATGTAATATTTATACCGAAAAATGTCTACATCTACAATCTACATATAACATATACAATTATTATAGGAGCCAATAATGTTAAACTCCTAACTGAAACTAAAAAATGTTGGTGTAATAATATACTATAACATATTGTATTTTGTGTTCTTCTTATTGTGCAACCTTCAATTAAATTCTTAATATATCCTAATCCTTTATAATTTTACCAAATTCTTTCCGTCAAATATAACAGATGTTTAGCGTCAAATTATTTAGGCAATTTGTTTCTTTATTGCAGTTTTCAAACAAATTGACAATTTGTTTCTTAATAATCGCAACATCTCATTTGTTAATTTTTCTAACTTAAAATTAGAATATTGAAGTCTTAATAGAATTCTATAATATAATTCTGTATAGATTATTTCAATTCTAACTTAAAATTAAAATATTGAAGTTTTAATAGGATTCTATAATACAATTTTGTATAGATACCTAACTAAACTATTATTCTACCCAAAACAATAGTATAATATTGAAGTTTTAATAGGATTCTATAATACAATTTTGTATAGATTCCTAACTAAACCATTATTCTACCCAAAAACAAAAGTATATAAACACTTCCCCTTCTCACTGGTATTCACTCAAAACTAAACCTAACATATTCTGCAACACAACATCTACGTGACGCTCTATAGGTATGATTGTCAAAATATTATCATGATGATTCTATTATTTGTATTTGTACTCATAATGATTACAATTTTTTTTTTAAACCAATGATGGTATACTCATTAATTAGTATAATTTCAATATCATTATGTAAATATATCTATTGTATAATCTATTCATCTATACTTGTATCCTTGTATGTATTGTTGTGGTTCTCATTATATTCTTCTATAATCTACACATTTTAGTTACTCCTTACTCTTTACTCCCTAATCTATAGTTTTTGAATTTATGTTCTGGTTCCCATTATATTATTTTATAACATCCTTTATGAACATATTTCCAATGACACAGATATTAGTCATGCCAAATGCAGTAAAGTTAATTGATATTGACACACAACCCGTGGGCTGGAGTTCTAAAGTTCGTGTCATTAAGAAAAATGAACCAAAAAACATTATTGGAACGCCTGAGGAAAAGTATATGCTCATCATCCTTGAGAATGAAACTGTAAGTAAATCGTAAAAATATTCTCCCTTTATTATCACCATCATCATCATCATCATCATCATCATCATCATTATTTTATTTTTATCATTATTAGTTGCAGGGCCAACATCTCAGAATTCCACCAATAACCACTTACAAGATGAAGAATATATAATACAATTGAGGTCTCAATCTTATATTATATACAACAAGGCAAAAACATAGTATCATATACCATAACATCATTGCACGAATCATTGTCATTCATTACCTCCAGTAAACAAGATGCAATAAAGACACAATTAGCAAAAAGGAAACTCAAATTCACTAAAGATGAAGAAGATGGAGAAGATGGAGAAGATGGAGATAATTCCGAGCCTCAGCAAATGCGCACTAAGAAAATTAATTTACTCTGCTTAAATTAGTACTCTTTATCCAATTGTTTTCTTCCATTGGTTGATCATGATAGATAGTCATCTATAGTTAGTGGTTTATTTGTTTTTACTTACTTTAGTTGTAATTTAGCTATTTACAATTTCATTATATTTAAGCATTGAAACTGTTTCTTTGATTTTTATTAATTTAGCATTTTTTTCTCTATCATTATATGACTACTTTAACCAATTAAGGAATACTAATTTAAAACTACGCATTGGGCATTGGTTTAATCATGCAACGCACTTGTGATAACTAGTAATACTAATAAAAAATAAAGTGTTCGTTACTAAAGTGTAATATTTTGATGAGGGAAAAATATAATACTTTTACATTTTGATTTAATTTTAGGAAAATAAGGGTCAAATAGGTCATTCAACTGCACACAATAATGCAATTAGGCTACTGGACCTAAAAAAAAATTACAATTAGGTCCCTAAACTAACATATTTCATGCAATTTGTCCAATTTACATGCTTCTAACATGTCACCCCAAATTAAAATTATTTTTTTAAAAAAAAGCTTAACAAATAATAATTCTTTTTAAAAAAAAAAAACACAAAACGTTCTCCGGCCAATGTTTCTTCCTCTCCATGGCCGGAGATGAAGAAAGACAAAGAGTTTCTTCGTCCCCAGCCATGGAGACGAAGAAATATTGGTCGGAGATGAAGAAACTCTTCGTCTCCGGCCACGTTCTTCTTTTCTTTTTTTAATTTTAAATTATTATTCTAAAGTTTAAAAAAAAAACAATTTGAGGTGACCTGTTAGAAACATGAAAATTAGACAAATTGTATGAAATAAGTTAGTTTAGGGACCTAATTGTAGTTTTTTAGGTTTAGTGTCGTAATTGCATTACCGTGTGCAATTCGATGACTTATTTGACCCTTATATCTTAATGTTATTATAATTTTCATCAAAAGTATTATACTTTCCGAAGTAACAAACATTTTATTTCGAATTAGTATTATATTTGTCAATATAAGTATTACTTATACAGTTATACCTGACCCGTCAATTTGTGACACAGTTTCATAGAAGAGTCACTCAAGAATTAAAATTCTTGCTCAAGTAATCTAATTTATTTGACTAACTTAAATAAATAAAACATCCTAACAATTAATTAATTAATTTTTTATGCCAAAATGGTGTCCTTCACGTCTAAGGGCTTTTATTAACCTTTACCATTTGCCATTTGCCAAGGACTTGTGGTCCAGTGGCATCAAACCCTTCCTTTTATACGGAAACTGGTGGGTTGCTTCAAAAGGTTGAGAAAGTAGAGTTAGTGGTATTCAAAAAAAAAAAAAAAACCATTTCTATCGGTTTTAAATTTTTAGTTGGGATTAAACACAAATTATCAAGAAATTTTTTACTAACACACTAAGGAAAGTATTGAGAATAAAAAAAAATTATAAAATATTAAAGTCTACACTCACTATCTTTTATATTTTAAAAAAATTATAAAATATTAAATTAAATTGCTAGAAAAGTAACTCTAGGGAATGTGTTTGTTATGAATAATTTTGCTTTAAAAGAATAATAAAAACTTTTCTTAATGTTATGCAATCACATTATTGGTGGATTGTTTTACAATGGACTATGGTCCATTTTGCAAGGTAAAACAAGTTAAATTCTTTTTTTTTTTAACTTATTATATTTTTATTTCTTTTTTTTTAAACTTATTATATTTTTATTTTTATACAAATAAGATAAGATTATTATATTAAAAAACATCATTAAAAATTCTTTTAAATGACATATTAATATTTTTTAATTAACATACAATTACATTAAACCACAAATATAAGTTTATTTTCAATATATATACCAGAGGTTCATATTCAAAATACTATAAGTTTGTTCACCAAACCAAAAAAAAATACTTTTAAGTTCATTTTCACAATACTAATACAAGTACATCATTATATTGATGGCATGGATATCAAATAAGTTCATTAAGCATATCCAACAAGTTCATTTTTACAATACTATAAGTTTTTTTTTCAAAATTTTGTATGTTTATTTTCGAGCAAATACTAATTTTGGTCCCACAAGTATTAGCAAAATAACAATTTTGGTCCACATGTTTAATTCTTACCAATTTTCATAGTACCAATTTTCATCCACGACTATTATTTTAGTGTCAAAATTCCTCACGCCGGTCACCCCTCCGTTTAAGACATGTCAAAATCTAAAATTTTAAGGGTATTTTCTTTTATTATTTTTCTTAGTATTCTTTTAATTATTTTTAAATTTTATTTTGTGCTTAATAGTATTTTTAATGTTATAAAAAATTTGTCAAATACCTTGTGGTCTAGTGGCACCCGGTGTCCCGGTTTACACTCTCACATGGATGATGGGAGTGGGTTCGAGCAACTATTGATTCTTTGTGCTTCAGTAGGTTGAGAAAGTAGCTATGAACAGATACTACATTGTAACAAAGTCAGTAGTACTAAAAAAAATTTATAAAATATTTTATGTATTGATATTAAATAAAAAATAACTTCAGTCAAACTCCAAGCCTCTTTAATCGAACTAGACACATAAAATGTGCGTGAGTATTTACCAATCGTTATACCGTGGACCCTGATCCTAAACGACGTAGTTTTGAATTTTAATTTTGACGGCGATCGTTTGTTATTCAGTTCACGTTACTTTTTTTTTTTTTTAGTGTAAAGCATTTGTATGTGTCTTGTGTTATGCGCTTCTATATCTCACGTTATACAATTCTGTACGTTAAGAATATTGATTTTGTACCTGAACTAAAGTAAATATAAAACATGTGCATGCCTCTTGTGTTATGTGTTTCTGTGCCTCATGTTATGTAATTATGTACCTTAAATGTATAGATTTTGTACTTGAAATAGATTAGTAGTTGTGTAACACACAACATATTGTGGCTTATTTTATGAATTTATGTCTTGTATTATGAAATTATGTACCTATAAGACATATATTATCTATATAAATCAAATTTGAGAATAAGTAAATATATAGCATATGTATGTGTCTTGTGTTGTAAGCTTTTGTATTTTGTGTTATGAAATTTTGTACCTTAACAGTATTGATTTCGTACCTAGAATAAATTAAAATGACTTCGTACCTAGAATAAATTAAAATTTGTGTTGAAACATGAGAAATAAAAAAACTATATAATCTGTTAAAACTCAAATTCAAAACGATATCGTTTTAATTCAAGATCCACAATACCATATGGATGCAGTCCACAATATAAATTGCCCGTATTTACAATGCTCTTTAAGAATTTTGAAAAGACATATTCTCATTCCATCAAAATCAGGTTCCGAGTTATTCTCAATCCATCTAAATCAGGTTCACCTAAAAAAATTTAAATAATATTTTACTAAAGAAGATGTCAATGGACTTCACTTAAAAAGTTAAATCTAATTAAAATTTATTTATACATCCTTAGAATACTCTCAAATTGATTGATTTGAACTTTAGCTATAAAAAGAAAAAAAGACAAGAGGAAGGAGTTGTCCTAACCACCTGTCAGTGTCACTAAATAAATAAATCCATATTCTCTCAAATTGATTCAATTTCACTTTCAAAAACTGATCTTACTTTTACCTTATTAAATTTGTAATTCCTTTCAAGAAAGCCATACTTCTCCAAAAAAGATCAATAGCAGCAGTTTAGCAAACTTATATATACATAACTGAAAGGTATGGAATGGAGGTCTAGATTATGAGTAAAAGATTAGTCAAACAGCAATGAACAACAAAGTAAGACATCATAATCTCAAGGCAGTGAAAAGCAAATGGAATGAAATCTTGTTATCTATATTGCTTATGGATGCATAAGCAGAAAGATGATATGATTGCACTCTCCTCGGAATAAAGCAGAAAATTTGTACGCTAAACACAGACTGTCATTAACAGAAGGGAGCATTTTGAACTTATGCATATGAATGATAATTAGCCTCAGCCACCGATATGTATCATTGGTCTGTTCGGTGTTTTTGCTATGTCAAACATTCCAGCATGAGAAGCCTTTTTCCTTTTGATCTGACGAGGAAGAAGAAATGGATAAGGAGATCAATGAAAAGGCATAACTGAAAAATCTCTGAATGAAAAGGCAGCACATGACGAAGAATATTGCTGCAGATGTCTTCGGAAAATGGAAAGTACATGAATTTGTCTTGAGAAAAAATTAAATAAATACTTACTGCAGCACCAATAATCTGCCTTAGTTCATCATCGTCAGCACCACAACGAATGGGATCCCTCAAGCTAACCTGGGCATGAAGAAGCATAGAAGTTTTTATGAAAAAACTTTGCCTGTGATTTCTCTGTGGAAAATATGACACTAAGTAAATCCTTAGGTGTTAATATTTAACAGGTTGAGGCTTTTAGATCATAGAGAGTGGTGTTTGGTGTATGATTGACTGGAGAGCGATAACGGCTCACCTCTGAGGGACCAAAAAGGCAGACTTTAAAATTCCCGTCTGCCAAAAGCCTCAACCTGTTGCAACCAGCACAAAAGTGCTCTGTCATTGATGTAATGAAGGAAACTCTGCCCTGATGCCCATCTATACTGAAATTCTTAGCTGTCTCCGTTGGATGATCCTTAATTCTTTGAAGCCCTGTAAATCGTTTAACCTGTTCATTAATATTTAACAGTTTAGGCAATGTGAAAAGGACCAAATAAATTATAGATCTAATGCCAAAATTCTACCTTACCGCTATGTCCAACATCTCCTTATACGGTACAAGCTTCTTGGCATTCCAAACATTCCCATCAAAAGGCATAAACTCAATAAACCGGACATTGATTGGTTTATCACGTGTCAACTCTATGAAATCACAAATCTCATCATCATTGAATCCACGCATAACCACACAATTCACCTGGGCGAATGGAAATCCAAGAATTCAGAACTAAGTTCTTTGTCACAGACCAAGATGATTACCATACAGAGAAGAGACCTTACTTTAACAGGATTATAACCAACATCTATTGCAGTCCGAATAGACTCCATCACCCTTTCATGTCCTTTGCGTCTAGTCATGAATTCAAACTTCGCTGGAACCAACGTGTCCAAGCTAATGTTAACCAAATTAACTCCACATTCTTTTATTCGAGCAAGCTTTCTTGCTAAAGTAATCCCATTTGTAGTTACGGCAAGAGTCCTTAGTCCCTTCAAATTTGAAAGCTCTAGGCAAATATCCTCAAAATCCTTCCGGATTGTTGGCTCTCCACCAGTCAAACGAATTTTATCCACTCCGGAGCTGACAAACAAATTCGCTAGGCGAATAATTTCACTCCGTGTTAAAAGTTGCGGGTTAGGAGTGAGTTCAACCCCATCAGCCGGCATGCAATACTGGCACCTTAAATTGCAGCGTTCAGTCAAGGAAATCCTCAAATAAGTATGCAGCCTTCCAAAGGTATCAACCAACATATTGGATGTACCATCTTCTGGCAATATTTCATATGATGAAGTCGAGTAAGTTTTTAGCAAAGAATTGTCTACATAATGACCAATGGAGCCCTGTGCATTGGTGTGTATAGATTGAAACAGCAATCTTGTAGCACAATTCCTCTGGCAGTTAACCATTACAAGTATCCAGTTAGAAATCAACAATTTAACCAATCAGCAATCTTTACATCAAACCCAACCGGGCTAACATTAGAGAAATTGAAATATGGTTGTAATATACACATAGACACTCATATAAGAATAAGACAAAGCAGATAAAGAGTGTCTGAACTTAAGCTTTACTAGGAGGGAGGTAAGATTGTTAAAAGTAGTGAACAACAAGGACAAAACATTTGAAAAATTCTACAAAGAGTTCAACCCATAGTAACTCGATCTATATGCTCCATATTAGACAAGTTTCAAGTTTCAACATCTGCTCTTATCAGGAAAAGACTGTCTTGGGGAGTTGAGAACCACAATCCATGGATATACAAACAGAAAGTATATACGTTGGTCAATTGATTCAATTCCAAAAAATTTCTTTATTGTAAGAACCAACTAAACCTAGTTAACCACTAACCCAAAACAGGAGAAAAGAAGAACAAAATGAGTAAACATGGAACATTTTTTTTAAAAATTAGAGTAAGAGAAAGACTAAGCTACATACCAGATTGAAATTTGTGGTGCAACCCAGATTCCAATGGAAAAATCTGGGTATAGGAGGGCGCATATTGGACAGCTGAAAATAGAAATCTTGGTGAAGTGTTGGACAAAAGCTGGATGGATGAATGAAGAGCAAGTTCGGTATACAGAAATAAGCCAAAACTTATGAGTTAGGACTCCCAAAACAAGTGTGCTGAGAAACAAAAATAAATAAAATTTAAAAAGGGGGGGGTGGGGGGGACCGGGAGCCAGAGGCCAGACGCCAGAGAAGAGGACGGAATTTTATTTTTTTTTTTGAAAACAGAACGAGGGTTATGACTTACGAAATACGAACAGGGCTTTAGGAATTGGGATTTTACAGTTGGAAGGGAGGAATTACAGATTAAAGAAATTGTTACTCAATGGAAAAAGAATAAGGCAGGAATAAAAAATAAATAAATAAAGTAGGAATAAAGTATGAATTTTAATTACAGTGTTTGGTCCATCATTATACCGTGGTCACTGATACTACTGGTAATCTCAAAAGATAGTGTCTTGCATTTGTTTTTATATTATCGAGTGAAACTATAGTTATATCGAAATGTAACTGTAGTTGTGTCGAAATGTAACTGCAGTGTATATGAACTGATACTGAATAACAGTTTTACATTTGTGTTTTATATTATCGAATGAAACTGTAGTTTTATCAAAATTTAACTGTAATTGTGTTGAAATGTAACTGTAATGTATATGAACTGATACTGAGTAACAGTTTCACATTTGTGTTTTTATATTATCGAATGAAACTGTAGTTATATCGAAATGTAACTGCAGTTGTGTTGAAATATAACTGCAGTGTATATGAACTGAAAGTGAATGGCGCGTAATGAAGGTGGTTTCATATGTCTGTTTTCATTAATCAAAACGACGTCGTTTTGATGCGCAATCCACAATCCATTGTGGACCGCGGTCCACGATATAATTTTGGTATGCATGAATAATATTATAATATTAAGGGAATAGAAAGGGAATAAGTGATACAATGACTGAAATGCACTTATGTAATAATAATAATAATAATAATAATAATAATGATGATGATTTTAAAAAAAAAAAGAAAAAAAAAAGACAAATGGTATTATTGCAGGGGCAAAATTGTCTTTACACTAACAATTTTTCCCCTATCCAACGAATTGTAATTCATGGGGGTACCCCATGAATTGCAATTCAACATTTGCCCTCCAACCAAACAACGTAATTGGGCAATTCATTTCATTGAATTGCAATTCCATTACAGCCAAATTACATCCAACCAAACACCCCCTTATGGGGCGTTTGGTTGGAGAAAAAGAATTATGTAGGAAAAGAATTGCTATTTCATGGGGAAAAAATAATATAGGAATAAAGTGGAGTTCAAATTCTAATGTTTGGTTCGCATGAATAAAATTAATAGGTATTTCAATTCCAATGCTTGGTATACACGGGAATTTAGAGGGAATAAGAGCATCATCCTTATCAATGGGGTTATTTCACGGTTATTGAGAAGTTTTTGTAAGTGTGATTAGGAAAGAAAAAGTGAGAGGAGAGGAAAAAAAACAAATATAAATTTTTAAAAAATATAATAAAAAGAAAACCAAAAGGTTAGGTGCGCCTCAGGCAACTCAGTTGGTTGAACAGTTAACTTAGCAACCTTACGTTATAATTGTGACTAAAAGCATCTCAAATGGAGATTGATAGGGATATAGGGCGACCCACTTGATCTACGAAGCTCACTAGTGTATTTTCCAACCCCAATAGTGCATTTTTTGATCATAATGCACTTCCTGACCATAATGTATTGCCCAATCGTAATGCACTCACGAGCACAACCTACTTCCCAGTTTCATGTACTAATACTCTAATAGATCTATCTCCTTGTCTTATTTATTAATAGACATTCGATCTCATTAATTAGTAGACCTCTCGGTGTCATTGTTACTCGACCTATCGGTCTCATTGATTAGTAGACCTCCCGGTCTCCAAGCATCCCACCACGTGTCAAAACTCTAAGGACACGTGAAACACATGCCGGTCACCCGACATGCGTCCTTTCTTTTCCTCTATATATAGGACATTTATTGCACTTAGAAGGGAATTTTTGGCTCCCAACCTACATCACTATACTTAGAGTCTCCCCATCTAACATGGTCGATCCTTAATTATTTTTTCAGTCACAGCAACCACATCTATTAATCTTCCCGACCTCATATGATTGGGCCTTTATTTAACCTCCCAACTATATTATTTCACCTATAATAGAGTTTTTGGTCATATTTACCCGACCCAAAACAATTTACTCTATCAGAGATGATAAAATGACAAAACGATTAAAAAAATGGTGTTTTTTGCTTCAATGAAGTCCCGAAAATGACAAAATTTTGCCGATTGTGAACAATGTTGTGTCAAATATGGCACAATACTATCCATCTATGTCATTCTTGCTTTAATTTGTTATTCCTATTTTGTCATTGTTTTAAACAAATCCTTTTGTATCATTTATTTTATTTTTGTGTAGTGTTTATAAATTTTGTTAAATACTTATACATAAATTTTATATTATCAAACATAAATTATATCATTTGAAAAATTTAATCAAGACAATTAAACAAGACTAATATTAAATATAGATTAATTAAAAATTAAATTATATAAAAACATAATTTTAACAAAATTTAAATGATTACATCAAAAATTAAATTGTACTAAAATATTATTATTTACATCACATATTATATTTTATATTAAACTAATTAAATTTGAATTAATAAGATTTTAAATTTTGAAAAACTAAATTATTTTAATATAAAATAATATTTGGTATGATGGGTTGTAAATAAATAAATTTAACATTAAAATATTCCTTTTGATGTGACATTTAGAGTAAATTTATCGTGTTTTGGTGTACCAAAAATTTAGATTTTCCGTCAATAAACCCTACATTATATAACTAGTGTGTCCATAAATCCATACAAAACAATAATTAAAAGAGCATTTTACGGCACATTGCTTGTTAGTTGTTACAATTTCCCTAATAAATCATTTTTTGTGTGTGAAAATCATCATTTTGATCCTTTAATTGTTTTTCAACTTTGAATGTAGTTCATAATTCTCAATTCAACTAATTTAATTCTCTAATTGTTTAAAATTTCATCAATTAAATACTTTCGATGAACTAAAATGGTAATTTTCTTATTTTTAAATTTCATCAATTTGATCATTAAAAAATTTAGTTGACAATATTTTAAATAATTTAATATTTAAATTAGTTAAAATTAAAAATTAGAGACTACATTAGTCATTAAGAATAACTGAAGGACCAAAAGGTGATTAACCTTTTTCTGTTTATAAGTTTTTGGGCCCGGCAAGCGTTGACGGTGAATCACTCATTTCATTCACTCTTTCAGTCTCTTGTACTATTCGAGCTAGGAAAGAATGGCTTCTCTCCACTGCTTTGGTGCTCGCGCTTCATCCTCCTACTCTTCCTCGATTCTTCCTATTCTTCACCGTTCGACCGCCGGAGGAGGCAGCAGACCGGAGAGTCCCTTCATCTTCCGATTGACTCCTCGACGCATTGCGCAGTCTATCCATTTCAATTTTAGGTACAACTCACTTTGCTTTTCACACTATCAGGTGCTTGTAGATATTCCTGATTTTTGTCCTTGCCGGTCTAATCTCATTTTTATGTGCGGTAGAAACTGTTTTTGGCAGTCTGGTTTATTAAATTTGGACTTAATTTTGATACTGATAAATTCGATATTTGAATATACAAATTATATTTTCCAAAACTGTAAAAAGTGTTACTTGATGTTCTAGCAGTAATTTCAAAATGCTATCTGGTAGTCAGCGATTGGATTCCTTGTTATTACTATAATCTGGAATAATATTCATTGATGTATTTCTACCCTGCAAATCAGCTTTCATATTCTATTATATCTATCAAATGTACTACAGAAAGAGAGGGAGGGTGGGGGGTTGGGACCTAGTAGTGAAAATGGAGAAGGAAGTCACTATGTTAATCTACAGTCACAGTGTTACACAAACAATACATGAATAAAAAGTGAATATTAAGCTTGTCTGTACTATTCACTTGCAAGGGCAAATTATACTGTGAACCATATATGACACCAAAATATTTATGCACCATGTTCACATAGTCTTGTTAAGAGTGCTGGGACATGGAAAAATTACTGATGTTCAATGGTAAACCGTAAACCTAATATTATCAAGCTATATCATGAAAAGTTCAGTCTTGTGATGTTAAATTGATCACTAGCCATAATTGTTTGCTTGGTGCATGGTATAAGTCATAACTAATAATAGTATAGCTGTATAGGAGTATCCGTTTTCATAATTGGATGGGATGAAGACCTTTAGGCTGCTATTCATACCCTATTGAAGCACTAGTTTTTTAGTGATTGATACAATTTATTTCATATTCATCCTTAACAAATGAGATGAATTATTTCTAACAATCTACATGTTCTATAAATAATGCCCAATTGCCCCTTAAGATTTATATGTCCATTTGAATGCTATCAACAGCATATCGTGTAAGAAGAGCCTAGTAAAATTTTGAAATAAACTGAAGATTTGTTTGGTTTGCTCAAAATATTGAGTAAGTTACTGCAAAGTAACAGTTTAATGCATAGTATATTGCTATTTCTAAGTCTAAATTGCTTTGCACTCTAAGGTATATGTTTTCATGTTACTTCCTAAACCTGCATGGTTGGGATATACACTGTGGTTTGCGATGTTCTGTTTCATCATTTGCATACATATGGCATGATCAATATGTTAACGATGTACATACCTATTTGGATCTTGGTGTAACTGAGTAAGAGGCAAAATGTCTTACATTTCTAGACCTGAAATCTTTTCCTAAGCAATTAGTGTAATGATATGTAACCTTAGCTATTATTGTTGTTCCATTTAGGTTAAGGAGCTCTGATTGGTTGCATCTAAAACAGAAGCCATTTCAAGTTTTTGCATCAAACCCTAATCCCTCAAAAGGATCATATGCAACAAAAGGCGATAATGTGCCCCAGGGCCCTCCTTTAGCCACCATTTTGGCAGGTTTCTTGGTCCTTTTTGCAGTATGCTGGATCTTAGGGTCCATAGTAATGTGGCTTGTGAGTCTAATAACCAATGTCCCTTCACCAAAGTAGGCGTATTTTGTACCCCTACGTTCTTCCCATATTTTATGTCCATGCATCTTTGCCCAAGATCTAAACCTAGCTAGTTCTCAATGTATGTTTGAATATTGTTAGTGATATTGCGAAAAACTTAATGTAGATTTTATTATTTTATTTGTTTATTGCGTACGGTAGAAGTTCGATGAGAGACATTTAAAGTAGCAAAAGAAGTTGAATAGGCGACATAGGAGTTGAGTTTATTCTTTATAGAAGTCAATCATGTTGCTTAATAATGAGTGTTTTACTAGGCATGGCAATCATCTTCTTAGATAAGATTCCCATTGTTTCTGGGACACTGATGAAAATATAAGGAGTTAAATGGGAGGAAGTCTTGCAGAGAATTCTGAAAAGCAAAAATATATCTTCTCCTATAGAACAACCCATAAGAAAAATATAAAGTTAATTGACAACATTATATTCTATGCTGAGGCACCGAGCAATTTGATAAAAACCTCTTATTGTTTCTTGCTTTAGGTTAATTGACAACATTATCAATAGGTTAATTGACAACATTATCAATATAGGTTTCATATGTATACTCTTGAAATATAAGTAATATTTTCCACTTGTTTTCTTCCCACCCACAGGGAATTTCTTTCGCTTTTTCTTAGATTGTGCCATTGTGGTACTGAATATCTCATTTGTCATTATTTTACGTATTAATTAATTAATTAAATTATATTTTCTCAAAATCATATCGTTGACTCGCTTCTTGATACAATTAGTTCGCTTAAATTCCATTGGGATTTCCTTCGCCTTTTCTGGAGCAGTGCATTTGCTAATATGAAGACAAATTTGGGACTTGGCCGGGATGCAGTTGTAAATCTTCTTGTGCCATGAATTAAAAGGTAATTAAATTGAAATAACCTCACGCGGAGACTATGTTTAATAGAACTTATTTTAAACTGTGAAACACTACTCTAAATAGCGTTTCAAAATAAACTATGGTTTGTTAATTTTATTTTTTTTCATTATTAATTTACAAAAATAACACAATCTACACTTCATTAATCAAAATCATAATATCTTAGTTTATTCATTTACGCCTTTTTACACTTATAACTAATTCAACAATCAATTAATCTTCCATACACTCTAATTTTAATTAGTTTATTAGCTACTAACTTTTCAAGTTTCAGCTTTTAGCTATGCATACCAAACAGAGCGTAATGAAGAAATGGCAAGCTCCATAACTTAATATTTTACAAATAGAAGGTTTATATTTAAAACAATTTCGTAATACCAAACTATTTGGTACGACTTGTAACAAATAAGACCACAAGGGCAACATATATAACATCAAAATATACATTACATTTATTTTTAACAAGTGAAATGGCTGTTTTGATTAGCCCTATGAAGTATATAGTTGAACTCAAAATCAAAAGTAAAGATGCATATATGCTAAGAACATAAAAGTGTGGGAGTTGGTTATTAGTGCTGAATCTGGGATAACATGCACCGTACATCCTTGCTGCTGGGCCTTTCTTTGGGATTTTCTAGAGTGCAAAAGCAAGCAATCCTCAGAACTAAAAGCATCTGATCCTCGTACCCATTTCCCATGAGTTTAGGATCTATTGCCCTCTTCGGATCATCCGAAACCATCTGACTCCTCAACCATTTCACCAGAAAAAGCTCCGTTGTGGATTGGAAGAATTCATGGGATGGGAGCTTTCCTATCACCAGAACAGCCAACAACACCCCGAAGCTGTATATATCGCACTTCTCCGTGAACTTAAACGTCTTTTGATACTCCGGCGCGATGAACCCCGGCGTCCCCGCCACCACGGAGGTGGTCACGTGCGTAAAAGCCTCCGGCACCGCCTTCGCCAGCCCGAAATCGGTAATCCGGGCTTCCATGTCGTCGTCCAGGAGGATATTGGCGGGTTTTAAGTCCCGGTGGGTTATCCGCTCGGAATGGGAATGGAGATATTCCAATCCCGCCGCTATCCCCAGCGCAATCCTGTGCCGGTTTATCCAATCCAGGTCCGCGTTTCCCTGGGAAACTTTCTCCAGGACATCTTGAAGGCTTCCGTTTTTCATGTATTCGTAGATGAGGTAATGGCAGTCCTTATTGGGCACGTGTGCTAAGAGAGGGAGGAGATTTCTATGCCGGATTTGGCCCACGATTTTGATCTCTGATTTGATCTGACGCATCTTTTTGTGGAGCTCCTTGGTGTCTTCTTGAGTCAGCTCCGCGGCTTCCTTGTGGGGTTGGTCTATTTTCTTGATGGCTATCATTAATCCAGGAATCTCTGCTTTGTATACATGCCCACACCCTCCTCTTCCTATCAACTCAAGCTCGGCTAGCCCGTCTTCTTTCTCCAGGAAAGACAGGTCCTCTGCTTTTTTTATAATGGAACTGAACAGAGTTATCCCTGAGTCTTTCTTGTCACGGCCCAGGTAAACCATGAAGAGCTTGAACAGAACTGAGCTTATGAAGCCGCTTAAAGTCCCGGCGATTGCCCCGGCTAGGAAGCCCAGCATCCATCCAGCAACCTTTCGTTTCTTCTTGTGGTGGTGGTGGGCATCTGTGGGTGATTCTGGTGCGGGTGCGGGTGCTGATGATGAAGGTGCCATTGCAGTAGTAATGTTGGGTTTTCTTCTCTCGGCCAAAACATAACGCTTTGGAAGCGGATTATAGGATTGTGTGGAATCCGCAGATAAGTACTCCAATTGGGTCAATTTTGGGATTGGGCCTTCGAGCAAACTGTTGCCAGAAACATTGAAGAAACGGAGGTTTCTGAAGGATTTCAAGGAGGGGGGGATTTTCCCAGTGAAGAGGTTATCCGCTAGGGATAGTTTTTCCAGGTTAGGGAAGTATTTGAGGAAATTCAAGTTCCCAGAAAGCTTATTTGAGGAAAGGTCGAGAACCCGGAGGCGGATCAAAGCCGAGAGTTCCGCCGGGACTTGGCCGGAAAATTTGTTTCTTTTCAGGTTCAGGACTTCCAGCTTCTTGCAAAGAAGGATCTGAGGCGGGATGTTTCCGACGAGTCCGTTGTTGGGAAGAGAGAGCTCTCTGATCTCTGACAGCCTCCCTATGGCCGGAGAAAGATTTCCCCTTGTCTGCTTGTTCTCGTACACTATACGCACAACTCTCAGCACGCTGGAATTGTTAGCAACCCGCTTTTCGCAGAAGACTCCATGGCCGTAACATGGATTTTGAAGATCAGTGTTTTGGTTTTGGGTATAAACGCCCAGGCCTTTTTGAAGTAGAATAAGTGCATCGTGGCCTGGGGGGTAGAGGCTTAGTCTTGCCTGAGCAGCAAAGATTAAAGTGAAAATCAAGAAGAGAGATAGGGAAGAACGGAAGGCCATTCTGCAAAATTTTCCGGTGGTTTGAATGGCCATTCCTCTGTCTTTTATAGCAACAGAACGCCACATTTTTCTAGTGGCCAATTGACTCAAATACGATAAAATAATAATAATAATAATAATAATAATAATAATATATCTAACATTCTAACTATATCAATACCTCTCATCTTTATTATAGGCTCTGTTGGGTAAATGACTCTTAGCTGATTGAGTTAGCTGTTTGGATTAGAAGATATGCTTAGTTGATAACATTAGTTGATTGTAGAAAGTTGGTTGGTAAATTAGTTGTTAGCTGATAGCTGTTTGGTATAATTTCTTTTCTCAAAAAGCTAATTGAAAAGACTGGCAAAAAATTGCGTGAGATCGTCTCACGAGTCTCAATTCGTGAGACGGGTCAAATGTTTGATTAATGATGTTAAGGATCCAAGCCATTAATCAAATATCTAACACATCTCTTATTAAGACCCATGAGACGATCTCACGTGTTATCCTTTTGAATTTCAGCGTTCAGTTTAACAAAATCAAAAAGTGGTCAAATAAGCCACAATTAGCTAATACGCTAATATGTTATCAAACAATGCTTATATTTTCTTAATTTTTTTCGGTACAAATAAAAAAAATTAGAGAAAAGAAAATAGGAAAATGAAAAATTGGACAAAAAAGAAAAAGAATACGTTTATTTTTACATTTTAGAATAGGGAATAAAATAAATAAATAAATAAATAATTGAAGTAAATGAAAATTACTTTGTATTTTTCAGTCAATATAATATTCCTTTGATAGCATGAGTCTCCGACCGTGTGGAAAATTGCACTATTGACTGGCGACCTTCCAACCTGTGTTGTATTCTTTGCGAAATTTAGACTGCATTACATTTGTCCCATCACATTAAACAGTACCCATCAAAATTCTTAAATTTATTTCCTTTACTTTTTCCCTGTTACATTCACTATCTGAAAATGCATTCTAATTGAAGCTCATCTTATCACTCTCTTAGAAAGTCAAATTGGAAACCTTGTAGTTATCAAACCAACTGTGTGATTAACACATATAGGACTTCCCTATTTAATTTATTACCTTTACAATAAATTGTATTAACCTTTTATATATATATGTGTGTGTGTGTGAAGAATTAGTGAACTATAGAGTAGTCTTTAGAATAAACAAATATTATGATTGAAAAGTTGAATGGTTATGGGATCATGCATGCATGTTTAGATGTTTCTCAATGAACATAATTTAATAATAAGCTAAGCGATTAATTAAAACATTAACCAAGTCTGAATATTAGTAAAGTGCTTTGGATTTTTGTTGGGAATGCTTTTCTGGGTCAATTAGATATAATTCTTCTTAAAGATATTTTTTTTTTTAAATACAACTGATCTTAACGATATTTCTTAAAATAATTATTTACATAAACATGGGCAATTATGATGTGGTCATGTCATCCAGTATGATAATAGCAAACTAATATGTTTCAAAATAGAAGTAATTAAATAAATTGCAAGTTGCATATATGACATAGGAAGTTCATAAAATTTAGAAATAAAACAATATTTTAACTTTATTAAGAAGCATATCATATTCGTTAAGATTTTTGTAATCTAATACTCCTTCTGTCCCATTATATTTTATCTGTTTTACTTACTATTCATTGATCAAATCAACTCTTTCTTCTTTGTTTATTTTCTTTAGTATATTTTACTTATTTTTAAATTTAATTTTTTGTGTTTAATACTATTTTTAGTGTAGTTTATAAATATATAAATTTTATATATTAATACTAAACTTAATATTATGAAAAATTGACTTAAAAATAATTTCAGTCAAGTCTCATTAACCGAAACAGACACATAAAATGGGATGGATGGAGTAATATAAATTTAGAACTTAAAAGTAATCGGTACGCATATATAGGCAAGAGACAATATAAAAAAAAATTAATTATCAATTTAAATTTTTAGTTGAGGAAGTAATGGTAACTACGTGAAAATAGGGGAGTGAATGCATTTTGATGAAAGACCAAATTTGAAGGGTCTTGTAAGCAATTCCAGCGTAAATGTGAATCCCAACGTGAGATTTGGGCAGCTGACAATAGACTTATTAATTGTATGGATTGATGACTTATTGGATTCTTCAATTCTCCAGTCTCATTGGGGAGTTGATAAAGAAGTGTGAAAGGGAAGACCAAACATTAATTTACACTCACCAACTCGCCTCATTATATAGTCATCCGAATGCCACGTACACACCCTAGCATTTTGTAAGCGCCATGTACAAAAATACATGTCTAATATTAAAATATTATTAAATAAAAATAATTAAAAAAAAAAGTTGTCAAGTTATATTTCACAATTCGTTAGAGTGATAAATTTTAATAATAATGTACACAATTTTTATAAAATTTGTATTAAAAAATTATAATATTAAGCTAACACCAACATATATAGTTTGGAGAATTCTGCAAGCTAAGTATCATGGCATTCAGCATACCCAAGCTACAGTGCCCATTAATGGTCAGATAAAAAATAAGAACACCACTTTATTTTGATGGAAAGTTTCAGAAAAAAGATTGGTTGAAGTGGAAAAAAGTTAAGTCGATCAGTTACCCTTAATTTTGTGTATATATATAGAACAACTTTGAAGAGATTGAGTTAGAAATTGAAGGAAACACCATTTGCGTTATCCATGGCAAGACTACTAAGAGTCTGATGGGATCAGTGAGGCCTCTCCCACCAATTCAAATGTCTTATATATCCATTTCATTTTGGAGTATACTCATGACCCCAAACTCCACTTTCTGAGGTGGTAACTATTGCTAGGATTGTTGATGAGGACACTTTTAGTGGAGTCTTCTTTTGGACCAAGTCTATAATCAGCCTTTTTTTTTCCTCCCCAAACAATTAAAACTGGGTCGTTACATTGCTTATTATATATGTTATCCCACTAGTGGGTTTGGGACAAGTAGAAGAGAAAGTATTTCCTATTACATATTGGATTGTTGATTCTGCCGTTGTAATCTGGAAGTTCCAAATGATTATTCTTTTAGTAAGTTTGATTTTTAACCACATACTTTTCAGTTGCAAAGTCTAATTAACACCTTTACCATTTGTCGAAACTCATCTGATCGATGTCATCGATCTTCTTGAATACCTCCGAGCCATTCTCATTGTCACAAAATTTACTGTTCATTGATGCTTCAAATTTTGAATATAATAGACCTCTTAGCTTGTTGGACTTGGGGGGTTCAGTGGAGTGTTGTGATTTCATATTTTGTCAACTCTGTTCGATCTATTGTGATCGAGGTTGGTTGGTCTAGCCTATCAATTAGACAATAAAACCATAACAAAGAAACTGAATGATGAAATGTTACACAAATGCTTTGATTATAGAACAATAGACACACAAAAAAATATATAGAGAAATATTCTCTACTTCTCAAACTCAAATAAATGATGAGGGCCTTTTGATCAATGGAATCCTATAGATGATGCCAATGCTGGTGTAATATTTCTTGTGAGTTGTGATTTGTATAATATTTAATGTAAGAAGTTTTTTTTTTTTTTTTTACTAATAATTATCAAGTCTCAAAATAATTTTGCAATTGCAGTTTGCTCATTAGTTATTTGATTATCAAATAATACATAAAGCGAATTTTAAAACAACAATTACATATATTATTAGGTTAAATGATTGAAACGTTTAGAATGACGCAGCATTCATGAACTTAACCCAATGGGAAATGCTGGGAATTCCCCCGTGCACAACGGTGAGCATATAATACCCCGCCGGCGCAACCATCGGCGACGGCGGAGCCTCCACCACAGCATTCACCATTCCATTATCACCCCTTTCCATACTTCTGCACTTGAGCTTCAGCATTCTTTGGTTCATGGCTATTGAATGCGTAGTAAATGGAGGCGAGTACGCACTGAAATCCAAGTCGTTGCTCGGCCTCTTCTTGTCTAGCCAGAAACGCACCCGAAATGGCTTCCCGTAGGTGACCACGGCGCCGGGGGACCCGTCGACGGAAACCGTCACGTTTTTGGGTCTCTGGTTGTCGTATTGCCTGTCCATGTAGTCGGGCACGAAGGCCTGCAATCGGAGCTCGGTCGGGTGGGGAACGTTGGTGAAAAAGTAGCCGTCGTTGGGGTTGCTCCCGGCGACTAAAACGCGCCCGTCGGGGAGGAGCGTCGCGGTGGAGTGATACATCCGCGCGATTTTGGTCGCCCTGAGGACGGAGAAGCGTTTCCCGACGGTTTTTCCCGGGCTGTAAATGTAGGGCTCGAAAGCAGGGCTGGCCCCGTTTCCCCAGCCCGCGCAGCCCCGCTTGACGCCGTTAATGATTAGAATCTGCCCGGTCGGGAGAATCACCATGTCGTTCATCAGCCTCGGCCCGGGCATGTTCTCCATGTTCCACTTATGTTTGTTCCCAGTAATCACCATTCTCCCGCAGCTCTTCTGCCCTTCCACGTATCTCCCCTGTTTCGCCTCTGCATACGCCCCCGCGGTCGCCCCGCCGCATATCATCACCTCCACTCTCTGGAAACGGTTTTTGTGGTCCAACGGGAGAATAACGGACGACCCGGTGCTCGGATAGCTCCGGGAGCCCTCCCCGGGCATCCGTGGGAACTTCTTCACCACTTTGTTTTTTCTATAGTTGAACAGAATAGAATCACGGTTGGCGAAAATGAAGAGATACCCGTCGGAAGAAAGATGGAGAAAAGGATAAAGATTGTTCCCGCCGGAATTTCTTTCGTAGGTCTGGTGAAGAAACGGAAGGTCCGTGGATTTCGGCATGTTCGGGAATCTTGGTACGAATTCAAACGTGAAAGCTCTTTTCCCACCTACTATAATAACTCTGTCGTTTTTCCCCGGGAGGATCTGATTAGAAGCGTACCATCTCTCGTCAGCCAAATGCTTTCTCCCAGGCCGCCAATTACACATCCTGTCAACACACGGGGAAAAAAACTGGATCCGCTTGGACCCGTCGCGGTACCCGCCGGTCTGCATGATGGTCCCGTTGCTGAGAATCGTCCCGGAGGAGCACCACGTGTCGGAGATGAAACGGAGGGGGCGGATGGTGTTGTTCAGGAGGTCGTACTCGACGGAATGCGCGTAGCAAGACGGATCCGACAGGTCTTCTCGGGAGCCCTTGCATCTAGTCCCGTTGAAGCGGCGCCTGAGCTGGTACCCCGACCCGCCGGAGCCCCGCTGGTCGAAGAACACGACGGTGTTCCGGTGAGTGAGCGCCATGTGCATGGCCACAACTCCGGTGTTTTCCAGGAGGAGTTGCCATTTGCCTTCCCCGCTCGCGGCTTCGCTCACCAGAACCGTTTCATTTAAGGCGTTGCATGGGGTGATGAGAAATACGAGAAACAGGGCGAGTGCCGTGAACGCGCATGGGAGAGTGGTTCGGAGTTGAGTCTCCATGAGAGTGGAAGTACTATTTGGTGAGTTGTTTGATTCTTGACATTCTTAATTGTCGGAGGAATGGTCTTATAGGGGACATATTGGTGCAAATGTTGGCCTTGGTTTGTGTGCATCCTAGGAATCTGCTAAGTTCTTCGTAAATGGATCTTTGCGTGAAGCTCGAAAGTCACTGCTTCATACCCGCGTCACACAAAGATTACCCATACCCATCCATCCTCCAAGAAGGTTTGTTCAATTCTCTCCTTTATGCAGTCTAGCTAGAAGTAAAGATTATGGAAAGGGCACATCTCAAATTTTGTGAAAAAAATATACATGCACCAAAAGAATATATAACTTTTCTTCACAATATCTTTTAAGGAAATAACATTTGAATTGTTTTATAACGGGTAATTCAGTTCTTAAATTTTATCAAAACCAAATTTTCACCATTTAATTGTTATTTTGGTGACTCTTTTTAACCAATGACTACTTAAAATTGATAAAATTTGACAAAAGTTTTATAAAATTCAGAGAAAATAACGTTTTGGTTCTTATTTCTTTCTAAATACACTTTTCCATCTTCAATTATTACCGGGTAGATGACTCTTTTCACCCATGAGTCCATGACCAGATGGATTGATTAAGGATTAATAGAAATTTTGCAATTTCCCTCAAATCCCCCTTCAAAGCATTTCCCTTGAGGTCATTTTTATTTATTTACTTTTTCTCCTTATTAGCTAATTTAAGTTATTTTCGTTAATTTTTCTCAAATAATTAATCAGTTGAACAAATAAGGAAAGAAAAAAAAAAACATACACAAACTACTCTTCACATACATTTAGGGTGTACGTGTTTGGAAACTCAAATATTGATTTCTGAAAATCATTTTCCAGGTTTTTCGTAGAAAACTTAAAGTTAAAGAAAAATCATGTCTTAGTCAATAAAAAAATACATTAAATTTTCAGGAAAATGACTTCCCCTTTGTTTAGTTAAGTCATTTTCCAAATTCTTCCAAGTTCTCTCCCCTCTCTACCAAGCACTGAGACCACCTCTTCCTCACGTCATTCTACTCTCATCTTATTCTTGCTACACCAAAACAACTTCTTCTTTTTCTTGCCATATGAAAACCAGTCTAGCTGACTGGTTTATGCTTGGAAACCATTTTGGCCGACTGGGTTAGGCTTGGACCAGTGTTTGCAGCGGAAACTAGTTTTTTAAATTTTAATAAATAATATTACATTTAATATTATTATAAATATTTTTATATTCTAATAAAATTGTTAAAACGTTTAATTATACAATTTTACTCATTTTTCAGAAAATGAACTAAACACACAAAGATAGTTTTCTGTTGTGCAACCTAACATGGAAAAGAAAAATATTTTCTAAAAAATGGCTTATTTTCTTGCTTTCCAAACGAAACCATTAGAGTCCTATCAAGGAAAAAAAAAACAATGTTAATACTCCAAATCTACAAGTTCTAGTTATTATTGTTGTCTACTTAATTCAACACAAAAGTTGTAGAGGACTTTCTTAACTTTTCATTGACTCCTGAACCACCCCATTTGGACATCGTATAACATAGTTATGACTAAAACACTCCAACATGTCACGAATTATCCTATTTTGCTATTATTGCTCAGAAATCTTTGAAAACCAAATTATAAAAAATAACTATCAAATTCAAGCAATTTATTTTCAAAAAATTATTTATTTTTCAAAAACCATTTTTAAGAAATATTTTCTAGAATTTTTTTTTTCTTACGGGCCCTCAATTTTTCTCCCCTTTTAAAAATATTTTTTTAATGCTCCGGAAGTAAAATTTGAAATTATATAGAAATAATTTTGAAATAGCCGGTTTTATCTTAGCAGCATTTGCCCGTTATCTTTTAACTAACAGAACCAAGTTTATCCAATTATACTTAGCACAAGAATGCAGTCTCTGCAAACTCCTTCCTCTTTCTTCTTCTTCACATTTTCATCGCCTAAGCCTAAAACCCTCCCAAAACCCCATCTTCGCCTCCAATTGTTTCCCACCCCCCTTGCCGCCAAACCTATCCTCACCTCCGCTAACTGCTACAAGTCCGACGAATTCCCGGTCGGCGAAGACGACGAAGCCTTTCTCCAGTCCTTCAGGCCAAAAGAGAAAGAATCCGAAGATGATGCTCGACGCCGCAACTGGATCGAGCGAGGCTGGGCTCCCTGGGAGGAAATCCTCACTCCGGAAGCTGATTTCGCTCGGAAATCCCTCAACGAGGGAGAGGAGGTCCCGCTTCAGTCGCCGGAGGCCATCGAAGCCTTCAAAATGCTAAATCCTAATTACCGGAAGAAGAAAATTGAGGAGATGGGGTTGACGGAAGACGAGTACCTCGCTAAGCAGTTCGAGATAAAGGGAGAAATCCCCGAGCCTCTCACAACGTCGTGGGCCGGGCCGCTGGTGGTCCGCCACGTGCCGCCTCGGGATTGGCCTCCCAGGGGATGGGAGGTGGATCGGAAGGAGCTGGAGTTCATTAGGGAGGCGCACAAGATGATGGCACAACGGGTTGACTATAGTGAAGTGGAGGAGATGGTTCTCACGGAAACTGATGACATGAACTTGGAGAGGTATAGTGTGTTCTTGAAACAGTACAAAGAATGGGTAGCCGCTAACAAGGATAGATTGGAAAAGGAGTCATATAAGGTAGGTGGATTCAGAAGTTTTTCATTCGTCTTTCATTATGCTTGCTGACGCAACATTTTGTTCTAGAGTAAAGGGACTGTGGCTAATTGGGCAGGACTCATTTATTTTTAAAATTTTGGATATTATTAGCTAGGATTATTATGCAGCACTTTGTGGGAGTTACTCAAGTCATGTTTTCTAATTTGTGTGCAGTATGACCAAGACTACTATCCTGGTAGAAGGAAAAGAGGAAAGGATTATGAGGAGGGAATGGTTCGATAGATGATATTCCTCATATTGTCTCCATGGTTTTGCAATTCATATTAACACATTTATCATACCTGACCCTTTTTTTTTTTTTTTTTTTTTTGGCAGTATGAACTTCCCTTTTTTTACCCAGGACAAGTGAGTTATTCTTCCTTGTAATTCTCCTCTGTATTCCTTTTGCTTATGTTTTTAACTTTACACAGTTGACTTTATTCAATACATATTTTTCTTGCCACATTCACGGATTTGTTAAGTAATAGGCTATACAAGAATAAGATAATTAAGATAATTAAAGATTATTTTCACAGATAAGAATTGTAGTTAAAAATAGGGAAAGGTTTACTTTTGGTCACTTGTGCTAAAATGATGAGCTATTCTGTACTTCATTTTCACAGACTTGAAGTTTGTTATTTTCTGGTGCACTTCTGTATTTATTTAATTTTTAGGGTGTCGAGAGTGATGGCGAGTGGTGTAGGGCTGAAAAAAGTCATGGGTTAATTTAAGTTGAACCCAGGATTCTTTACTTGAATATTATTAAATACAGAGTAATACAATTGATATCATGTGATTGTTAATAAAATTGTAAGCTTAGTGAAATCTTTTTTCAGATTTGTGCAGGTAAAGTGACTGCTGTACACCTTTATCAAGGGGCATTTGTAGATATTGGGGGTGTCCACGATGGGTAAGCTTCTGATTACTTTCCTAATCTGTGCACATGGAAGCATTCAATGGATAGAAATCTTTTTATATTTCTTGTTTTACACTTTTTTATTATTAGAAGTATGTTAAGAAATGTTGAATGTAGGATGAACTTGCCCTATCCGTCTTGCTGCTATAGGGAAGTCATTGCAAAACTTTTGTGAGTAAAGAGTACAAGACAAAACCTAAGTACACTGCATTGGGTTTAAAGTTGAACAATGTTTTGTGATTTGGAAACTTCATTGCTTTATGCAAGTTGCAAAGTGCATGCCTATATTCATGCTGTAGCGCCAACATGACATAGAAAAATAATCTGGTCTTGACTCTTGAAGGCACTTGTGAAATCCAACGCTACTACCTCAGGAGCTATGAGAATATCTGCTTCTAGAGTAGAATTCCCATTCCAGGCTTTTTCTTGTTCCCAATTTCATCTATACATATTTGCTTACACCAAATGTCCACATACAGTTATTTTTTTAATATTTCCATGAAAATTTAATTTTAGTCTACAACTTTTTATTTTTTCTTTTATTTTTAGGAGCTCAACCCGTAGTGTCTTATAGAATAAGGGATTTATATCCTTTATATTTGTGGAAATTTTATATGATGATGTTCATACTTGATGTATTTGTTTGAAATTCATAATGCAGTAGTAAATTTTGTTTTCTTTTTATTTTGTATTTTAAAATGCCTTCCAGGTGGGTTCCTATAAAGAGAAATGACTGGTTCTGGATCCGACATCACATAAAAGTTGGTATGCCTGTCATTGTTGAAATTCTGGTGGGTGACATTAACCTAATTTGAATGATATCTATCAATATTTTTTCTAATTGTACAATTTTACTTGCAAGGTTTTATTTGTTCGTTTTCTCTCAATGCAATTATAGCTGAGTTCTTTGAGTAGAACTCCATTTTGAAATGCTTTTCATTTTAAATTGTTTTGTTCTGGAAAATTCTAAATACTGTTTAAGATACCTAATTAATTAATAAATTAATAATAATAATAATAATAATTATTATTATTATTGTTATTGTTATTATTATTATTATTATTTTTATTGTTATATTGGTAATATAACTGTGCATTTATGTGATTTCTTCCTTTCACAGGCAAAAAGAGATCCTTATCGGTTTAGGTTCCCAATTGAGATGCGCTTTGTTGATCCAAATATAGATCATCTAATGTAAGATTCTTTCATCTAGTGATAATAAATTCTTTGCCTATATGAATACCGTGGTCTAGTTGATCCCCCTGAGGTTTTGACAGTAACACTTGGACCCTGCTTTTTCAACAAATTACTGAAATTTCTGAAAAGCATATAAGTTAGTAGTTCACTAGTTCATTGCTTCTTTTTAGTTCCTTTTATTCATGTTTAGATAATTCCGTAATTTCACACAATATATACATATTCATTGGTCAAATCAACTCTTCATTTTTGGCGTATTTACTTTAACAATTTCTTATAATTTTCTAATTCACCTTTTTGTGTTCAATATAACTTTTAATGTAGTTTTTACTTTTTATGTATATAAAATTTATTCACTAAAACTAAATTAAGTATTACAAAAATATTGAATTGTATATAACTTAAGTCCACTCTAGTTATCCATGTCATGCATTTATTTTTGGACGAAGGGATTACTTTTTATCATATGTGTGAAAGATTAAGAAGCATTTTTTTTTTTTACTAATAATTGAAAATGGATGACTAGAAAAGAGATTTGAATATTCAATTTAAATTTAATGTTTTCTTATTGTGGGAAAAATAAGAGAACTCATTTTATGTTCAAGGACCATTAATGGGTGTGTGTAATTTTTGCAAGAAGGGAGCCCAAGTGTTAACATAAAAAATTAAAGTGTGTCCAAGTTTATGCACTATTGCACTAATGTGTATTCACTTGCAAAATACAAGATTCTTCTCCTCCATACTATTGACTAAACTCTCTACATTGCATGTCAATAAGTGATTTTTTGAAAGGTTGTCATATTTGCTGACTTGCTTCATGTGTATTGATGCATGCAGCTTCAATAGATTTGATTCTCCGCCAATATTTCACCGTGATGAAGATACAAATCCAGATGAATTACGTGTGAGTACCTCTACTGTGTGAACAAGATATAAATCATACATCATTTTTCCACTAATCATAAATCTAGTTTTCCAAATTTAGATTCATTTCCCATGGAACAGCATCTGAAATTGAAGTTAAAGCTTGTACATGAAAGCAAATCTAAAAAGGGGTGGTGGAATATTTTCTGCATTTTCTCATTTATATTTACTTATTGATTTTGGTATAGTAATATATACAGTGCTCTAGATTTCAATTAGAACTAAAGCTGTCATCCTTGATACGGAGTATGATAGAACAAAGGCATAATAATACGTAATCTTTCCACTTGAAATCTCATGTGAGCTTCTAGCTATTGTAGTTGCATCAATTTCAACTGTTCAGAACTGCCAGCCAATTTTTCATGTATAAACTGTTAGATAGTATGTCATTCCTATAAGTTATGTTCAGCATTGAAAGTATTGAATCTATTTGAACTTTGATCACAGTTGTTTCCAAGTTTAATAAGAACTTTAATGTTGTTATCTTCAACGCGGACATCAATCTCTCCCACATTTTGATATTCTTGCCAACCCTTGCATTTATTAGCATAAACCTGAAGCTTCTTAAAAAAAATTGGTACATGATTTTAAGTGCTTTTAGGTCCCAAATCCCAATTATGCATGCATTTTCTGTTCTTTTTTTTTTTTTTTTGTTGCTTAAACGTTTTCACTTAAATATCTACTTTCACTTCATACTTGTGTTGCAGCGTGATTGTGGAAGACCTCCTATTCCTAGGAAAGACCCTGGAATTAAAGTGGAAGAACAACCATTGTTATCAAATCACCCTTATGTTCAGAAGGTAGTTTTGCCATTTAGCGTAGCTCTTCTTATTATGAATCTTTAGTCATTTCTTATCTTCATTTTGCTTAGTTCAGTTATCTTTAGTTTTTATTTTAGTTAGCATATCTGGTTTAAGAGTTGAAACCTACAGATAAGTTGTTGAATACATTCTTCATACTGAAGATGAGAATCTAGGTAACAAGGACACAAACCTTAGACTTAATACTGGTTGTTTTGAGCTCAATTTAACATTTCCCACTTTTGAGACTAACTCGTGACATCCACCAGATTATGGCTGTGTTAGCCATCTCATCAGATGATCAATGTGTTCCAACTCTCTGCTTTTATTTTCTTACCATGGAAATATGAGACAATTGGTTGATATATTTATATGTATCTTTATCCATGATGCAGTTATGGCAGATCCATAATGCTGAACAATTGATTTTGGATGACATGGAGTCTAATCCTGATAAATATGAGGGCAAAAAGCTGACTGAGTTAACTGATAGTGAAGAATATAGCAAAGAAAACAGTGTTGAGTACACCAAAACTTATTACCAGAATTCTCTACTTCCAAAAATGATTGTGGTATGCACTTCTCTCATTAATCCATTTTGTGTATTTGGTGATGAATCTATTTGACACTGATCTTACCTTTTCTGGCAGAAAGTAAGTGTTAAGGATCTTGACTTAGAAGCTGCCCTTATTGAGCGCCAGGTTGGTAGTAAACTTGACTCTCTTCTTTTCCATAACTGGAATAGATCTAATATTTGGTGTAACCTGTACATCAACTTTATGAGCAGTGTCTTATTGGCTTAAGAACTATTGATTTCAAATTAAAATTAAATGTATAACCCTTGTGACATTTATGTACTATTTTTAGGAAAAGTTAATGCAAAGTGTAGCTGAGATTTCATGGGCAACTTAACCAAAGTGGATTATTTTGGTCTTATATGTGGATTCATCTTGTTTTCTTTCATAATGCAGCATCATATTAAGATGAGTAAAGAAGCAAAAGAACGAGGAGAACGATACCAAATTACCAAGTTGAGACGTAATGTCGAAATGGATGAATATGACTTTATCCATTGGCGTCGATCATTGGAGGAAAGAGAGGCTCTTCTCAGAGATATTAGCTGGTATTACCTTCTTTTCTCTTGCAGACCCAACCTCACACTCATAGGAAGAAAAGAAAAGTAAAGACCACCTCACTTGCCCCATGCACCCCTGGTCCCAAGATTGAAGGGTGGGACATGATCAATTAAAGAAACATGAAAAAATGTCTATATGTTACAAGATAGACAATCTGCTTATTGGGGGTGAGGAAGACCACCTAGAAAGGCTAGAAAAAAGAAAAAAGTACAATTCTTAATCTGGGATCAACTATCTATATATTTATTGCATTCGAGTAACTCATAGCTAGGAACCACCATAACATGCCAAGGGTTTTAAGAGTTTGGCATCTTTCATTATTTTGGGTGTTAGGTACATGCCATCATCTTCATTTTCATCTAGTATCAGCATTACTTGTATTTGTGTGTCTATGAATGAAATGCTGCTGAAGTTATTAATTCTAATCAGCCATCAATAGAGGAGCCGAATCTTGTGAATGCTTTTATTATAATGATAAGCTTGAATGATGCTCTTGCAGCCGTAAAGCACTTGGGCTTCCAGTAGATGAACCTGGCAGGTATATTGATCCTAGCATTTTAGGGAAGGATGAATATGATCCTGAAAGCCCACTATATCGGTATGACTATTGGGGAGAACCAAAGAATTCAGAGAGGAGCAAGCAGGAGCGAGCAACAGATGCCTACAATAAATCCATAGTTGGAAATGGTACTGTTTGGTATGAAATGTCTTATGAGGAAGCCATTAAGCAGCAGATGCAGAGGGAAGCCCAAGGTCTTGGGCAGAAGATGGAAGATGAAGCCAATGAAGAGACGTATGAGGACGACAGTGATGATGACGACTTTGATTACAGCATACTAGGAGGCCCGGGTGACGATTTTTCCACCCAACCTCATGTCAATGGTACTGAATCTTCTAGGTTGTCAGATGAAGGAATGTTTGAGGATTAGGTAGCAGGTTGTATATGCCACACTGTTTCAGCACTGTGTATGGTATGTGACGAAGCGAAGAAGATATATAATTAGTGAGACTGAGAACCCCAGTGGCTGTAGCATTCACCACACCTTGAGTGTAGTATGTATTAGCGTCTTCATTCACTGAAAATTTTGGCATTCCTTTACAACTTTCCATTGATTGGTTTTTGTGTTGCACTAACCGCACAGTTAGTTTAATGAAATAAAATGGTACTGAAAATTATTTACCATTTGGGTAGGTAGGAATGGCAATGGACCGGGTAGGGTGGATGGATGGAGGATATATCCTTCACCAGTTCACCCTACTCCTGCATTCCCTACACGCACCCTACACCTGCGTGGGTAATGAAATTATTTTTTCGTCTCCAACTCGTAATTTTAATCACTTGCATGTATTTATATCTAATAATAATGCATACAAGCTTGAATATAGTGTGTCAAAATCTGTCTATTCATAATGCTAGTGTTTTATCGCTAGTCGGTTTTGATTTGATACTAGACCCTCTTTTATTTTTGATTATATAATAGTTTGTGGTTTTATTCTAAAAAACTATTAAAGAAAAAATGATTTATTTGTCCTGTGCTATAATAGTAAACTTAATGGTGATTTCAAATAGTCCATGAATTATGTGTGTAGTGTTCATTTTCGTCCATCACTAGTATTATTCAAATCTAATGATAATGTAAGGGTAAATATAAAAATTCATTTGCATGAAATTATATAAAAGACAAGAAAAATAATATATATTAGATTCATTTGAAAAAAAAAATGGCTACATTCAAATTAGCGCGAATGAAAAGTTGGATGCTGTGAAAAAAAGAAGTCAAGTTTAGCTATTTTCACATTGAGGCGGCTGAAAAAGTGAGATGTTGTGGTAAAAAGGAGCCAAGTTTAACTACTTTTGCATTGAGTCTAACACCCTTCCAATGTCTTATGATCAAGGGCTCATCATCGTCTATCACAATCTCAGCAACTAGTCTTATGTCTACTTCAAAGTTTCCGGCTTCTCTATGATGACTTCCAGTTTGGTTTCATGGCCTATGATTCTTATTCCACCAGCAAAAATCTCAAAATATTTGAAATCAATGCAATAGGGGATTACATTGATTTCAAATAGCATAAAGGTAGGTTTGTTATAAACAAAGCTCAACTCTACATTCTGCAGCTTCCATTTTTATCCTTTCAAAGTTACCGGTCGTTACAGAGAGGTTGGTTTCAATTGTTATATAGTAACTGTCCTAAACAAAAAGGATATCTAAGTCTCCAAGATTTTGTCAAACTAAAAAGAATACACCTATAGATGTATAGGATTGTGATAAACAACGCTCAACTATGCATTTATTGGATAATATAGAAACATTGGCAAACTTTTCCATTTCAAGAATATCAAAGCTAATGCCTGACAGAGTGGGGAAATTGATATGGTAACAGCTTGCGATGCACAAACTCTACAATAGGAGGCTTTATAAAAGTTCCGAATTTCAATCCACATTCCTCTTTTTCCGTGTAAAAAAAAAATTACAACCTTAATACAAAAACCCCTCAGCTTAAAAAATAGCTCACCACATAAAGGATTTCCACCATACAACATTTAATACAATCAAAAATAATAATTACAAGCTCAACAAGAATAAAAAAAATATAGACAATTAAGCAACGGTTCTTTTCTTTTCTTTTCACAGAACAGTATTGATGTGAAGCGCTTTAAGAAGTGAAGTTGCCATTTGCTTCACCAAAACCTGCCCACCTGAACTTTGTCCATCTCTGCGCTCTTCAATTAGATTTTGAAGCTTTTGAGGAAGATCATTCTCCACAATTAGCTGCTTAGGACGTGGATGGTGCTCATACACAGCCTGCCACCCAAATAATAAAACTTTATACTCAGCAATCTGATAGCCTATGTGTACCCTTAAAAGGACAAGGGATCCTAATTTTGCCACTACAGTTTCTCACTCTTCACATACCAAGCTTAACTATTTAATTCCCAACAAATACAAATCTATCAGATCAAGACAACGCCTTGACCCAAAATCTAGCTAGTGCCTGTCTAATTGGTTCTATTTATTTTATATATAGACTGCTTGATGCTTTCTGATGACAAAATTCAGCACAATTATCTTATAATATCTATTGTGTGATATAAATTCATCTATTTCTGAGATCAGACGACAAAATGGAGAGAGGGGTCTTTGTAAGCACTTAATTTCACTTGTAGCTAGCTATTATATTTGGCAACCTTGTAAGTCAAACATGAAGCTCAATATCCCATTCTTAACATCATGTAGAAATAAGGAAATTAGTAACTAAAATTATTTTCTTACTTTTATCAACTTCAGCAGGTTAAGACGAGCTATAGCATCCTGATGATCAAGCCTAGAAATCAGCAATGGAGTCAAACCATTGACAGCCAGAGTGGTGTTTATTCGTGATGATTTCCTGCATTTAAAATTAATCATACTATTAAGAAACAAAACCAGTTGGAGCATACAATTACCAAGACTAGACAAATTGATCCACTTTGAAAATGTATTTGCAGTATAAAAAGCTAAACTTGGAGAAGCCACATACGTGATTATCTTTAAGAATGGCTCCAGTATGTGCAGAAAATGCTGCTCTGGGCAGCACTGGAAGAACTTAACCAGTTTTTGTATAGCATCCTTTTTAAGTAATGCTTGTTCCAGCTTCCTGCTGTCATTGTCATGTGCCAAACAAACAGCAATGGAATCTAATGCAGTTACAGACCAGAGCTCATCTTCAAGAAGGCTCAGGTACACATCCAATCCACCGTGTGCTCTTAACTGCTCCCTAGAATTGCGTGATGCATGAGCCATATCGCATAGAAGAGGCAAAGCATATTGTTTCAATGGAGAACCAGACATTATAAAAAGCATCAAATGTGGGATAATTCCATTTTCTGCTGCCTGTTCTTGTCTCCTCTTATTAATCTTGCAGAGGTTGAATAATGCATTGAGAACCTTTAGAAGAAAAAAAAATGGTGAGAATGGCATCCCCACAAGCATAGTATATTTGCACAATTCGTTATAAACAATAAGCAGACAATAGGTGCTTGGTTCTTCAAGTTCATGCAATAGCAGAGCACAATGTGGAACTTCAGTTTTTACTGCCTCTATTTTAATGCAGATAACAAAGTACAAATTCCCTATCGACATTAAGAGTCAAAAGTTTGAGAATCTGAACCAATTTGATATAAGTTAAAATCCATTAGGTGCAGACAAAAGAACCAACAACAGCCTCAGAAGAAAAGAGAACTGTATATTTTTAGTTTTCAGAGTCTGTTCCAATAATATTTAACATTTCAACCATAAAGCCTACTTGTCAAACCAATACTAAAAGGTCCTCATCATTAAGAATCCATATTTCTTTAATAAAAAAGAAGTCAGTATGCTTGATATCACAGAATATTGACTCCATATTGAGATAAAGTTAAGCGAATATGCCACTTAATCAAAACCATTGTGATCAAAGGGTGAGCAATTACCCACTAAACTAAACCCTATGTTCACAAGTGGAGCTTTTTACATTCTTGTCTAGCAATATTGTATATAATATCATCCAACAACTACTGTAGACAGAACATAAAGTTGAATAGGCTAACCTCATGATGGATTTGAGGAACGAGAGGCCCCTCTTTGAGGTCAAGGTTAGGAATAAGATATTTGATTGCATCTGCTCGCTGAAGATGTTCCAAGCAGTGTGGGTCGGTCGAAAGGTGATTAATACACTTCAACAACTAAAAAAGGTATGGACATGTAATACAGTGACCAGTCAGAAGGCAGAAAGTGGGAAAAAAAGAGAAATCCCAAGTTCTGATATCAAAATTCTCCATACCTTCAAAAGAATAGGGGGCTCTATTCTATTAAACATCTGAAAAAGACGGCTAAGCAAGCTTTGACTACACATGTAGGATTTTACGGTTGTATCTGCCGCAGCAAACTCAAGTAGAAGGTCGGCTACCTTCTCCAAATATTCCCTAGCAATGTCAGCATTCCAAGGTGATACCATATGTGAAAGCAATCCAGAAGATGTTGCACTTCCAGGTCTAGCATTTAGAACTCCTGATCCAGATAATACACCTGATGCAGTCTGAGATGCAAGTCCAGAGGTGGATGCAGTTCCCTCAGTAGAAGCCACTTGACCTACCTTCTTATTTGCAGCTTTTGGCGTACCCTTAGGTAATGTCTCTGTGTTAGTATTTTCTTTTGCACGTAAAGAAACCTCTGCAGAGTCATCAATAAGCCATAATTTAACAGAATAATAACACATGTTCTTGAGAAAAGAAGAAAAAGTGAAATGACTTCTATAAGGTAATGCATTGGAGTAAGGAGTTTTGTACATAAGTTGAAATGTCAAGCTAGCATGAAAAAGTTAGAAAAGAGCCAGAGATTAATACAATTCATAGAAAAAGCAGTAACTAGCTAGATGCCATTACCTGCAAACTCTGCCATCAAGAAATCTAAGCCATTTGTTTTCTTATCATTAGAAGAAGCATGAAGCAGAGGAAGTATGCTATCATGTTTCTCCAACCCTGTGAGATGGCGAACATACTCAAGCTGACCAGAATAATGGCGAGATGGGGGTTCCTTCTCCAACAAACTAAGAAGTGGTCGAACATTCTCTTGCTGGGTAGCTGATGCAACTGAAACTCCATTTGATGTCCCTTCTGCAAATTTTGGAGGCCTGTCAGTGGATGTTCTATTTGCAGTAGCGCCTCTTTGCTGCCTAAGATCAACCTCAGCCCAAGAAACATCATTTTTATATCGATCAACACTTTCCCGATCTTTGGATGCAGAATCCTTAGATGATACATTGGCTGCATCAGGCAATTTTGAGGAACCTGAAGCTTCTGCTGTCGCAATTCTCTCACTTTCCAGAGAAAAGAATCTGGAATCTGGCGACTGAGAAGATGATGTGCGTGAAGGTTCTTGTGCACCAGCAGGCAAAACGTGATCTCCATGCTTATGTTTGAGTAAATCTGGCTGATCAACTCCGTAAAGTGATGCATCATTCTGCATAAAAGAGGAATTGCTAGGATCTAGAGAACCAGACCTTGGTCGTGGAATTAAGACATCTGCTGCTGGAAACCCACCTCCAGAAGCTGAAGCAAGACGAGTTGCCTCATTCAAGCTATAAAGCGTGTTTATAAGCCTGAGCAGTATACCATTTTTTGCAGCTATACGGCAAAAATCATTTCTAGGTGTTGAACGCTGAAGCTTAAATACCTGCCACATGCCATCAATAGCCATATGCACCATTTCCCTGAATTTGGAAAGAAAATTACTTTTAGTGAATGTACTTTTTTATTTATATATGTTAACAGATCATGCACAACCATGCAGCAAACTTAAAATTATGCAGGCAAAAAAAATAGAGAGAAAGTGAAAGATTGGGAGGGAGGGGGACAGAGGCATTCTCAACATTAAAGAGTCAAGAATTCCTCTGGAAAAAGCAAGCATTTCTGGTGTACAAAAGAAACAGGGTACCTTGATTCTTGAATAATAACTTGATAAACAAGTGATTCAATAAACCATGGGAAAGGAATTCAGGGTGTAACTCGGTAATTTACACCCTTTTTCAGGTAGTAGACTTAAGTTTGAATCCCACCACCCCCTTCCCACATGAAATGTACGAAAAAATAAACCATGGGAAAGAATGGAAAAAAAAAAAAAAACAAAAAACAAAAAACAAAACAAAAAACAAAAAAAAAACAAAAAAAAAAAACAAAACAAAACAAAACAAAAACTATTTATTCACTAGAGTATATAAACCACTAACCTATATTTTGCGTAATCAGCCTCTAGAAAGCCAACAAGAACAGGTATGCCACGATTAGCAATGAACATTTGCAGTGTCAATGAACTGCAACATCAGCACCATCTTTAGGTTATAAAACAATATGATTAATGTAATGAACACAAGAAAGAAGGCACAGATTCCATACCTTGATTGACAAAGTTGTTGAAAAAAATATGCCGCTTCTATGCGAATTTCCCGAGGACGATCAGGTGTAGCAAAGCTCATCACAACAGGAATCTATCATGCAATGGAACAGAATTTAATACATGGAGCCTAGCATTGACAGAAATAAATCTTTTACTAACTCTTCTTGATTCAGTCCTTTTGGTCAAGGGGGCCAGAGGTGTAAGATGACAGTGCTAAACTTAGAATCCCAACCACCAAAGCTATTAATCTTCTAATTATGGACAGGTTTTCTCTTCATTTCATTCGATAAATTAATAAATACAAAATAAACATTCAGATGGCAGGCTAAATGCATCAAAGTTCATTCTTGACACTAATAGACAAGTTCTTTTGGTATAAGTTACTTTTAATAAGCTCCATGAAATAAGCTTTAACAGCTTATAGATTTGGCATTTATAAGCTCAAAACAAAGTTTTATAATCAATAAACTCTTTCCATAAGTCTATCAAAAACAGTAAAAGATCAATAAACTTGCTTGTGGCAGTAGATAACTAGATAAGCCTGAACGAACTGACAATAGCTCACCCAAACTGGACCTTAAAAAATTAAAACTTTTGTTAAGAAATAATGAGTTGAAAGTTCTGACAGGGCAAGGTGCCACCACCCGCCAAGTAAGGCAGAAGCAAGTAGAATAAAATTTAGAATTACTAGAGAAGAAGACATGAAGCATCATAAGAAATGGATAGCTTGATTAGTTACAAGAGCCTATGTACTTATAGGCAATGAGAGTCTGCCTCATCATTTCACATGTGCTAATTTACAGGACTTAACTCTTTAACTAAATCACTCTTGACTTTCCAGCATGAGTATCAGAGTCTTCATCGCATTAGATTTCTAACAACTTTGAAAGAGGTAGGAACCTTGACATCAAAGCAAGCAAAGGTCATATTCAATATTTCACCAGCTCATCACCAAAAAAAAAAAATATTTCACCAGCTGCTGCAAGGCTATTTAAAAATTTAATTGTGACTTTGTAATAGTTGCTGCAAGGCTATTTAAAATATTTCACCAGCTGCTGCAAGAGATTAAAGCAATAGTTTTCAGCTCCTTGCTAATATCAAGATCAGTTTGTGACTTTGTAAGGCCCAAATTAAAAATGTCAATGATAAAAGTTTTATCCAGGCAACTCCAGGCATCAACCAAGTGTAACAGATTGAATGTTTATAGAGTCAACTCTTTGATAATTACTGAACAAAATGTGATGATTACAGGTGCCTAACTATTCTCTTTAGAAGTAAAAACAGTGTACTACTTACAAGGCCCACAAGACAAGCATTTTCTTGGAAGTCTGTATTGTCTTTTATTATCAGGTTTAGTACTTGCAATACCGAACATATGACCTGAAATATGTGAAAATTTCAAACAAGCAAAACACAATGAGTCGAGCAACTGCTTTATCAAATATACAAGTCAGATATGAGATATAAACCATTTCATAGAGCACCATGAAGAATTACATACACGAGTTCTGGGAACCTCTAGTAATTCCATCAGAGGGAGCAAGCCATGCTGAGTTACAAAACCACCTATCTGCTCAGGCCGCTGAGGAAAGAAAGCCATCAACTTCCGACATGCTGAGACAATCACATCGTCCGGTTCATCTGGTCTTAAAGATGATACTAACTTGCTGAACTCTACAGCCTAGCAGAAAAGAAGTTTGACAAATTATCTTGTAAATCATTCATTTCATCAAGGATAATGTATTGCATTAGTAACCAATCGGAGAAGTTGAGAGAAAGCAATACTACCTGAAGGTGAAACAAATTTTCTGCAAGCAACTTATCATCAAAACCCTGGAAAGCAAGAGAGTCAAATATCAATAAAAAGAGATGTTAACCAAAACACCAAATTGATACACTTAACACTTACCAAACCATCTATGTCAATTACATCTTCCTTCACAACTCCCATCACAAGACGAAGTAAATCTCCACCATTTGCCTGTCCTGATTCATTCTCCATTTTCTTTTGAGCAATTGTAGCCCTTAATTTGGTAGCCAGGTTGCTTTTTCCAGATTCAGGATATGCATTGTCTTGATTTATATGTGATGAAGATGCAGAAGAAAATGCTTCAGGAGTCCGATTCTCCAGATTTTTCTCTAGCGGATGAAATAAATCATCCAATGATGCATCACCTGGAGGATCACTAAATCTGCTAAGTTCATTGCCTCCAGAATTCACCAATGCCTTCATTGCCTGGAGAAGTGGACACATCAGAAGGTACAAGAATTGAGTGTCAAATAAACAACAGCAAGTGTAAAGCAGATGAAAACAATAGAATTGAAAACACAAAACTGAGCTACACAATCAGCAGAGAATAATAATTCAAAGGAGAAAGGGCAAGAAATTATTCTTGGTTTTTAAAAAAAAAAAAAGGATCTACAGAAGATGTTTTCTAATAAGAACTATAATTATGTAAAAGAAGACTCTTCAATAGGATCTACAGAAGGAATGTTCTCTAATAAGAACTATAATTATGTAAAAGATGAGTCTTCAATAGTTCATTTGACTGTAATGATGCTTCCAATAAGAAATATATTGAAGATATATCTGGCTTTGTGATTTAATGGAAATAAAGAGATAAAAAAAAATATTGAAATGTATTGATGTAAAGAATAAAACTAGGTGAAAAAAGGTATTATAGGAGACATTTATATAAGCTAGGTAATCTGTAAAAGAAAAACTAGGGCTTTTTCCAAATATGTCAGAAATGGTGTTTATATTAAGCAAGGGAATGTACATAAGGAAACTAGAACTGGAAATATATCAAGAATTACAGAATAACATAGTATAACAATTGAATTTTTATTGATAAAAAAACAATATAGCAGTTATGTTTTAGATGTATGATTCCAAAACTAGAACATAGGTAAGGACGTAAGGTTCCTAATCATACTCTAACTATACTAGCAAAAGGTTCCAACAGCAAGAAGCAAGAAGAGATAGGTGATTTTGTTACATAACCTTTTGAGATGTATGACCATGGTTATTGTGTCTGAAACCAAATGATCCATGATCAACATGCAAAGCATGCCACCTCTCTTCAACTTTTTTCGGCCCTCCATTTTCCATTCTAGACTCAGAGGGCTCAAGGATGGCATTTCCAGAGACTTTTTCCTGCTCATCTAACTGTGGCTCATGAAGATCTGTAGAACTTGAAGGAATTGCCTCGTGATTACCAGCAAATCTAACAGAGCTGCTTTGTACATGAGGTTTCTCATGGATAGCTAAAGTGGGAACTTGATCTGACATAACATCGTCTTCGAGGTTATCCACTTTTCCCTCAACATGATCATTACTGGATTTTTCTGTCTCAGTCAACTTGCTAACCTCAGCAGCCTGCAGAGAAGGCAAAACTGAGCCAGTATCCTGCAATTCAAGTTGTATTACTATACTGAAACATAACAACTTGGTAAGTATGAACAAGTTCTTATGAATACTGTAGCACATTCAAGAATACTTTTGCATTGTCAGGAGAGGAGGTCTCAACAGCGCTGTGATCATCTTGATTTGATGCTCCTACATCTACTGATTCATCTTCCTCTATATTTCTGCAAGGCATCATGTAATGAAACATCCACCAATGGACATAATAGAAATTGCAATCCATAGAAAGATAATCTAGTGGCAATAAAAAAATATTTGACAGCATGACTAAAGTAAAACCGGTTTCAAGCATGAAACTGCAGGTTTTTTCTCCAACTTATAAGGGCTAAATCTACAATCACAACACCACAAGCAAGTTCAAGCAATGTGACAAAGTATACCTTAGTGTTCCACTATGACGTAGAGAGGACTGCAAAGCACGCCTTGAGTTCTGTAACCAAGGGTGTGAAAGCAGTGTCTTTGCATCTGGCCTTTGCCTAGCATCCTGAGAGACTAATATAATGTCAATTTCTAAGCAACTGAAAGCACATACAGCATACAAAATGTCTACAAAACTAAAGGCAAAAGCAATTATCATATCAATTTCTATCTTCATGTAGTGTAAGCATTTCCCATGTATTTGTCTCATATTTTAAGAAGAAAATATAAACCAAAAGGATATTTTCAGGATACAAGAAGAGGCATCTGTTGAGAATTCCAATGACCAGAGCAAAATGCCTGGATAGAGAATTCTCTCAAGACCAGAAAAAAAAAAGCCTTACATAACAACCACAAGACATGCAGCAATATATTTTATTTTGCCTTTATAAAGCACTACAAGAAATAAATCAAATAAGTAATAACAAGAGATAAGACTGTTATAAATAATTCATACTTTTCCATTTTACCTTTTGGAAGCATTGACGCAAGAAATCAGTAATAGCAGGAGAAAGACTATCAGGAATTGGCGGGTGTTCATCCTGACAAAATAAATAAAATGTTGCATTTACATTGAGCACAGAGGATCAGTAATTTAATCTCTTACAAATCAATCCAAACAAGAAAATGCATAGAATCCAAAATTTTAAAATGCTGTACATTTTTCACACACACACACACGCACCAAAAATGAAAAAAGAAAAGGAAAAAGAATAAAGTGGGCAGCACTCACTAGTGACAAAAGCTCACCTGTACAATCCGAAAAAGTGCAGGCATGGGCTGGAGATCATAGTATGGAGGTACACAGGTAAGGAGCTCAATAACAGTGCACCCGACACTCCAGATGTCAGATGCAGCACATACTCCAGACAATTCAATTACCTGAAGCTCTAAATATTAATAAAGAAAAGATGAACCACAATTTACAGTCACTACTACTTAACTGACATGTTAATTATAGCTCCAGACCCTTTGCAATCCCACTCTCCTTTCCCTTCTTTATTTTATTTTATTTTGGGGAGGAAGTGGGGGGTGGGGAGGGGGAATCTGATAGCGGTAGGTGCATGGGACTGTAAGCCTCTTCACCTTAGGGATTGACATAATCCATTAACCTTAACTAGATATCAGTTGATTATAATTTATATGAATATCTGCTATTAACCAATATCAGTTACATCACTACTCACTAAGGTCCATGCAATGGAGTATCAGGGCATCAGACATGCATATTTATCTATTCTTGTATCTAATCATTTAATATCCATTCAAGATAAGAAGTGAAACCAATAAGAAACACAACCATTATTTAGCAATGTCATGATGTCACAAAGAACAAACTCAAGTCACAACTCCTGATTTTGGTTATTTCCCACAACTTTGTGCAGTCAATGTCAGCAGGGAAGTTAAGTGATGAGTAGTTATTCAACTTGATTTCATGAATGTGAGCTTGAGCTCAATTCCATATGAAAATATTTTGATTGGGTAACAGAAGGATAGATACTCTGTCAACTCTTTCTGCAAGCTCATTGTGTTGGGCAACGAATCAACTATCAAATATAAGGTCGTTCAGAATACCAGAGCTCACCCAAGTGTTTCTTCACTCAATAGCATTGTTACCTATGGCTAGGATCTGACTTGAGATAATCCCCAGAGATGGAGCAAACCTCAAGTAATAGATTCTTCTTGTGTGGAATAAAAAAATATATATGGTAACCATCTCTTTTTGCACTGGGGTGAGCTAGCATCAGATATGCACAGTATATGTTTTTGCTGTTTTTAGTATAAATTGGGTAATGCTGCTGTCAACAAAAGAACGTTTTGCCATGTGGAGGGCTTATAAACTCAGAAAATGTCCAGGAAGCCATGACATATAGCCAGCCCTCACCAACAACATTGCAAGTCTATAATAGATAGAAACAGGTCACAGGTGAATGCTCAAAGGGTGTCTCAGCCCTAGTGAACCTATGTTTGGTGTAAAGATGATGTTAAAGAGGGGTTAGTCTTCAACTGATGATATAAATGTTAAAACACATGTGGCACCACCATGGTGCATATAAGCTTTTGTGAATAAATTATTCTCATGAAAAAATGGAGTTGTTACATCAGAAATCTACATACAATACAATGAACAAAAAAGGATTCCAATCATATCCAAATCAAATGAAAGCATAGCAATTAATTCAAGCCCTACTTCCAAAACGTCAAAAACACAAAAAATAACTAAAAGGAAAAAAAAATCATTTGTACCTCAGGGGCCATCCAATATGGTGTTCCAACAACTGAATGTGTATTGACATCCGCCTCAGTTAACTTTGTTGCAACACCAAAATCTGCAAGTTTCACCAGACCCTAAAAAGCATATCAAGAAGAAAAAGGTAATTATGCCAAAATTTAAAATAAAAATAGAAAACGAACTGGATTTTCATTAAGATAATTTTAGTAAGTACTGCACAGATGTGACCACATGTCCATATACAAGATACAAGCAAAATCAAAGGTAAAATCAAATAAGACATAACTGGAGTTTAATGAGAACAGAAATTATCCATATCATACTCTTAAAAAATAAGCTAGACATATCAAGAAGTTAGAGAAGGGATGGAAAAAGGACCACTAAATAGATCAAAGAAAATAGCACTCAAGTTCTCAAGAAAACAGATGCAGTAAGTATACCTCTTTCGTTGTCAATATATTTGCACCCTTGATATCCCGATGAATTACACCCTGCTCATGTAGATAAACCAATCCTTCCAGTACCTAGTAGAGTTAAAGGTCATACATATCATAACTGATGTTTTCAATAAGTGGGCTTAAAATGAAACTATCCATGAGGACACTATCCAAACCTGAGCAATGAAGTGAGCAACCAATGACTCTGGAAATGGTCCAAACTTGTTGGGCTTTATAATATTAGCAAGTGAGCCATTCTCCACATACCTTCATAAGGAAGTTCAATATATCAGTGTGTGCTTTCATACATACTTGTCACACAATAGAAATCAATCAATATTAAAGATATTTCAAGCTTACTCAAGAATAATGAAAAGATGAGTCTTTGTCTTTAAGGATCCTAGATATTTGACAATATTTTTGTGGTTCAAATTCTGTGAAGAAAGATACATATTAGATCACAGAAACATTATCATCATAAATGAGCTCGGAAAAGATAATAGGATGAAAGTGCATGTATTTTATCAGAAGATTTAAGTGTATGCTTACCTTGAGCAAATCAATCTCTTGCTGCATCATTTATGCACCCAATCAACCATGGCATTATCCAAGAAAAGCAGTAATAGGGAGTCAAATTTCAAAGAACAAAGTATCCAAAACCAAATAACATGAATACATGGAGCATTAAGTCAATAACTCAATATTATATTGAGAATTTTACAAATTATACTAAAAACAGGTCCATGAATAGCAAAACAGAGATAACAAAACTCACTAAACATTCTTGAATAGAGTGACAAACTCAAATCATAGCATATCAACATCCATGCAGAGAACTTTTGCAGTCAACAAGATAAAAAATGAATTGATTAATCATCTTTACCTATCAGCTCTTATCTGGAATTTTTTAAGGGAAGTCTATTAACAAAAATACCAAGGAGGTGCAACCCGCGTACATAGAAAGGAGCTATGATTTAAAACAATAAAAAAAAATGGAACATACCAGTATAATATTCAAAAACAGCCCTTCCAAAGCTTAAACCTATAAATCTCAACTAAAAAACACCACTTCCCAGGGCTTTCATTCCTATTAGCTTCTAAACCCACCATGCTTTTATTTTCCTCAAATCGGCATTGCCTTCAAGTATCCCTAATTTACATAGAAGTTTATTTTCTATTTTCATCTGCAATTCCCATTTGGCAAAAACTTGTGTGAGACCGTCTCACGGGTCTCAAATCTCAATCTGTTAGGCGGGTCGGATCTTTGATTAATGAGGTCAAAGATCCGACCCGTCTCACACAAGTGTTACCCTTCCCATTTATCTCCATTATCTCTTGTCTGCCCATGAAACTGAATGCACATTGGTTGTTTCTTTGGCTTGATGAAATTTGATCCTGATGCAAAGAGAAACACAGAAGCTGTCTTCCCAGGTGAAGAAATCCCCATAGGAACTTGGGCACTAAGGTGTAGTTTTTGACAGATACTAGCTAAATATAGAGAAACAAAAGAAAGATGCATTTCTACATAATATGCTCTTTTGGTTTCCTATAACTTGCAGATGAATTTGTGAAAATCCAGGGGCTTCAGATCTAAAAGAGATTACCTCTCCAACACTTCATAGCGAACTAGTTTTTCACAGAATGCATACCAATCATGCCCAATTTAAATGGCATAGTATAACACAGCCCAAACCTTATACCAAAATCATTCACTATCCTTTTATAAATTTCATAAAAGGACAAAAGGCTTTACATGATTTCTCCCTAATATTTTGCACAAAGTGCTATGGAACAGTCCATTGAGGCACTGACTATGCCAACTATTATTCTGAGACATAACGGGGGTGGAAGCCCACTTAATGATTATATTTCCGTACTCATCATATATTCATATTTTATTTATTTTTCTGATTAGTAACCTTTATTACAATAGCAACTAATCAAAGTCATCTTCATTAGTGCAGGAACCAATTAGATTGCTAAAATCAAGGTTTTATTAATGGAGCTTCAAATTTGCATGCTGAGTTTACTAAGTTTAAAGTAAAGAAGAATCAGAAAGTGTTAAACAGTGCCATCCACCAATAGTACAGAGCCCAATTGAGAATTCGTAGAATCATTTAAAAGCTTATCTCATTAATTTATCTAATGTTCCTTTGATCATATATTCTTATCAGTTATCACAAAGAAAAAAGGCTGATTTCACATCAGCATGCACTTAAGAGTAGTGGAAAAGACTTTAATTCAATGCCTCTTTTCTAAAGTTGCCTTCATAGTTTTGTAGTTTAACTTATTGCAAAAATAGACCCATTTCAGGTCCATTAAGGATCAGATAACTAGTATAGTTTCTTATGGAGCCAGTCTATCTTTAATATACCTTTCAGATTGTTCAAGCTAACACAACTACACAAGATTACCCTTTTTATCCATGTTTATGAACTGAAAGAAGCCCAATACTCCAAGGTGTTCTTTTTAAGTAAAAATAATAGACAAAATGTGCTTGGTGCAGCAACAGCTCCATGAAGTCCTCCAAAACTCTTTCATTTTCAATCAATGATCTATGCCATTAGAAGCCAATCTCTTTATGCACTATCTTTAATGAATTAATTACTGATGACGAATAACAAAACCAATTTTTGTTTGTAAGCTTTATTGAACTACATAAGGGAGTTAAACATGTAAAAGAACAAAAAAAAAAAAACACCTTAAAACCCAAAGCAAGTACTTAGAAAAGCCCAAGTCACTACTTAGGATTAACAACTAAATAGGTAAAATGGAATCTGTTATCAATTTTTTACTCTCCAGTTTTAAACAATAAATCATAGAGGCAAAGAAGGATACCATGATAATGTTGAGATCCTCCTGAGCAATATTTTCCAAAGAGACTTGTTTAATTGCAACGAAGTCTCCATTATCTAAATCCAAACCTTTATATACTCGGCCATATGCTCCTTTCCCAATCTCATCTCCAAGCATCTACAGCAACCACAAAGAAACTCAAAACTTCACATTCCAAGTTTAGAACAATGTACTTCAGCCTCGATCACACTACATAGCCTACAGCGCTCACGTAGTGCCCAAAATCAAAGGCTCTCAGAGCAACAAAAGTCACTCGGTATTTGAAAATGCAAGTGCAATTCTCAAATTCACAAAACATTTTAAAAAAATTAAAAATAAATGAAGGATTACGTATTTATTGTCGAGTGTTTTGGATTTGTGGAAAGCCGTAGAGGTCATTGGTCGAGCCATGTTGCCGAATTGTCTCAATTGAAGATATATATACAATAGGCAGGTCGCCGAAAACCCTAAGACCGCTCCATTGTCGGCAACGGCGATCTGATTACGGGCCCCTTCTCCGCTACAAAACGAAGAACATTCTAGGAATTAAACAAGAAGATCTCAGTGAAGAGGAGTGAATGCAAATATACTCCGCAATTATCACAAATATAATGGCAATGATGAATCGGGATTTCTTGAGTATGTTATTCGCACTCAATTCATCACTCTTTTTATATGTTCTACAGCAATGGGAGGTGGGAGGGTTTGAAGCAGTGGTTTTCTGGCTCTTCGTCGATGTCTGTGTTTCAGCGTACGGTAGTGTACGCGCTAAAGGAGGGCTCTTTCCTCTTTAGAAGACTTCTGTATTTTGCAAATTAGCCCTTCAAATAGCAATTTTTATTTTTATTATTGAGAAGAAATCCATTTATTACTTTTTTTTTAGTACTCCTGACTCGATTACAATGTAGTATCCATTCATTACTTAACTAACATTATAATACAAAGTTCCTAAAATAAAGAAAGGAAGGAACAAAGACCACTTCATGCAATCTGTCAAAGAACAAAATTCTCTAGCTAACAAATGAGTAATCATGTTCACATATTACTTAACAAAAGAGACATAGATATTAGTAAAATAATTCAATATGTCTTTCACATCACATAAAATTAAATCAAAGAACGCATTATGAAGACCTTGATGAACTATAATAGCATAAGTTTCAACATAAACATTGTTCAGTTTCTTTGTCTTCAGCCAACTAAGTGCTTATCCAGTCATGGCTTCGGCCTCTTTGAGAATAAACACCCCATTCACGGTAAGCATTTAGCTTCAATGAAAGCACCTTGATCCTTTCGGATAATCCAATCAAAACCCATATTGCCACCCTCCTTGTTCAATGCAACATCTACATTGAGCTTAAGTCATCCCTCATTTGGTTTTTCATATTTCATTATGAATATAAGATGCAACACTAGACTAATCTTCATCTGTTGTTTCCAACCTCAAGTCTTGCAGGTAATATTTAGCCTTTTTCCGCAACTAATATGCTAGAGGAGTTTCAGTTATTTCACATTCATTGTCTCCCATAACTTCCAACAAAACATCACAAACAAACAACTACTAGTCACAATTATGTAACAAACAATTTTGCGTGTCATTCGATTTTTATAAAATAGAAAAAGGCAAAATATTTAGTTTGTGAAATATGAATTTCAATTCATAACAATACATTTGATTCACTAACAGTACATAAAATGCGTTAGCAATTGAGTAATTCAATTATTCAATTAATTGAGTGATACTTTTGCACTAATCTTATAATCAAATAAATGTACATATTCAACATTATATTTTTAAAAAAATAATTTTATCCTTAATTTTATTATCTAAATAAATAATACAAATATTTATCCGTGAGTTAAATTTGCTCTTATTCAAGCAAAGAAAACATTATAAAACATAATCAATTCAACTAATTTCATCAATTGCACTATATAATATTCAATGTTATAATTTATATAACGGTATATCGATCCAAATAGTCTTAAAATATTATAACAAATTCATTCCGTGCAACGCACGGGCGAAAATACTAGTGATTAGTTAACAGAGTTTATGTTGTTGTGTTAATATTATTATTATTATCCGATTATCCGATGGGAGACGAAGAGGGCGTTGTTTTTTTTTTTTAGTAAATTTATTTCAAATTATTAAAATATATTAATAATTAATTTTTCAAAAGGTTAATGCCACATTTATCAATGACTTGCACTACAAGTTAGTTTAGGTTTAATTGCACTATTTTGAATTGTTTAGGGATTCAATTATTTTATTTGTTTTGAGTTGATTGCATTGTTCAATTGTAGTTTCGTATGTAGTTCAAAGACCTACTTGACCCTTTCTAAAATATATATATGCTAAAATGAAAATCTAAAATTCTATCTATTCTACTTATCATTTTAGTCTTTCATGGTTAAAAGTTACAAAAGTCTTTGATGTGGTGGATACAAGTGATTCCGTGCAACGCACGGACGAAAATACTAGTTGAAATATAATAACATCCCAAATAATAAATCTATTGCATGATTCATTAATTTCTTTCCAAAAAATGTTTTTTTTTTCTTAAAACAAGCTAAAATAGTATTCTTTGAAAACTTTGGTATAAGGTATTAGGTTATTATTAAATTATTGTATGAATACAAAATCATTTAATTAAAGACTTAAATTACATGTGCACATGTACATATGGGAAATTTTTTTCACACTAATTCATAATAATTTCGAATACCAAAAATTATAAAGAATAAAATATGAACAGTACTTTATTTGTCCCTTAATTGGTCCATCTTGGATTCTTGGTGCAAACAGGAATCAGTCTGAATATGATATAGGTTTAAAAGTGTGGCAAAATTATGTTATGGACCCGGGTCCACCTTACAAGGTGAACTCAAGTCTATGTTCACAAATTTAGAACTGTATGTTCGCAATTTTAAAACTTAATATACAAAATTGCATTACTCAATATTCACAACTTTTGAACTCAATATTCACAATTTTGTTATATAGATTCAAAAATGTGTTATATTATTGAACATAGAGTTTTGATACTGTTAAACATAGAGTTATGAAACTGTGAACATAGAGTTATAAAATTGTGAACATGGAGTTATGAAATTGTGAACATAGAGTTATAAAATTGTGAACGTAGAGTTATGAAATTGTGAACGTAGAGCTATGAAATTGTGAACATTAAATTATGAAATTGTGAACATTAAATTATGAAATTGTGAACATGAAGTTATAAAACTGTGAACATGGGTGAACATAGAGTTATTAAATTGTGAACATATACCACCTTGCAAGGTGGACCCGGGCCCATGGCATAACAACTGTAAAAGTGTCTTCTATAAGTATGATCTACTCAGGACACATCGTGATCTAACCATAATAATAATAATATATTATTATTGTTGTTGTTGTTGTTGATATTATATTATTATTATTAATGAATGAGTATGTTTTGTAAGATAATTTGATCAAAATTTTAAAATTACAAAATCTCATCTATTATTATTTTTAGCATTTAAAATTTTATCAAATTACATAATGTACCCACTCTTACTATTTTTAGTATCCAATATTATTACATATCAGCATGAAAATGGCCCCATATATAACTTCATATCTTACTATTTTTAGTATCCAATATTATTACATATCAACATGAAAATGACCCCATATATAACTTCATACCTTAACAACCCGTTTGGTACACCGTAATTTAATTGGAGGGAATTGCAATCCCTCATTTTGTTGAATTGTAATTCATAAGGTACCCCCTCTAAATTGCAATTCAATGGCTGTGGAAAATGAAAAAAAAAGAAAAAGAAAATGCAGTAACACTATTACCCTTGGTTGTTATTATTATTATTATTATACAAGGACATTTTAATTTTTATATCACTTTTTTCCTTTATATTCCCAGTAATTTTATCCCACCATATCCAACGACGTAATTTGAATTCATACTTTATTCATACCTTGTTCTTTTCCTACCAAATTGTACTTTTTTCCATCCTAATTCCTTCATCACAACCAAATGCCATGTAAAATCTACTGTGATTTGAGATATTAAAAAGCAATTCGTCATTCGTTTAAAAATAATGTTTAATAGAAATAAAGTGGTCAATCTTTTTTCCTTTTCTCATTCTTTCTTCATACATTTTTCTCTTCTTTTTTTGTTTTCTTTCTTTTAATGAAACTCATTATCATTTGTTTTTCTTAAAGTGTGTGTCCTAACTATATGTTTAAAAAAATTAAAAGAACTACGTATCATTAGCTACATAAGAGCATCCTTATCAATGGAGAGTTATTTCACAGTTTTTTATGAATTTTTATAAGTGTAATTAGGAAATAAAAAGTGGAAGGAGAAGAAAAAAAAAACTAAAACAAATATGAATAATAATAATAATAATAATAAAGTTGATCAGTCAGGCGTGCCTAACGCGCCCACCGCACGCACCCGAGTGGACGCTGCTGTGCGCCATACGCGCACAACATTGATGGATCTTCCTGCCAATGCACTGTTCCATGAACTTCATTTGTAGGGACACTTCATTTACTCTCTTTCCCCTTATCTCTCCTGCCAACTAGTATTGTTTCCTGACATAAACTCCTCAATATTTACTGATGGTCATGTTCTAATCTTCAATGTAATTAATAAAACAGAATCAATAAAGCTTCTTAATCATCATGTAGAAGTAGCTGGACTTTTTGCTTCTTTCCATAATTATTGGTCCACTAATCACGCTTTAAAACAATATTTCTTTAATCATCATTTGAAATGACATATATAGCTACGTACGACTTTAAAACAAAAGTTGCAACTAAGTCAATTCCTCTATTGTTTTGCTTCATGCTATAATCGTGAGAAGTCGTAAATAATGATGAAAATTAAAGAAGGAGAAAAAAAAATTAAAAATTAACACCACTCTTAACTGGATAAGGGCATTCATCATATACAAATAAATAAAGGGGGGAAAATTCAAAAATGAAGGATATAACATGATGGATTTAATTAATTCGGGGTATCCCGAATTAATAAACCCATATAAGATTAAAGATAAGACAAGGTAAGAATTAACAAGGAATGTTGTAATGGTTGGACAATTAGGGTATATCACGGAGATAATATTGTATTAATGATAAATAGTGCTATTACAAAGGCAAGACTAGTGTAATAACAAGACAAAAGTAATCTTTTTGACAAATTGTGTAGGTCTCCCTCTCAATAAGACACAATGGAGTGATTTTATACTCTAAATCGACCCTAACTACCCCGGAGAAGATGGTGGGGAGTTACAACCGCCTTGGACCGCAACAAACGCCGCAAGGCTCGGACTAACGCGAAGAGCCTTCACTCGGCCGAGCACGGGGCTCGACCGAGTGCTGACCTCGGCCAAGGTGGTCGACCCCAGCCGGGATGGGCGACCCCGTGGCCAAGTGCGGAGCTTGACCATCCGGGTCGGGCACGTCCAATCTTGGTGTTCCGAACTTGGTTCGCTCTGTATTATCCTGCTCCGGATCGATTTGTAATTATTCAATCATCAGTCCCCCACTCTCTGAGCTGCGAGAAGTCGTCAGCGAAAGAGAGTACTCTTGCTTTGACCTTCCTAAGCATGAACTCTTCACCTTGAGCTCATCCCTTTGAGTTTCTCATCATGAGCTACTGGACGAGCTATTCGGCTTGAGCTCTCCGCGATGTGCTCTTTTATCTCGGACTCCATAACTTAAGCACATTGAGAGAAACTCGTCAACTTGAGCTCCTTGAGATGACCTCTAGAGCTTTAGGTCCAACCTCAACAAACACGAAGACTTGGACTCCGCATCAGATGATCTCTAGAGAGCTTGAGGTCCAACCTTGCTTCGGATGACCTCTAGAGCTTGAGGTCCAACATCAACAAACACGAAGACTTGGACTCCGCATCAGATGATCTCTAGAGAGCTTGAGGTCCAACCTCAATTCGGATGACCTCTAGAGCTTTAGGTCTAACATCGCTTTGGATGACCTCTAGAGCTTGAGGTCCAACCTCACTTCGGATGACTTCTAGAGCTTGAGGTCCAACTTCAACAGACACGAAGACTTGGACTCCGCTTTGGATAACCTCTAGAGCTTGAGGTCTAACCTCAACAATCGTGAACACTTTGACTCCACTTCGGATGAGCTCTAAGACTTGAGGTTCAACCTCAACAAACGCAAAGACTTGGCCTTCGCCTCATATGACCTCTAAAGCTTTAGGTCCAATCCTCAAACAAATGCGAAAACTCGAGCTCCTCTTCAAACGAACTCTCTAACTTGAGCTCCCTGGGATGAGATCAAGATTAGCTTAATTAGGAAGTCGAACCTTACTCAGTTTTGCGTGCTCGACCACCTTAAGGTTGTGTTGAGTTTGTGTTCGATTTGATCTTGGACCCTAAGGGGTTGAACTGACATTTGAGCTTAACCTCAACCTACGGAGGTTGGGTCGAGCTCGGAGCTTGTCTTAGGTTTGACCTAAGGAGGTCAGGTTGAGGTCGGAGCTCGGCTTAGGCTTGACCTAAGGAAGTCGGGTCGAGCTTGGAGCTTGACCTAGTTTTGACCTAAGGAGGTCAGGTCGAGCTCGGAGCTCGGCCTGATTTTGACCTAAGGAGATCGGGTCGAGCTCAGAGCTTGATCTAGTTTTGGTCAGGTCGAGCTCGGAGCTCGGCTTAATTTTGACCTAAGGAGGTCGTCTGAGGTTTTTTTTTTTTTTTTTTTTTAATGTAGTTTTTTCTTTGTTTTTGTCATTGTTGTTTACTTTTTCACGTTAGCGTTAGACTAAGGTATCTCAACCCTCAGTCTTTAGCAAACCTGTTCGATGGTAGGTAAGGTCAAACTTTGTACCCTCATTAGGGTGCCAATCGTTCTAAGTCGAGACCATTCGATCTTACACCTAGAGACTCTTACGTTCGATGATAGGCAATAGGCACAGTAGGTGTAGGTGAGTATTCCTGCATTTTTAGGGACGAAAAGTGTAATATTCCATTTAAAAAATAAATAAATAGGAAATGAGCACAGTAGGTGTAGGTGAGTATTCCCGCATTTTTATCCCGCGAATCATAGGAAACTAATTCGAAACAAAGGCTCCCCTTTGAATCCAAACAAATACAACGGAGTAGTAGCATTCTGCTCTTCTCAACATCCAAACTCCCATGGAAACCGACAAGAATTCCACTTTTGATCCTGTAATTCCCTTTATTTTATATGCTCTTCTTTTCATTTTTTTTTTCCAGAGATTTCTCGTCCTCAAATATTTTTTTTTTTTATTTTTTTCATTTTTGGTCTGTAAATAAATTAGGACTTGGTTCACGAAATCTTCAAGCTCGTTTGGAGAAGAAGAGCTGCTGGTCTCTCCTTTTACCTTTTCCTCTATATCATTTCCCTTCGGATTCCACTTTCGAGACTTACTTTGACGAATTTCCCTGCAGATCGCGAGAAAAATGATCTACCCCAAACTATGGACACCGAAATTGTCGGAGCAGCTAGCGCCTCCAGGAAAAATCGCCCTACTTTTGGTGAGAAATTCAATCTTTGTTTTGGATTTTGATATGAGTACTGTGCATTTGATCAATTTCATGTACTCTTGCTTGTGTATGTTGTTGATTACAGTAGGACTAGAATGAACGTTCAGAATTTCCTATTTTAAGATTGTCAGAAGCAAGCTATATATATTGAGTAATGAGTAGTCTGTAGTTTGCTTCAGTAGTGAATAAGAATCAGTTTAATCTGGCTTAGTAATCTCTAAAAGTTCTGTAGGGCATGCTGTATCTCGGATAGAGTTATGTTTGGCATGTTTCTTAGAGATCAAGAATTGCTAACACAGAATGAAGGAAAAATACTAGAATGTTTTAAATGTCATTAGTAAAAAATGATTTTCCATACTTTTCTTTCCATCAATGTGCTTTGCTAATTAGATTATATTTTTCACCTACTGAGATAGAAGGTGGAGCACATTTTGAAACCATCTCAAAGATCATAGGAGAGTATCGTTTAGTGTTTCCAAGGAAGGTTGTTTGGTTCTTTCATTTGGATAATTATAGTTGACTTGGTTTTTCAATATACAATCCCTTCTTAACCTTTTTAAAATCATCATCATTATTAATATTATTTTATTTGTTTATATTTCTATTGACATAAATTAATGCTCATAAACAGCTTAGCTGGCAGCAATCAGTAGCATTTTATGCTCAGCCCTTGCCCTGTACATTCTTGTAGGAAGCATTTGGATGTAGCTTAAAGAATCAGCTCTTACACCATCTTGACCATTTCCATCTGACCATCTCCCCACAGTTTTATTTGCTGAGAGTTACAAAAAGATGTCTGTAATCTAAATGATTGATTCCTTATGTGTTTTATGTTGATCCATGCAGCTAATGCAACTGCACTGAAGCTGAGCTGTGAGCTGCTCCGAGTTTTTGTTGCAGGTTTGAGTGCCTTATTTGAAATAACTACTATTCTTTGATTGGATGTTGTTTTTAATTTCTTTGTAAATATTTTAACATAAACCCATTTCTATAAGTACACCTCTTTCCTCTGTAATGTAGAAGCTGTGCAGCGTGCTGCTGTTATTGCTGAAGCTGAAGGTACTAATAGAATTGAAGCAACACATTTAGAGAGGATACTTCCACAGCTGCTTTTAGATTTTTAAGGTACTCTAGAAAACAATGAATTATGACTTGCATGAAAATTGACGGTATCAGTGTTTAGGTTCACTGATTATTTTATGATCTGAAAATTGAAATGGCCTTTTTAGCATTTATTTTATGAATTATGAAAACATTTTCTAGATCACTAGATGTTTTATGCTTTTGAAGTAGTGATAACAATATGTAATTTGATTTGTAAACCTAATACAGTTGATTTTAATTTCACTATGATAGAATTGCTCTTAACAAATCTTTCCTCTAAACTTTGATAAATCTATTTGTTATTGATGTGATGGATGTGAATAATAAAATCCTGTTGCTTGACTGACATTCCAGGTTTGGAGATTAGGATCTTAAGTCTTCCAAAGGACTGATTTATAACAGAAGTTCTTCCATATGTTGACATAATGAACAATTTCTGTTTAAATGAAGGTTTATATTCAAATATGAACATAGATCAATAATTTCCCTGCTGCTCTGCGTTGATTACGTATTATCACAACTAGACTTAGAAATATAATCTGTTGCAGAATAAGTATATTGATTCTCTAAACTATTATCTTCTAGGAACTGTTATAAGTTCATTCAATGATCTACCTGGAGTTATAATCTAATTTGCTGCTGGAAATAAGTTAGGAGTTAGCGCATAGGTGGCGATATATGTTTAGAAGGCAAGAAATGGAGTTATTCTGTAATGGTGCAGAAATATTCTCTCACCAACTTTCAAATAAGTATACAGTGCTTAAATTTACAGAAAATACTAAGTCTTCTTGAGAGATCAAGGCATATATACTTTTGATAATCAATATGACTTACATAATTGTGCTTTCGCTTCTGGCTCCAATTCATGGTCCATGTGCTTTTCAGGAGTGTACTGATTTTTGAAAATTTTCATTATGTTGTTTTCCTTTCCTCTAATATGTTGAGTTCATTCCTTAATACTACTTATACTTTGTTTGCATGATTTCCCTGGGAAATTTCCTTCACTTTTCCTGGAGCACTGTAATATTTCCCTCTGTGACTGTTATTATTTTACTTTTGTTCTTCAAGATGCAACTCATATGGCAATCCCAATCCCTCATTTTCTTGCAATTAATTGTGTTATGAATTTTAAAAATTTCACATCTCTATTACCTGTTCATACAGATGTTGGAAAACATTCAATATACTTCCGATTTCCATCTTTTTATAGATGCAATGATGCCTGACCTGAATCAAAATGTTTTATATGTTCAGGAGTGTGTATGACTTATAGAACATTATGACTATATAAGAAGTTAGTCTGTATATTATGAATTAGGAAATTGTTTTGTTTCCTAGAACAAAACAGACAGAACAGTGCTATGTAATTATGCAGGTTTACTTTTCCTTTCCCTATTATTGTATTATTATATATTATTGAGTATAATGAATAAGAAATAGCAGGTTTTCTACCAATTCTTTCTACATGGTATCAGTGCCAGGTTCTAAGGCCTAATTTTTGCAAATTGTTATCACCATGGCTACCAATGAGCCAACCTCTTCATCATTAGAAATAACCTCTCTTCATGTCCCATCTCCTAACCCTAATTTGGGCTCATCTAATAGTAGCCATCTTCCATCACCAACCACAAATTGATTGGTCATAATTACCTCCAATGGTCTCAACCTGTGATGATGTATGTATGTGGGAAAGGTAAAGAAGACTATCTTACCAGTGATGTTCCTCCAAGCAAACAAGATGCAACCTACAAAACATGGAAGACAGAGAACAATGTGGTCATGTCATAGGTGATCAACAGAACGAAAATTTCCTCCTTTATTAAACAGTTGAAGAAATCTAGAAAGCAGCATGAGAAACCTTCTCTAGTTTTGAAAATACAGTTGAGTTATTTGTTGTAGAAAGTATGCTTTATGAACTCAAACAAGGAGATCTTCTGTCACCACTTCACCATTCTCACACGATGTCGGTAGCAACTCAGCCTCTATGGGATTTATGAATGGAAATGCCCCACTGATGAAGCTAGGTTCAAAAAGACTGTTGAGACTATGCAGGTATTCAAGTTTCTTCTTGGCTTAAATCAATCTCTTGATGAAGTGTATGGACATATACTTGCTATGAAACCATTACCAATAATTTGAGAAGCCTTCTTTGAAGTCTGTAGGGAGGAGAGTCGAAAGGGAAGTGATGTTGGGACAATTGGTCACAATTTAATCCAATGAAAAATTTTCCTTGTTATACGAGGCTCTTTGCCCTTATTAAAGAGGCTTTTGGTTGCGCAAACATTGCTTGTTCAGGCATTGCTTGAGGGCCACCACTACAGACAAATGACAATAGTGATGATGACATAACCTCCTTTGATATGAGTAATGCTCCTTCAAGATCAAGCCCTTTCAGCAAAGAACAAATGAATGCACTTCAAAAGCTGATCAATCTTGCATATCTTGCACTTTCTACCTCTTCAATAATGTTTCCCAATGAGGTAATGTTTTCACTATATTGTGTACCTCACAATGTCCTTCATGTCATTAGATTGTTTATTTGGGGGCGTATGATCATATGACTGGAGATAGTAGATTATTTGCTTCATATATACAACCCTTGCACTAGTAATTTATTTGTTCGTATAGCTGAAGGCACATGTTCTAAAGTGGTTGGGATAGGAACAGTTTCATTTCTCAGAAGATACTGTTCTTCAATCTGTCTTATTTGTCCCAAAACTTGATTGTAATTTACTTTCAGTTAGCAAAATCAACAGTGACTTGAATTGCACAACTAAGTTCCTTTCACAATCTTGTGTTTTTAATTTCAGGACTTAGTTTTGGGGAGGACGATTGGCAATCCTGAACTTTGTGCATCCACAAGATTGATAATCATACTCGCGAGAGATTGAAGGAGGAGATGCCTTAGCTCTCTGCAAAAAATGGGTATCTCTCGTGACTCAATGCACAAGAGGCGTGCCACTGGTGGCAAGCAGAAGGCATGGAGGAAGAAGCGGAAGTATGAGCTTGGCCGTCAACCTGCAAATACTATACTATCAAGCAACAAAACGGTAAGAAGAGTTCATGTGCGAGGAGGCAATGTGAAATGGAGGGCTCTGAGATTGGACACAGGAAATTATTCTTGGGGTAGTGAAGCTGTTACTAGGAAGACACGTATCCTGGATGTTGTCTACAATGCCTTGAATAATGAGCTTGTTCGGACACAAACTCTGGTGAAGAGTGCAATTGTTCAGGTCGATGCAGCCCCAGTCAAGCAGTGATACCTCCAGCACTACGGTGTTGACATTGGTAGGAAGAAGAAAGGGCCTGCCAAGAAGGAAGTTGCTGAGGAAGGAGATCGAAACCGCAGCTGCTGAGGAGACTAAGAAGAGTAATCATGTTGTTAGGAAACTAGAGAAACGACAGAAGGATTTGTAAACTTGATGCTCACCTTGAAGAGCAATTTGGAGGGCAATGAACTCGAGTTCTACATGAAGAAGATCCAAAGAAAGAAGGGCAAGGGTGGAGCTGGTGCTGCTTAATTCCTCCTCACTAAATTTTCACCAACATTATCTTCTTCTCATAACTTTTTGTAATTTGCCATGATGAGCTGTAGTTGATAACTCTATGAAGTTTTACTGGGCTTTGCTTTAAAAAATAAAATAAAAAAAATACTAGAATCAAGAGTCATCAATTCCTGATGAGTACTTAAAAGGCCAGGGAATTATTCACACTAGCTCATGCATTGAGACACCTTAGCAAAAATGGGATTGTTAAGTACAAAAACGTACATTTACTTGAAGTTGCTCGGTCTCTTATGTTTATCACTAATGCAGTAATGCCCCAAACACTTTTGGGTAGGGTGTTCATTTCACTGAAATAATTTCGATTAATCAAACCGAATTTTAATTTAGTTATTAACCGAATTTTGTTGATTTGGTGAACGGTTAAAATTTTGATTAATACTTCAGTTCGAAAATTTGAAATTAACCGAATTGCTAATAACTAAATAGATAATATATATAGAATTTAGTGATTTAGTCCAACCCATTTACCCCTGTCCGGCCCATCCATAATCCAATCCAATAGTCCAAAATCCAGTTTGAGACCTTGAGTCAAATATTCGGCAAAATATACCATGAACCAGGGACTATCTTACATTATGAATCCTAGTCTTGAATAACTTTTAGATTATGTGTCTGCACTTGACATATTTTGTATATACAGTTAATAGTTTATGTGTTTGTAAATAAATTGAAGGCACATAACACGTTAACTGCAGACACGTATTAACATATTATGTATCTATAGTTAACATTCCATTGAGCCATCCGACGAACAACATCAGTGCATAACAATGAACCCAAGAAATGGAAAATTTTATTGTGGACTATAATCTATGTAGCAACATGGACCATGAAGTAAAACAACGTTGTTTGATTTAAAAAATCTTCTACCGTTTTGTCAAATATGATTATTCCTTTGAAATATTTCTTCAATTCTTTCATCATAGTTCCCTCGACCCTTTGGATGGTTGGTGTTTTAGGAGGGTCATTGAAATAGCTTCCCGATTCCGTTGACTAGTATAGTGACTCTTCAGACTAGCTTTCTTTGAATCTCATGTTGGGCCACACTGCCCCAAGGGGATTACCTCCAACAAGGACTATATATATTACATCATAAATGTTATTGTTATGAAATACCAAAACTATTTGACAGATCACAAACATATATTACATTTTAGCAAAAATACAATAATTTTTATGAGTCGCGATTAACTTCAGCCAAATTGGTTAGACTGTTGACTTATAACCACAATGTTACAAGTTTGCTATATATAGTATTTTCTTTTTTTTTTTTGATAAAAAAAAAAAACTATATATAGCAAACCTAGGCTGTTTTTTACCTCTATGTATTCCTTTGCCAGATAGGGTCACAAGGTGGGATTTACCTAGTGCACACCCTTAGATAGTAGTTGTAGTATTGAAGGTGCAAATAAGTAATATACAGATTAGTTGATAGCTTAGCTTTGCTCACAAGTCACAACCGCAAGGTGCAATGTTTGATTTTTACCAAATACTGAAAATGAAGGTATGAATTAATCTTGTTGTGTGCACTAATGTATAGTACAAACATTTTGGCCACAAGGGACTAGTTAAGACAAGTCTTGCGATATGATTAACCTCCTCCACCAGGTCTCTAGGCAGCTGCAGTTAGGTATTTGCGGTGTAATTTTTTTTTTTTGTTGGGTAATATATAATTAAAGAAAAATCATGTAAGAGCAATCACATCAATGATTTATTTAGAGTTTTTGGAATAGTGCCAAGTGAGGTGGAGGTGAGAGAAATAAAAGGATCATCTACAAGAAGTGGTTTTTAGCACAGTAAAATCTGACTATTGGCATTCACAAACAGCAGGTGCTGTGCGCGTTTCGTGCACAGCAGCGCCCATGCGGGCATGCAGGCGCACCTGACAGCTTTACTTTTTTAATTTTTTAAAAAAATTAGATTTGTTTTAATTTTTGTCCCCTCTCATTTTCTCTTTCCTAATCACACTTACAAAAACTCTTCAAAAATTGCAAGAAAAAACCCTACTACTAAAAAAAACCCACACCTTGTAGTCTAGTGGCACCCGGTTTACACTTCCACATGGAGGGGAGTGGGTTCGAGTATCAGTGGAGGCGACTGTTGACTCTTTGTGCTTCAGTAGGTTGAGAAAGTAGCTATGAACAGATACTACGTTGTAACAGGGTCAACAATACTAAAAAATAAAAAAAATACTATTCACATATTGCAGTACTGTTAGAAGAGTAATAATTGCTATTGTAATTATTATAGAATATAAAACAGGCAATTGGATGACTTGAAGTGAAAGTTATTGAGTTGAAGTTAATAAATGACGCAGAGTATTTGGGTACTGCTTGCACATGTGCTTTTGGTGGCTGATAATGAATATGTAGGTGGTGGTGGGTTCACATTCTACACTTGCAACCACTACAAATACATTACATATATTTTATAATGCAAATGTTATGTATAGCACATATATTTTCTTTATGTATAAGAAATTAGCAATTTGTTTGTAGTTTTTAACATTTTTTGAGTGATAAGTGTAATCTGTCACCATTGCTCAAAGGTATGCACTTAGCTTAGTAAACCCTGCGCGCTCTTATATTTGTTTGTATTTTATTAATATTATAATTGGTTAGTGACAATTATAGTAAGATTGTTCAACTTATAAAGAGAAAAGTGTAGTTTTAATCTATAAATATAATTAAATAGTAATTTTATTAGTCCATAACTATTTAGCATTAACATGTATAGTCATCGTGTTTTTAATCACATTATGGTTAGTTTTTGTTATTGTAGATTGGAGTTTTAGTATATAAGGTATGACCAAATAGAGTAGAGATTTTATTCCATAATTATTCTACGTGTGAGTATTAAATTCTAACATTGTTAAAAAGTTTACGCCATTATGTATATTCTGGATAATTTGGAGACTAAGATCATTATTTGATCATAATTTTGCAAATAAAGTTTGTACTTTTCTTGTTCATAAATAGCATTATAAACACGTAGTAAAATAACATTATTTAAGAGAAAATTAATTTTTAATTATTTGTTATTATATCCAATTTAAATTTTAATTGTTAATTATTCATATTATTATGTAGATATTATTTTATGTATATTAATCATATGATTTATTTTTATTGGATGTTATTTTTATTTACTATTTTCATCATATTAGAAAATAAATAACAAGCAAATACACTTACTTAGTTTTCGGGTAATACCGCAGAGTTTGACTTTAACGTGACAAATTCTTTATATATAATGTTGAAACATTTGATCTTATGATTGCATTAGTAGTCTGCTTACCAATTCTTCAAAACTATAAAATTTTCTTATTGAGTTAACATTCAAATTAGTCATTGATTATAATGATTTTTCTTGATTTAGTCTTAACCATCTTTTTGTGCTTAATTAGGTCATCGACTTTGATGGTTTTACCCAATTGGGTCCTATATTAAGATAGCTTGGTAATTTCACTTCTATTAATATTCAATTTAGTCCTTGACTTTAATTAGTAGTTTTACCCAAATTAGTATTCGGTGATTTTATCCAATTTCGTAATCAAATATAGCGATTTGATTTTCCCGATTTAGTCATTGATTCTAACAACTGAGGATCCGATTAGGTAAAACAATCAAAGCTGGGGACTTAATTAAGCATAAAAAGGCGTTTAGGATTAAATCAAGAAAAAAATAGTATAATCAATGACTAAATTGGGTATTAAGTATAACTCTTTTCCTATCGAATATAGTTAACATTCCTCTATACTAAGGCAAATTATTCTATGGATCCGACTCGTGTCCAAAATACATAATCTACATACTAAATATTCACAATTTATATACTGAATGTTCACAATTATATATTCACAATTATATGTTCACAATTTATATACTGAATCAGAATGTTAACAATTTTAATTGTGAACATTCAATATGTAAATAACAATGGCCGATGAGTCCACCTTGTCATGTGAAGTCGGGTCTATGATATAACTATTGCTATACTAGTACACCTTATTGGGTGTGTTGTGATACACGATATAACTACCTTTCCAACCCTGGTCAGTGGAAACCAAAGCCATCACAGCCCATCAACGTAATTAACATAATGTGTTTCAATTTTGTGCCCTATTATAACTCCTTTAATAACGACATTCACGTTGGTCTTGTTCAAACCCATATGGTATTTCAACATTTTCAACGTCAATTACTTTCGGCGGGTTTGGTTCACAGAATAAAAATATAAAAATCTAGAATAGTATTTCATTAGAAATTTTATGAAAAATAATATTATTTTATTATTATGTATTTACATACTTAAAAGAATACATGAATAATATTGCATAGAATTTTTTTGATACATTTGAAAGGGATGGGTGGGACAATGGGATTTGGACTAAGGACTAAGTCAAATATAGAAAAGAGTATAACATATGTATCACCAATTTAGACTCAAAAGTCTATACTATATCTTGCCCCAAAGTCTATACTATATCATATATAGTTGGACAGTTGGTAAAACAAAGAATGAGGAATAGTAGTAATATGAAAAAAATAACATAAAACTAAGTTTATATATAGCATGGAAGAGAAAAAACTTCATTGTTGTTGCCTCTCATGCATCTTTAACTTGTCAAAAAAGAAAAATATTAAAGAAAGAAAATTTTACCCACATCACATTTTTTTTAAATGTCAACTCGATTGATATGATTAAAATTTTCTTGCATGCTATTTCTATTTTAATAAAAAGACACAATCAACAATAGCAAATTTTAGGTTTCAACTTCATGATCTTTAACTTGTCAAAAAAGAAAAATATTAAAGAAAGAAAATTTCACCCACATCACATTTTTTTTAAATGTCAACTCGATTGATATGATTAAAATTTTCTTGCATGCTATTTCTATTTTAAGAAAAAGACACAATCAACAATAGCACATTTTGGGTTTCAACTTATTGTTTGCGGATGATCACTTCTTATTTTTTTTTAAGCTAGTTGACATGGGGGAGGGACGTGTTCTGTGTCGTCAAGGTATGGAGCATGCTTTTCATATTTTTGTTGAACGTGTGATGTCTAGGATCGGAGTTGCTGGGAAAGATTGGGTGTGGTGGTACATGCTGAGGGTTGCATTGATATTTTAGATTGGGTTCAACAATGTTTTAGTGTCCTTGATTTTGAGTGTTTGTGTAAATTGATTATGCTTTGTTGGGGTTTATAGAATTGCATGCCTAAATGAGGTTATTTGGAATAATGAGTGTGTCCTAAGAGGGAGTATGACGTTTTTGGACACCTGGAGGGTAGGAGTGGGGTTGGGCGAGGGTAGTAGGACGGTAGGAGGTAGTTTGGGAAAAAGGTGGGTGCGACTGGCTGTGGGGTTAGATCGTTAGTTGTATGGGTTTTGGGTGGGTTGTTCGGGATGCTAGGGGTTACTTTGTTGCTGTGAAGGGAAGAGAGTGGGATGATGTGTTCACGCTAAGGGAAGAGTTGACCTGGGGTTGGATAATGCGGTTGTGGAAATGAACACTCAACAAGTTTTCTTGGTAGTGGGTCGAAGGTCTGAGGGAGGGCAGTACGTTTGATTTAATTATTGATGACGCTAGTAGCTACTTTTGATAGTATGAGGTTCTCTTGTGTTAAGCCGTCTGCGAAAGGTTATTGCTAGGGCGGCTCGTTCTTTGTCTGGTTGTTGGGAGTGGCGCTTCACTCCGCATTTATTTTTACAATCTATTTTATCTTGTGAGTGCTGATATGATTGAAATTTTCATTGTTGGTTTATTTTTTTAAAAAAAGTATAATACTTTGTATAAAAGAAATATGTAACCAAACAATATATATAAACAATCTATGGGCATGGAGTGTGGTTGAGTGGAATAAACTCATCCATCCTTAACCAAATGTCAAGGGATCTATGCTTGGCTTTATTTGGGTATATATGTAGCAGCTTTAAATCTCCGCCAGACAATAGAGGTGCCTACAATTCAAGGATACGTGAAAAGTGAAAACCTTGGGTTACACGCAAATATATATATATATAAACTTGTGATCCTAAATAAGAAGTTATACGTTATGCATCAATCCCAATCAAATATAGATAATAGAAAACAGTCAATGTGTATTTGATGTAACTTGAACCCAATTTTATAACAAAGAGTGTGTAGGATACCAAATCATTATCCTACACCAAATTAAAGAGGAAGCAATTAAACCACGGTCACGTACATGAAAGAGGTGTCCCCATTTGCATAATAATTGAGTAAAGTAAACAAGCTAAGGATAGATGGAATATGGTGACGTCCTCAAGAACAGAGACTCATTAACCGATATATAGTGGGTGTCTCTCATCATATCCTAAACCTCCCTTTGCCATTGGCCATGGGAGCTCATATCCTTTTTCAGGAATCAAATCCCCCATGTGAGCATGTAGCTTTCACTTTTGGTGAAGAAAACCACTTGTCCTGCATAATTGGAGTACAAGACAAGTGGCGCAGTTTAAGTGGCTGTGGGCTGGCCATGTCAGCAACAATGGAGCCTGCATTGTCTACTTTTGCGTTACGACTTTGGGACTCAATGTAGACGACGATAGATACGTTGTCATATATCTTCTTGTTATAGTTATTAATTAAGATAATTAAGTGCAAGTCTCGCTGCTCCTCATTTTATAATTTTTAGTTTTTATTTAGGAAATTAAACCGATAATTAAGTCATCGAACTATACTATATTGTGCAATTAGACCTTTTATCTTTAAAAAAAATACAATAAAATCCTCCATTAGACCTTTTGTTTTTTTTGTTTTTTGTTTTTTTTTTTGTTTTTAAAATTTTTTTTGAATGTTTTTTTTTTTTTTTTTAATNATTGATATGATTAAAATTTTCTTGCATGCTATTTCTATTTTAATAAAAAGACACAATCAACAATAGCAAATTTTAGGTTTCAACTTCATGATCTTTAACTTGTCAAAAAAGAAAAATATTAAAGAAAGAAAATTTCACCCACATCACATTTTTTTTAAATGTCAACTCGATTGATATGATTAAAATTTTCTTGCATGCTATTTCTATTTTAAGAAAAAGACACAATCAACAATAGCACATTTTGGGTTTCAACTTATTGTTTGCGGATGATCACTTCTTATTTTTTTTTAAGCTAGTTGACATGGGGGAGGGACGTGTTCTGTGTCGTCAAGGTATGGAGCATGCTTTTCATATTTTTGTTGAACGTGTGATGTCTAGGATCGGAGTTGCTGGGAAAGATTGGGTGTGGTGGTACATGCTGAGGGTTGCATTGATATTTTAGATTGGGTTCAACAATGTTTTAGTGTCCTTGATTTTGAGTGTTTGTGTAAATTGATTATGCTTTGTTGGGGTTTATAGAATTGCATGCCTAAATGAGGTTATTTGGAATAATGAGTGTGTCCTAAGAGGGAGTATGACGTTTTTGGACACCTGGAGGGTAGGAGTGGGGTTGGGCGAGGGTAGTAGGACGGTAGGAGGTAGTTTGGGAAAAAGGTGGGTGCGACTGGCTGTGGGGTTAGATCGTTAGTTGTATGGGTTTTGGGTGGGTTGTTCGGGATGCTAGGGGTTACTTTGTTGCTGTGAAGGGAAGAGAGTGGGATGATGTGTTCACGCTAAGGGAAGAGTTGACCTGGGGTTGGATAATGCGGTTGTGGAAATGAACACTCAACAAGTTTTCTTGGTAGTGGGTCGAAGGTCTGAGGGAGGGCAGTACGTTTGATTTAATTATTGATGACGCTAGTAGCTACTTTTGATAGTATGAGGTTCTCTTGTGTTAAGCCGTCTGCGAAAGGTTATTGCTAGGGCGGCTCGTTCTTTGTCTGGTTGTTGGGAGTGGCGCTTCACTCCGCATTTATTTTTACAATCTATTTTATCTTGTGAGTGCTGATATGATTGAAATTTTCATTGTTGGTTTATTTTTTTAAAAAAAGTATAATACTTTGTATAAAAGAAATATGTAACCAAACAATATATATAAACAATCTATGGGCATGGAGTGTGGTTGAGTGGAATAAACTCATCCATCCTTAACCAAATGTCAAGGGATCTATGCTTGGCTTTATTTGGGTATATATGTAGCAGCTTTAAATCTCCGCCAGACAATAGAGGTGCCTACAATTCAAGGATACGTGAAAAGTGAAAACCTTGGGTTACACGCAAATATATATATATATAAACTTGTGATCCTAAATAAGAAGTTATACGTTATGCATCAATCCCAATCAAATATAGATAATAGAAAACAGTCAATGTGTATTTGATGTAACTTGAACCCAATTTTATAACAAAGAGTGTGTAGGATACCAAATCATTATCCTACACCAAATTAAAGAGGAAGCAATTAAACCACGGTCACGTACATGAAAGAGGTGTCCCCATTTGCATAATAATTGAGTAAAGTAAACAAGCTAAGGATAGATGGAATATGGTGACGTCCTCAAGAACAGAGACTCATTAACCGATATATAGTGGGTGTCTCTCATCATATCCTAAACCTCCCTTTGCCATTGGCCATGGGAGCTCATATCCTTTTTCAGGAATCAAATCCCCCATGTGAGCATGTAGCTTTCACTTTTGGTGAAGAAAACCACTTGTCCTGCATAATTGGAGTACAAGACAAGTGGCGCAGTTTAAGTGGCTGTGGGCTGGCCATGTCAGCAACAATGGAGCCTGCATTGTCTACTTTTGCGTTACGACTTTGGGACTCAATGTAGACGACGATAGATACGTTGTCATATATCTTCTTGTTATAGTTATTAATTAAGATAATTAAGTGCAAGTCTCGCTGCTCCTCATTTTATAATTTTTAGTTTTTATTTAGGAAATTAAACCGATAATTAAGTCATCGAACTATACTATATTGTGCAATTAGACCTTTTATCTTTAAAAAAAATACAATAAAATCCTCCATTAGACCTTTTGTTTTTTTTGTTTTTTGTTTTTTTTTTTGTTTTTAAAATTTTTTTTGAATTTTTTTTTTTTTTTTTTTAATACAATTGCCAATTGTTGAAGGATATAGCTAGTGGGGATCCTAGAATAACCACGATTGTACCAAAAAAGATGGTCATGGCCACTTGAAACATCCATGACCATCTATTTTTTTAAAATTTTTTTAATACAATTATAACTATCATTAATATAATGATCTAAAACAAAGGTGACAACCATGGTTGTTGCCCTCATTTAAGATGGTCCATATTTGAACCTCATTTGACGATAATGTTGGTTATTTAAAAAATAAGTAATTTTTAGAAAAAAGTTATGGCCGTTGTTGGACAGCCACGATTATCCGTGAAAGGGGACAGTTAGTGATTGTACTGAAATAAAATTCAAAATTTTTTAAAATATAAAAACAAACAAAAAAAATTTTCTAAATAAGAAATTTTAAGAAATGAAAAATTCAAGAAAAAGACGTGCCAGCCATTTGAGCGTTAACATACTAAACATGTTAAATTAGGGTTTTTTGTTTTTCCTCCACTTAGGGGACTCAATTGCACATTTACACTATTCGACAAATTAGGGGTTAATTTGACTCTTTTTTCAAAGAAAAATATACAATAAAGTGATAAACCCCATTTTACAAGTTATCTCCAAGTAACGATTAAATGATTGCTGACTAAATTTTGTTTGTTAATATGGCTAGTTGACGCGTGGCTTCCACGTCTGTTTTAAAAGTGATTTGTTGTAATACATTTAAATAATAACAATAATTTTAATTTCAATAACAACAATAGAATTTAGAAAAGTACTACCATAACAACTTTCCCCACCGTCTTCTTCCAAATCAGAAGATCATCTTAATTCTTCGATATAGGAATTGAAGTAAGACGAACATGGTTTGTCTTCCTCAATGAGAATGATGAACCATGTTCCCATTGATCTAAAGATGACATATGATCTCGTCCTATTCCAGATGGGAGGAAGACATACATAGTTCGTCTTCTACTAACAGAAGACAAACATAACCCACAATTTCAAATCTAGCCAAACTCAAGAAAAAAAATTACTCCGTAAAATATTTCAAAAGTTTTTGTAGTAGAAGAATAATAAACATTGTATAATAATAATAATAATAATAATAATAATAATAATAATAATAATAATAATAAAGCAAGAGTAATAATATTTAATTAACTCTATTCCCACAAATTTAGGTGTAGAGTATTGGGATGGTTTATAAAATGTTTGTTTAAAAAAAAAAAAGGATTTGTTGTGAAGCAATCCTTATACTATACTATGGGCCAGGGTTTACCGTGCACTGTGGACCCTGGTGCATGTGTATGTATTTTATGTTATGAATTTTTGTATCTTGTGTTACGAATTGAAATTCTGTTCCTTAAGAGTATCAATTCTGTACTTAAAACAAATTAGTAATTGTATCTTATGTTATAAATTTTTGTATCTTATGTTGTGAAATTCGATACTTATGAACACAAATTATGTTTGAAAAATAAGTAATATATAACATTTTGTATATAAAATTTTATACCTTGTCGTTTCAATACAGGGTCAATAATGCTATTTCGACCATGGTCCATGATATAAAATACGGAAGGAGTAGAGCGACGGAATGATGCATGAAGCGGGCAAGGGGCGGCCAAGTCAGCAACAATGGATTTTGGGTTGTCGGTTTGTTGAGGTAGGATCGATAGAGTCACGGCGCAGTTAGCGGCCAAGGAAAAAAACAATGATTTGAGAGAATTCGGAGGGGATTTAGGACAGAATTGACGATCCAAGACAAAAATAGGGGCAAAGTGTTGGACCCATCAAGTTTGATTTCTTAGGCAAAAGCATGTGCAGGCGTCATGAGAGAATTGAAACATGCATGTCATTATCTTCATAATTCAATGAAGTAGTGTGCGATGATTAGACTTTGAGGTAATATGATCGGCCTGAGAAATGCATGCTTGCTTAGATTAGCTTCATCCCAGCTACCTAGCTATACCTTCACATGCATAATACTAAATTCTTGATTGCGACTCCTCGCTAGCTCGCAGTCCGGTCCATTCCGTTTTTCAAGTTTCCACGGCAACCGATTCTCCTTTAATTTGCCACTTCAATGTTGGTTGTTAATTAATGTTCATCTTAATTAGTCAAGTGGGAGCTAGATAGCTAGCTAGATGGATACAAAAACATTTTAAAAAAAAAAAAATAAAAATATTGTATTAGCTATTTTCCATAGATTTTAAAAGCTGAAGATTGGACTTTAGATGTTTTGCATATAAAGTTATTATAACTTTGCATTGTTATTAAATCATAAAGTGAAGTTTCGTTAGTGACATTTGTTAGCTAGCTAAAGGAATAGATATAAGATTACGTATATGTTATGTTCTATACTTTCTCAATTTATTTAGAAGGATAACAAAGGTACCATCACACTATATAGTAATTGGCAGTGAAAGTTTCTACACACATTCAAAATTTTGCCCTTGATCATCATTGCACTTAATTAATTAACCCCTACCTTAATGTGAAACTAAAACCAATGATTATAAAATAAAATCTAAAGTTTATATAGAATTAAATCTTAATTAAATTGGAGTTAAATTACTTCAACTTTCAGGAGACAAGTCTTAAGCGATAGATTTGTGTCAAGATGAAGCGCTTACCATTATACCAAAAGTTATATCTAGTAACGAATATACAATTTTATTTCATTATCCTTGCATATGTAGTAGTCAACGTCACACTTCGATCAATGGTAGAATGCTAGACTTTGCCCCCTCTAAGCCTCTACACAACAATTCTTCTCAATTCCAATATCAATTGCCTGGATCAAATGCTTACTACTACGACAAAAAGTTAAAGCTAGCAGAGAATGCACAACTTTATTTCTTTAAACTTGTGTAGCAGTCAACACCACATTTCAATAGCAGGATGCTGGACTCGATTCTCCAAGCCTCACCCAACAACTTGATCAGTTTCGGCAAACATATCTATTCGGTAGACAAACTAATTTGCAAACAACTTTATTGATAGACATAGTCAACTCAATACAATCTTAGTCAAATGATAGAAGCTCATCAGATGACAAAGTTCCAAATCATGGATACATTTTTAGAATAAATTTTTCATTGACTCATTATCTATTTTGAGTACGTATATAATGTATCAAATTAATAATCTTAACTAAGAAAATTTATATCCGTTTTAGCGTGATCAAAATGAGAAGTGGATCACATTCAAAACTTTGCTTCAAAATGACTAATTTAAATGTAATTTTAGCTAAAATATTCAACACACCATTGAATGAAGTTAGTGAAAAAAGGTAAATTAAAATTAAGTTTAAGGCTGGAATACAAAATTTGTATAATTTATGCAAGAAGAAAAAGTTTATAGAATTTAGGCAGAACCAAAATGTTAGCTAGAGAGAAAAAGTAGAAAGTTTAGAAAATTTAAAATTTGAGAGATGAATTTCAATTTTCAAATGGATTCCAATTTGAGGAAAAAAAGACTTACAAAGTTCTAATATGAATAAGTTTATAAAAGTTCAGACTTTTTAAATAATAAATTTTTAAATAATAAATTGTTAAAGACTCTTAAAAATATAAATCAAATATCACTCAATTTTTTTAAAAAGAAAACCTTTTGAAAATTTGAACTGAATACCTTCCAAATTTTATAAATTTATATATCCATTACATCCGATCCCCTAAATAATTCTTTTTTTTCCGGGTCAAGAAGGTAAGGCGATCAATAAATTGGTAATTCGATCATGAGAGTAACTTTTGCAATTGATATAAAAATATATATACATATATAATTATTTAGTAATATGACAATGGCCCTACGTTGCTTGTTTCTCAAGGGTAAATTGAGACATGGTTGAAAAAAAAACAAAGGAAAAAAAAAAAAAAAAAAAAGAGGTTAAATGGAGACAGTACAAAAGCTAGAGGTCCCATGCAATCCAGTAACTTTATTCAGTGTTTGCCAATTCAATGATTTCTTAAAAGTAAATTTATTTCATTAAATATTATGTGTAAATTGTCCTCTTTTTTTTTTTCTTTTTTTTTTTGTGTCCATCATCACTAAAAATTAAATTTGTAATCTTATGTTTACAAATAACCAAGCTAACCAAATCACAAATAACCAGGCTAACCAACTTGATTGGGTTTCATTTCAAAAAAAAAAAAAAACTTGATTGGGTTATTCCTTTTTAAATTCAATTAATACACCAAGAAGGAAAGAAAATAAACTCAATCAAGTTAAAAAAAAAAAATTAAAGTTAGATCCCTATTACACACACACATAATCTCCATCACACTACCAAAAAAAAAAGGAGAGAAAATAACAATAGATTTAACAACAAATTAAATTTTTACACCTTAAGTATCTATGAATTTTAATATTTTACATAAAAAATATTTTACATATGAAAATCTATTGATTAATTAACTGTCTATGAATTTTAATAATTTACCTACAAATTTTTCATTAATAATTTTTTTGTATTGTAATTTTAAAGTTTTTTTTGGGGTACAAATTACTATAATTAAACACATTTTGTAATACTAGAAGAGTATATTAAGTTAAAATAGAAAAAACAAATACTAGGCTACATACATATACATATACATTGTGTATATATACATAAAATAAATATATAAATCTGTCACTATCTTTAAAAAAAAAAGAAGAAATTACAAGACATTTTAGTTATATTAAATTAAATGGTTTAAAATAAAAAAAAATTATTTTAAAATTGTCCCTTATTTACTTTTTAATTAGACTATAGCAGTAATAAAACTAAAATATTACATCGCTCTTTAGTAATTGTCCATAAATCACATAGAAAAAGTAAATAATACTAGGAAGAGCTTGTTTAATGGGCTCGAACAAGATGATTTTGAGTAATAATTATATATACACGTGATTTTCAAGTATGAAAATTATGTTACACATACTTGACTGCTCATTTCAAGACAATATATAAATTTTTAAGTTTTAAGATACACTTGTATTTAAAATATAAATAAATAAATGATTTATAAAGCAGCTTTGTACGCGCGCCTTTATTGAGAAATGGCACATGCAGCTAGCTAGTGTCGGTGTTAATCTTTGTTCTAATTTGCTTTCTAGAAACTAACAATATAATAGCACACATCTATAGCTAATATAATCAAACTTTGGAAGGACTAAATGATCATTTCCATCCTAACATAGACAACACAGATTGATTGGCATGATGAGTGCCAAAGTAGAATGAATGATATTTTGCCTTTAAAAAAATCAATTAAGTAGCATGTAAGATGTGTACTACTTTTTTTTTTTTTTTTTTTTGAAAATCAAGATGTGTACTACTTATTTGCACTAAAATCTGACTGTTGGGTGTGTGTGTGTGTATATATATATATATATATATATATAGAGAGAGAGAGAGAGAGAGAGAGTTTAAATAATATAACATGCATACAACACTAATAACCGACGCCATATGTTTATTTATTTATTTTTAAATAAACGATGTCGGTTAAAAATGAATCAACGTCGTATCATTTATTTATTATGTCTGCGAGAATGATGTCGAAAAAAACAATGTTAAAGGTGTTAAAAAATCGATGCTAAAAGTATTATGTGTAGTAGTGTGGTTGAGAACAAATTCTACTTTTAATTGTTGATTATTTTGGCATTGTTACTTCCAAGCTTTTTTTTTTGTTTTTTTTTTTAAATTGTCTTTATATATTCTTGACTTTTATTTGATTGTCACAACTAATTTTCTATTTAAAATTTTATCATTAATTTTATCGTTTAATAAAGATAACTATAATATGCATTTTTTATCATTCAAGCCTCTTTCTCTAACATGTAGAGGTGTTTGATAAATAGATGTTAGCTTATTGGGTTATTGAGTTTGACTAGTTAATAGCTTAAGCTAATTGTAGAAAGATATTTGGTAAATTAGTTGTTAGTTGATAACTGATTATATGCAAAATGATTTTTTCAAAAAAGGTGGCCGAAAAAGTTGTTTTGAGCAGCTTTTTGAATTTTATCATTTTAGAGCAATAAGTTGTTGCAAAAAGTTAATTAATCAAACACTCATATTGGTTGTTTAACTAAGTAAAACAGCTAATAGTGGTCAAACAAGTCAAAATTGACTGATAAGTTAACTATGTTACCAAACATGGTCATAACTCTTGTAAACTCGATCTTTTAATTGAATGAAAAAATTGATTGTTAGCTATATAAAATAATGGAATAACAAAATTTTAAAAGGACAAATTGTAACAAGTAAATGAAAGTCAAGGATATAATGTGACAAAATTAAAAGATAATGACTAAATGTGATAATGTCACAATAGTTGAAAACTAAAAAAAAAAAAAAAGAAATTTGCTCATTAATTGATTTTATTATGAGCTAATCACATTTTAAAAGATGTAGTTTAAAAAAAAAATTGAACCATATAGCATTATTAAACTAGACTAGATAGAGTCATAAAATTGAACCATGTAGCATTATTAAACTAGACTAGATAGAGTCATAATAATACTTTCCGTCGAGGCAGCAACCTGGAGCTTGTCACATAAGAAGGCGAACCGAGGATAAACCATGAATAGTTTAAAATATCCGGAGTAGCCGTTTCAAAATAAGCTATTGTTTTTAACCTTTTTTCTCTCTCTCTTTTGTGTCCTTACTAATTTACAAAAATGACTTCATTTGTCCTTCATTAATTAAAACAATAATATCTCGGTTTATTATTTTATCTATTTTTTTAGCACTTATCAACTTATTTAATGTATAATTTTACCAACAGATTAATTAGCTACTAATAACTTTTTCAATTTTAGCTATTAATGAGCTTTTTAACTAAGTGTGCCAAACAAAGACAAAGTAATTGTATGCTCCCTAGTGTAACTCAATGAGCTTCCTTTGGCGCATACATTAATTGACATATTTTGTTTGCAATAAAAGAAAGATCCGTAGACAAGAGTGAAAATTGAGGACTAACTGGACGATCCACGATTTATCTTTTCCAGCATTGTTGGTTAAGAGTTCTGTGAATTTAGGATTAATCTAACACAAGCAAAAAATTTAATGTATCCAAAAAAAGAAGAAGAAATAATCAGTTAAAAGTAATGAATTTTACTATATGTATGCTCTATTTCTATTTCAAGACAGCTTGCATGGTCTGCGATCAGAACACACAATGCCACGCACACACAAGCAGATATATTATGCTTAGCTGGAATAATGGAGTTTAGAAATCCCTCCTTTTGCATGATGTCATGCATTCATGCTTGCCCTTTCAACGATATCGCGCATGTTTCGCTTTTGAGTTTTGAGACAATAGCAAGCTGTCCTGAATTGCTATATATGTACGACTTCTTATATCTCTAGAAAATAGCTAAGGCCATTTTTAGTAGACCTGGTCATGCGCCAATTTAACCCAAGGATTGAAATCGATATGAACCCACCCTAAATCGTAATCATACAAAAATCACAAATAATATCTTATAGTTTGATGGCGTTACTCTTACATTCTATAAGGAATGTCTCAAATTTGAATATGTCTCATTTCAGGTTTGATATTCACTTTCTCCCTCCCTTGGAGTCTCCGTTCTTTCAAGTCTCTCTTAATCGAAAATTTTTACAATATGTTAATGAGTGTCAAGGAAGTGGAAGTGTATTTTATTGTCGGATTTGCCCCAAAAGTATGGAAAACAAGTTTGAGTTATAAGCCTTATATATATTCTCCCATCCATCAATGCTTTTGGGAATGCTAACACTACTGAATTGCAACAAACTGCATGCGGCAAAAGCTACGCTCAAGGATATCTGTCCAAGATCACTTAATTTAATAATCAAATTAGAATAATATAACAAATTAAAAATCATGAGATAAAAGCAAACATTTTGTTTTATTTACAATCAATTTATACTATTGTATTGTTCTAAGTATTTGTGTATAGTTAAGTATAATTCGATATGCTAGAATATATATATGGTCAGGTTTCCGTGTGAATAGTGTTTCCCGTACGGTCACTAATCATTAGATACACATAAATGCACGATTTTAGTGAAAAGCGATATACGATTTTTTTTTTCTCTCAAATGTATGTTTTATTTTAAATGAATTTCCCACTGGGAATAACGCAAGCAATGAGAGGGATTTAAAAACCATAAATTTGACCTAACCCAAATTCAAATTACCTTATTATAACCAGATCAAATCATATTATATATGATGAGTCACATTATAGTATAATATATTAATAAATATTCTAACTATGAAGAATCAAAATTGTCAACATCCAAATCCTCTTAATTTGAATAAATTTTAAAATTATAAATTGTAACTTAGCTTCTAAAAAAATATGAACACGAAAGTATTATTCCGAGATCAGTATAAAATTTCAAAAGTCTTTGCTGCCTGTGATTTTCTAGCTATAGCTTTGACCAATTTAAAATCAAGTTGCTATCATACCTTATTTAAAAAAGTTCTCCTAATGCTCATTACTCCCGTCATTTATGTCATACTTGGTTGGTATATACAACTTGTGCTAACCTCATCAAGTTTTCACACGGCTTAACCATAATCACCCCCTCAATTCAGAGTATAACACAAAATAAAATAGATATAGGAACCAATAATAGAACGCACATTAGAAGCTACTCTCCTTTTAATTAATACTAAAACATAATTGTTCAAAGCCACTTTCTCAAGAGATTGAGTTATCCTCACTTCACAATTTAAAGTTAACCAGGCTCCTACCTAGAATTTATTAGATATATAAAGAAAAAGACAGACTTTTTCACTCTAAATAAAAGTTAAAGATTTAAAATGAGAAACCTGGTGAACCCCCGGGGGAAGTATTTGTATTTTTCAATGTTTTGTGAAATTTGCAATTTCCGGGGTTTATGACTTCACCAAGCACTAGATTTAAGGTAGAAAGCACATCTTTAACTACTGCAGGCTCAACGGCCAAAACTACCAATAAGGTGGTGATGGAATCTCCGTAAAACATGTAATTACGAAGCAGAAAATGGCCCCACAAATTGCGCCAATTTTGGCCGGCCCTTTTCCCTCTTTAAAAACCCCTCCATTCGCCCCATTCCATTCTATCCCCCACTCTTCCTTCCACAACATAACATACACACACTTTCTCCTTCTTCAATACAACCATCACAATATAATGAGACAACACACAATGCCAATCCTCCTTTTCTTCTTCTTGTCTTCTCTCCTTGCTGCTTCCCTCGTCGCCCCCTCCCCCGTACACGACCCCGACGCCATTGCTCAACAAGTCGATAGGTATATTACACTACACTTTTTTTATACATATGCATCTTCCTAAAAATGAAAATTTTAGTTCATAACTTTTTTTAGTTGAACAGTTCAGCTATAAACAACATAAGCTAGTTTACTTTGCTAGCTATCCTGTCACATGGCAGGATTTGCGCTGTATTTTTAACTAAATGTTTATTAATATAATGTCGGTTGAGTATGAATACTATAGCTAGCTAGCACAATTCCCTGGCAATTCCGAAATTTGGATTTATAGTTTGGTGGCTTATTTTGAACGATTAATATAATATAGGTGGTCGAGGTTGACGTGAGTGGACACATAAGTCAAAATGATGTTACATTATTATTATTTATGATGATTAATGTTTAAAAAAAAAAATAGGAGTATTGAAAATGCAACGAGGAGGAACTTGGGGTATCTTTCGTGCGGAACAGGGAATCCGATCGACGACTGCTGGCGGTGCGACCCGAACTGGGAGAAAAACCGGCAGAGATTAGCCGACTGCGCGATCGGGTTCGGCAAGAACGCAATCGGCGGGAAAGACGGGAAAATTTACACGGTGACGGAATCCGGGAACGACGACCCGGTGAACCCGAAGCCGGGGACGCTCCGGTACGGCGTGATCCAGGAGGAGCCGCTGTGGATCATCTTCGCGCGGGATATGACGATCCAGCTGAAGGAGGAGCTGATCATGAACTCGTTCAAGACGATCGACGGGCGGGGCGCCAGCGTGCACATAGCGGGTGGGCCCTGCATAACGGTGCAGTACGTGACGAACGTGATCATCCACGGGGTCCACATCCACGACTGCAAGCAGGGCGGGAACGCGATGGTGAGGTCGTCGCCGACCCACTACGGGTGGCGGACGCTGTCGGACGGGGACGGGGTGTCCATCTTCGGGTCGAGCCATATTTGGGTGGACCACTGCTCGCTGTCTAACTGCCGGGACGGGCTGATCGACGCCATAGAGGGGTCCACCGCAATCACCATTTCCAACAATTTCATGACGCACCATGATAAAGTCATGCTTTTGGGCGCCAGCGATTCCTACGTCCAAGACAAGAACATGCAGGTCACCATTGCTTTCAACCACTTCGGTGAAGGCCTTGTTCAAAGAATGCCCAGGTAATCATACCCATACCCAATCCCCTTAATTACTTTTACTTTTTAATTCACCTTTTTTCTTTTAAACAAAAAAAAATCAATCTGACCTACCTTTGTGGTTTTTGCCACTTAATTGGGCCAACCCGATGCAAACCAGAATTAATATGAGTATAATACGGGGTCAAAGGTGTTTCCTACTGTTAGGATTAAAAATATATATATAATAACATAAAAAAAAACTTTTGAAATTGAATAGTTTGTAGTAATTGTTGCTTTCATACAACAGGTGTCGGCACGGGTACTTCCATGTGGTGAACAATGACTACACCCATTGGGAAATGTATGCTATTGGAGGGAGTGCTAACCCAACTATCAACAGTCAAGGCAACAGATTCCTTGCCCCTGATGCCAGGTTTAGCAAAGAGGTCAGCTCACATGCATCCATAATCAACTTTCATAACTTTAACAATATTATTGTAGGATAAAACGCTTATTAACACTATGTTCAAAATTATAACTAGTAGTGAATATGTAACTTTATTTCCGATGACAGGATATAAAAATTTTAATTTTCAAATTTATATAGGTAACGAAGCATGAGGATGCACCCGAGAGCGAATGGAAGAATTGGAATTGGAGAACAGAAGGGGACTTAATGTTGAATGGGGCATTTTTCACAACATCAGGTGCCGGGGCCTCGTCGAGCTATGCCAGGGCTTCCAGTTTGAGCGCAAGGCCTTCTTCGGTTGTTAGCTCCCTTACTTCAGGCGCCGGTGTGCTCTCTTGCCGGAAGGGTTCTCGATGCTAGTTATAACTAATTATGAATTATGATATATACAACATATTGTTTAAACTAAGTTATGGGAAATGCCATTAGGAATTCAAAAATTGAAGGGAGGGAAAGGAAATAACTAAAGAAGTGAAGTCTAGCTAGCTAGGGATTTGACTACATGGATTTTTCATTGAATTCCCTCCAATTTTTCACTTTTGTTATTTTAATTTTGTTCTGTTATTTTGGGGGTTTTTGACTTGATCTGTATGGGAACTGGGAAGTACAACCTCGGCACGCTACTCAAGTGCTCAGGCTTTATTGTTAGCTGCATGCACAGCTTCTTATTGGATTCTGAGAAAGCATGTCCAGAAGTGTTGTGATATATACATTTTATTTTATTATCGATCATCATCAATATATATATGTTTTATTTTTAAACTCTCCCACTCTTTCTCTCTCTCTCTCTGTCTTTTTATCTGTTTGTGTATTTGTGCGTTTGTGGTCATCAAGAAATTGGGAAAGAATGAAAGGGTTCAATGGAAACAACAAAATAGAAAACAGTGGGATCAAGACAAAGGTAAAGACTAAAGGTAAGACACATAATTTAATTTACCTACCAAAAAAGCAATAATCTATAGTGACGATAGGGTAAGCTCAACAACCTATGCAAACTAGAGTTAAATGTAGGGCAGATAACTCAATGTTCAATTTAGTTAGTTGGAAGGATAAATTCAGTATTATTTTTTTTTTTGTTACGCCACAAAGTGTTCTGATCTGAGTAATCTCTAACTAGACATTTTTAAATTCGTATCATACTTACTATTTTGCTTAATAATTTTGTACATGTTATTTTGCTTTTTTCTACGGAGAGATGGAGCTTTTTTTTTTTTTCCTTTTTTTTTTTTCTCGTTTCTTCCCTCTTTTATAACATAGGAATTGTAGATGGTGGGTAGGGGGCATTCATGGATAATTAATAGGGTAATAAAGGGATTTTATGGATAATTAGGGAGATTTATGGAAAATTAATGGGTAATTTAATTGGGGAGTTATGGAGGGTTGTAGGGTATCCATCAATATAATGTCCTATTCGAATTATTCTCAGTGTATATTGTAATGGATTAGTTTCATAAAAAAATAAAACAATGTAGAACGTACTCACCAAGGATTAAAGCTGTGACCTCTCAGGTGGTAAAGCCACAACTATGCCGCTTGACCACAAGGTCTTTGGTTAAAATTTAATTGATTAATTGAAAACATTTGGTCAATTAAAAAATCAATACTCCGTAATATTTATCACTATGTAATAAATATTGTAAAATTTCTTTGAATATGAAATCAAAGAAATATTTTTTACATTTACTGCTATAATTCATAAAGGAAAAAATTGAAAATATATCCTCTTTTTTTTTCTTTTTCTATTCAAGATAACTTCATTCCTGAGTGTCAGGAAAATAGTTTGCGTGATGAGCCTTCGATTCTCTCATGAAAGCTTTTCGGAATGCTAACACTACTGCATTGCAACGAACTCAACAAAATGCATGCAGGAAAAGGTACGCTCAAGGGCATCCATTCAATTCAAATACAATAATAATCATGAGAGTGAAGATAATTTTATTTTATTTACATTCAATTTATACTATTGGATCATTCTAAGTATTTGTCAATTACTAAAATATAATTTGCCAAGCATAAAATCGATGATAAAAAGTTCCTTAAATTTAATAATCTTTATATTTTGAAACAATATTAATTTTGGCATGAGTTTACTACTTTTAACTCTTTGGACTATCAAATTGCAGTTAATATTTGAAAGTAACGATCGAAAGCCCTTTCGGTTTAATAATAAGTCATTGATATGTACAACTTGTATACTCTAGACTTAAATAATATTTTTTGAACATGACTTACCCTAAAAATAAACAAAGCTACATAAGTAGTGAAGATCGAGAATAAAAAGCTAGGCATAAACTATTTTTGTTTATGAATTTTAATTAAAAGAAATACAATATATATGGTGTATTTCTCTTTTTCATGTGGAAAAAATTGGTACATATATATACATAAAGATAAAGCATTTATTATAAATTTAATTTCTCAAAAATTTCATAAAAATTAATTTTAAAAATTTTTGGAACAAAAATATAAACTCATAATAAGGTAAATGTATGTGTCTATCCAAAAGTTTTTATTCACAACATAAAATGGAAACTTATTTATGTGAGGGAGGGAATAGTTTTTTTTTAATATTTAATTTAATAATTTAGTAAAATTGAACACTTAACGAAAGTGTAAGATTAAAGGTTGGGTCGAGCATGATTATGAAACAAGGCTGATATTAGTCTTATAATAATGAGGATAAAGGTGTCAAAAAAATACATTTGTCTGCATTTTTGACATATAAGATTTAGGTAAGTTTGTTGAATTTGGTTTCGATGGGACAGAAAGTGAAGGAGTAATTAAGTGCTACAATCTTGTTTTAATGGATGCCGTGACATATGGCATTAAATTGGGTGCATCTGTATCTTAATTGTGCACCCTCCATACACCATAATAATCAATAATTAATCTCAAAGCTGTACATATTTGAAAATAATTTTCTACAAAATTATGTTGTGAATTGTGTTTTCAACAAAATATCACAAAAATCAGCATGGTTGGTATGAGTGCCCTTACACTCTTGTCCCTTAATAGAGGTCGGGAGTTTGCACCTCTCTTATATGGAAAAATCAATATAATCTAACCAGCACTTTGTCCCTTAATTAATTGAGTGGGTCCGGTGGAAACGGGAATTAGTCTAAGACTCTAAGTATAGTACGAGCTTAAATATATATATATATGTCTCATATGCTCAGAACACCTCTTGGTTTAATCCTATATATATATATATATATATATATATATCACAATCAAATTTCCTCATTCTTGACTCAACCAAAATCATTAATGACTAACATTTACATGTGAATTGTGTTTTCAGTGTCTTTTAGGTTAAAGTCTCATTTCATGTACAGCACAATTAGGTATGATTTCATTTATTCTGAACCATAATTTTTTTAAAAATAATATATTATATTGTGATATGTACATCTCTTGCTTAAACAAAAAAAAAGTAAGCTATTAATTAATGCACATGTTTTCTTCTATGTAAGCTAAGCCTAATAAGGAGACAAGGAATGACATGTATTACATACTTGTGGTGACTTGTCTTTGGTTGTATTGGTAGGAAATAACACAATAATTCAATTAGAAAAAACCTTCCTATGTTCATTACCATTGTACATATATACATTATTAGTCAAAAGATCCACAGGGCTTAGGCATATATTTTGCTTTTAAGAAAATAAGAAATAATTAAGAACTTCTCTTTCAAAACCGCTAATGCCATTTGATGTTTACTAAAAAACAAAGGAGTTAATTGCATTACTTAAAATCAAGCCACCCTCAATATTCAGAAGCAAGGTTCGTTGCATCACCAACATGGCCATGTCCAAAGCTTGAGTCCTTAATTAGAATCTATTTTAATCATTATTTACTAAGGTACATCTTTATTTTTCTATGTTTGAATAACAATTGTTACGATATAATAGCAAAATACTAGATTTAACCATATAAATTTGTGTTTGAGAATCTTTTAATTGTTTGAGCTACTATGTAACTTACCAAACCCTTGCCATCATTGCTTCTAACTAGCTAAAGTCTCCTCCATCATTTTTCTTTTCTTTTATTTTGTTGGACTATGTTGTACGTAGTTTGAACATTTGTCTCAAAAGTACAAAACAAAAAATAAAAAGTTATCAAAAATAACCTAATCTCTTGATAACATAAAATCACAAATAATTCTAAAAATCAAAGTAATTTGCAATCAAATAAAGTTAATTATAATGATCTACATAGACCAGCCAGCCAACCATACACAAAAAGTGTATTGATGTTTGATCTAAAATTTAAAAGAACTAAAGAAGTAATTTGTCTTATCAATATCAATCCGCAGTAGGGGTGAACAGAGGTGTTTGTAAGTTACGCGTGTTTATGTTCGGTAAGCGTTCATTTATTAACGTAAACAAATACAAATAAACAAATGTTAGAGCTCGATTCATAAGGAAACAGAGTTTGAACAATTATTGTAAGCTCGTTTGCTAAGAGCTCGTGAGCAAGCTAATTTAGTGTTCATTTAATAATGAGAAATTTTTTTTTCTATTCCATGAAATGAATTACAATTCATAAGAGACCCTAAGAATTTCAATTCCTCAGAACAGAAGAATTACAGTTTCGTGGAAAAAGCAATTACCATCCTTCCATCAAAATGTGATCCAACTTTTTTTTGCTATGTGAAATTTGGGGGCCGGGTAAGGAATTACAATTCCCTTACCAAATATGCCATTAAGGTTTACAAAATCCTCATATGATTCATTGCCTTCCCTTTTTGTTTTTTGTTTAGTAGCAACCACAGTTACACATTGCATTATGGGCCTTCTACTTGCACCAGAAGATAGATCACTAAAATGGTTAAAATCATATGAACTAAAATTGAAAAATGAGGGTGAGACATTCACATTCAAGGGAGCTGAGCAGGATGAGTTTTGAAAAAATGCCCCCACGTCTTCAACAAGAGCATGATAATGTTAATAAAAAAATAAAAAAAAAGAAATGAGAAGAAGCTTCTGCATTTATCTTTAAACTTTTTTCCTAACAATTCATATGAATCATATCCATTATCCATTGAAGGGAAATTGTTTAGGTTGGTTTCGCAATGCACAAAGACACGTGTCATTTAAACCTCAACCGTTGCTGTACTATTTGCCACGTGGTCTCCTTGGCCAGGAACAGTCACACTAAAACCCCAGCCACCGTACCGGAGAAACTCCATGGAATTCGTTCACAAAATACTGAACCTACTTGCACCTATCATCACACTAAATGCCTTCGTCTTCTTTTCACCGCCCTATCTCATTTTCAAGATTCTTCGCTTTGTCTTGCGCTCTGTTTTCCCGGAAAACGTCGCCGGAAAAGTCGTTGTCATCGCCGGAGCATCGTCTGGCATCGGCGAGGTATGAAACACTAGTTTCTGAATTAAAAATGTTTTCCTTTTCTATTTCAACTATATATGCTTCTTCAATTCATGATGGTTTATTCAATTGTGACTGAATAAACACTCTGATCTACTGTGGAATTAAAATATGAATTTTTTGGGTCACAAATCGAAGCACTTAGCGTATGAATATGCAAGGAGAGGAGCATACTTAGTTCTAGCGGCAAGAAGGGAGAAGAGTCTTGAAGGAGTTGCAGAAAGGGCGAGTAGGCTTGGCTCTCCATATGTTATTACCGTACGCGCAGACGTTTCTAAACTAGAAGACTGTCAGCTGCTAATTCATGAAGCCATTAACCACTTTGGTCAATGTAAGAGTTTGAAGATAGATGTGAATGATATCACAAACTTGAGTTTGATCCTAACAAAATAATTTTGTTTCAGTGAATCATTTGGTGAACAATGCTTCAGTGACACCGCTAAGCATGTTTGAAGATGTGAATGATATCACAAACTTTGCACCTTCAATGGTAATTCCTCTGTTTCTCTCATCAAATCAGTATGAAACGTATGTTTATTTAATCAAATGATTGATACTTATTCAAAATCAAATTGTGTGTGTAGGACATAAACTTCTGGGGATCAGTTTATACAACCTATTTTGCAATTCCTCATTTGAAGAGAAGTAAAGGCAGGATCATTGTAATTGCATCGTCTGGTAGTTGGCTAAACGCTCCAAGGCTGAGCTTCTATAATGTGAAGTCTCCCATCTCTCTCATTCTTCCATTAATCTGCATATTCAATTCTCTCATGGTTTATTATGTTCATCTTTGCTATTTTAGGCAAGCAAAGCTGCAGTGGTAAGCTTTTATGAGACCTTAAGAGTAGAACTCCGATCAGATATTGGAATAACCATCGTAACCCCGGGGCTAACTGAATCAGAAATGACCAAGGGAAAATTTCTGGGGAAATCAGGAGAAATGGAAGTTGATCAAGAAATGAGAGATGTAAGCTAACTCTTCCCCTTTAGTTTAGCTTGATTACAACATGTTTGATTGATTATGAGTATAAATATGTGATTGTTGGGCGGAGGCCAATAAGTGCCAAGTCCTAAAATGGTGGTATGAGAAAATAAAGTTGCGCATTTGTTAGTGGTTATAGCTTTTGGATCCTAATAGTCATTTTTTCCATAAAATGTGTTTGGCACAAGGTTGAATTGACTGTGGTGCCAATGGAGCCAGCAGAGAAGTCTGCAAAGGCAATCGTAAACAGTGCATGTCGAGGAGACAACTACTTGACAGATCCCTCATGGATGACAGTGACATTCTACTACAAGCTATTTCTCCCAGAAGTAATAGACTGGTTTTGCCGCTGGCTCTTGATCACCAGACCTGGAAAATCACCAACACAAGCACTAGGCAAGATAATCCTCGACCAAACCTGGTTAAAGAGCATTCTTTATCCGGATTCTTTGTTATCCCCTGAAATCAAAGTGAACTAAGAAACGAAAATAGTAAGTCCTACTTTTCTGCTAAATTTTTATTGAATAAGGTGAATGCACATTATTGATCAATGCCATATCAATTGTTGGTGTCCATATGTGCAATCTGCAATCAATTTCCATGGAACAATGGCTCAGTTGGGTAAGTTTTAATTGGCTTAAAGTTTATTTTGAAACGCCACACAAAAATGTGAAAAGTATGAAGTAGACCATGTAAAACATACAAATACAAGACGAATGCCACCCAGTTCATTCAAAATAAGTTGGTGCCAAATACATAATACCATAATTTTAAAAACCAAAAGAAAAAGACATTAACGATAACATCATTTTGACAAGAGAATGCAAAACAAAACAAGAGTAGTTGGAGATCCTCGGTTGCCGCAGCACCACACCACCATTGCAAACTACGTGCCAAATCTGTGAATTAAGAAAAATGGAAATTAGTGCACAAATAAGTCTAAAGCTTGAGATTGTGAAACAACAGAAAACATCCAATAAAAATGGGAAAGAAGAAAACATACCAACCACCTATTCAGCAGGAAAAACAGAAGACAGAAACAGTTCATCTTCCTTGAAAATCTGGAGATTGTTTATCTTCATCAGGAAGCTGATAGCTACCTTATCAAACTTGACGATGAACCCCAACCTGATGAGTTCAGCAAGCTCACGAACTGCATCTTCTTTCTCCCACAATATCCCCTTGGAAACTTCTTCAGAGTAATAAGTAGCATATTCCAGGACACATTGGCAACCACCCAATTTCTCAATATCTGCAATGAAGAACTTGGACCTCTCTCTCTCCCACACCATCATTCTCCTGGCCTTAGCAATCACAATTTTCCCAGAAGAAAGTGACAGCCTATAGTCAACCGCAATTGGTTCTTTCAGCTTCAGAAACTTGGTGTTCACAAGTTGCCTGACCAACTCATGCCTCTTCTCGGCTTCAATCTCCAGAGAAGGCTGAGCTAGGAAACCGAGAATGAGAGTGGACAGGTTTTTCCCGATGAAGATCATATCCGGATTGGCCAGTTCCAGCCCGGCACAGTCGATTGAAGAAAGTCCCATGTTCTGGGCAGATTCTGACAAAGCCCCAACACCAATTTCTCTGTAGATATTGAGAAGCTTGGTTCTAGGCAGGGATGGCAGGCTTGGCTGGGGGTACCAGACAAACAGAGGATCCACAGAGCTTTGTTCAAAAAGGTCCTTCTTGTAGAGATCATCGGCTATAAAAACGTCGTGTTTGTCCAGCAACAATATCCCATCATCCTGGACTGAACAAACAGGGAGTTTGGATAGATTCTCTGCAAGAAATTTCTGTGTCTTTGAGCTCCAATGGTTCACTATAAACTCCCAAAAGGCACAGCACTCAGAAGGCAGTAATCTCCTCTCTGCACACTCCCATTCCTTCCAAAGCTTCAAGTAGTCTTCCACAGTAGGATTGCTATTAACTCCCAATCTGCTGAAGAAAACCAGCAATTCATGGCTGTAATACTTCTCTAAGACAAACAAGTGTGAACCAAAAAGATTGGTTTTATCATGGAGAACACAATCCTTAGGACTCACCCACTTTCCACTATTCTCCCCATTGTGAATCCATATCTTTGCACTTACATCACTGGTAGGAACCCAACCATGATTGTTCAAGTAAGTATATATCCGATTGATGGTGTCACGATTAGAGTGCACATCAAGGTAATCAGCAACCAAGGAGCATCCATCTTTGGCCTCAACCACTACCCCCAAAGCCTGAAGTTCTTTTTTGTATGACAAAATTTCTGAACCGTAAAACTTTTCATCAATGAAGGGTCCATCCTCTAGCTTCAAACAACCATTCCAACTAGAACCAAATAGCAAACACTGCTTTGGAGATCGATAACCTGCTTCTTGAGTCTTGATCCACTTATGATCGAGTTTCTCCAAGAGAACGGAGATAAGATTCTTGTCATCATCCTCTTGTAAATTCCTTAAGCACAGCAGAAGTGAACACACAACAGAAGGCGAAATTTCACCAGGATTCTTAGGCAATCGGAGCCCTGCAGGAACAAATTTTGAGCCTTTTCTAAAAGTGGTAGTGACGCCCATACTATAAAGCTCGGCTTTGTACCCAAGAATGCCCTGGTCATAATAAGCCTCATCCAGAAAGGGTAACAGAGAGACAGAAGAAATGGCTTTCCATTCTTTACCAAACAAGATGCACTTTTTGGGTGTACTGGCACTACCAAGTCTTGTTCTAAGCCACTTAACCTCTTGAATAACTTTCCCTATATCTCCATCTGACTTTAGTAAATTCAAGCTGTTTGCTTTTAACTTCTTGTAGCATTCCAGGAAAGAAAGTGCATTGCTCTTACTCAATGCAGATTTTGATGCCTGCTGTCTAAAAACTTCAGCAAATGGCTTAGTAGCATTCTCAAAACTAACCACCACACCCAACATTTTAAGCTCATGCTTGAACCAACTGATTTTACTCTCATAGAACTTCTCATCAATGCAAGGAAAGCAATCGAAAACCTGAAGAAGGCTAACCCAGGTTGGATCCGGTAGGAAACATTCAGTAGGAGATCTGTATCCCCTCACAGTCTTTAACCATCTATTGCCCGCGAGGGCTGTGCACAGACTATGAGAAGAACCTAAACGCAAGTGACGAATACAGTTTAGTGCCAGGAGAGCTGCTTCAGCACTTAGTGAAGTCAATGACCCTGAAGGTTTCAAGTTGGAAACAACTAGCTGGAAATTTTGATTAAAACCAAAGATAACACCGAGGAGCTTGAGTTCTTCCTTGTAAGCAAGAATTTCATGGCCATAATGATTTTGATCAACAAACGGGATGTTGCTGATCAGTGATGCAGCAGCCCATTCCTTATCAAGAAACACAGATTGACCTGGGGTCCTGTTGCCTTGAGTTGTCTGGAGCCACCTCTTATCTTTGACACTGTTGATGAAACTATCAGGAGGGAGAAATTTAGCCCTCAAATACCTAATGAAATTCAGCATCGAAATGACATCAAATTTTGTAAAGGCAGAAGAAGCAGCCAGAGACATAAAATGCCTCGCAATAAACTCACAAGCATCCTGCAATTCAAACATAACACCAGCAGTTCTCAGAGATTCCTTATACTCAGAAATCACATTACCATAAAACTCCTTATCAACTAATGGAATATCAACAGGCAAAGATCCATTCTGCAAATGATCTCCCCAGGACGAGGAAGGTAAGAAGGATTGTGACGGGGGCCTGAAGCCTGGATTACCACATAGACGGACTCTAAGCCAAGATCCTTCCCTTATGCAGCTCAAGAATCTCTCCGGAATCACTTTCATTTTACCAATCCAATCTAACAGCAGGAGTGCATTATCCCTGGTTAGTGGGGAAGCCATACTAGATAGTGAAACATCTGGAGGAGGCAAACTGGGAATATCCAAAACACGAGCATGGGATTTAAGAAACTGAAGGAGATCTTCCTTCTTGGTATACACACAAGCATATCTTTGATCATGCAAATACTCTCCTCCCAGCTCAATGTAACCATCTCTTTTCCATGGATTAGAGGAGCCAAGAAGCTGCACCCATTTACTTCCGTTAGCAGGTACAACACGCTTTCTTTTGGTGGCCACCTGCCCATAATCATCAACAAGGGGCATTTCAAGACAAAGCGGACCAATTTGGGTTGCAGACAAATACTTCTGCTTGAATGAGTGATACAGGAAATGAGCATATGCGAGAATAAGCTTCTGATCATGACTCAGTGAGTCGCGGATCATAACTGCATACTTTTCCACGTCTACAGACTTCACACTCGGCTTACTGCAAAGCCAATCGAACACTTTCTGCCACTTTGAAGCGCTACTGTGAAGTTCTTTTTGTGTTGATTCAGCAATTAAGTACCCCCCAACGCAACGGAACTCTCTGTGCCAACTTGTCAGCCATGATACATCACCTGAGTGAGTGCATATAAACAGCTTTAGATGATCTCTTGTGGAAGCAGAATTCACACTACACAATCCGACATGCAGGTTACTGTCAAGATACTTCAACAATGGTATTTTCACCATACTTGTCTTTGAAAATGACCCCCAGTAATCAGCAACAAATAGCAGAAGTTCCAGGTATAGATCTTCTGAGACACCCAACACAAGATCAGAACTCTGAATGCACCTCGAATACCACTCGTCTTCTACATACTTTACATCCAAAAACTTCAAAATGTCATTGTACTTCTCCTGATCAAATGCATGGTTCAGAATATATTTCCCATGGGAAGAAATATTAAGGAAACTCACCCCTTGCTTCCTTGCCTTATCCACCAAAGTCCAAAATGCAGGCTTTAGCCTTCCAACTTGATTTGGTTTTCGGAAATACTTCTGCGTTGTATATGACTGGCACGGCATAATATCCTCCTGGAGAAGTTTCTCTCTGATTGAGTCTTTGATCGAGTTAAGACTGGAATATGGAGAACCTTTAAGGGGCAGAAAGTTAAACATATGAACAAGAGTAGAAGTGGGAGCATCTATGTTAGCCTTGACTAAGGAGGTAAATGCAGCTAAGAAGGCCACAGAAATACAGTTGAGAATTCCCTTGTTCCATTTGTTGTCCAAAAGAATGGCCTCCCTGGACGATGATAACAAGAAGTCTGCCTGAATAATGAAGGGGAAGTTCGTGACCATTTCTGTAGGAAGGAAAGCATAAATCCCAGGAGAGATATTTCCGCGGTTGAGCCGTTCTCCATAAGGAAACGCAAGGGTGATCACCCACTCATCAACCTCCTTTCTCCTATCAACTCTGCATTCCTTCTTAACTGGGAATCTTTGCCTCCACATATGGTGACTGCATTGTCCATTGCTCCCAGCAGCCTTTTCATCAGCAGAAAGAACCAGCAGGAAAGACTCAGCATCAATGTTTTTCTTCCTCACAAGATCTCTCTCGCTTGAAATGGAAACCGCACTAACAGAATTGAGCTTTGGATCCTCGTTTTCTTCCCTGACCGAAAGCTCCCTTATCTTTGAGAGAAATAATAGAAGCTCAGGATGAATGCTTGAAAGCTGCTGCTTCACTGGAGCCACCTTGTCAGACTTGAGCGGCAAAACCATAGTTGTGGTAGGGTGTTTCCTTGAAGAACCATAGATTTGGTTTATCCGTGCAAGAATAGGGTTCCCATCCACCCATTCTGGAACAATAAACCCAATACCGCAGTGCTCACACGGCTCCTCGTTAAATCGAATCTGGTAGCCATTGCTAAATATGTAAGGCCGAGCAGTGATCAAAAACACACTCTTGAACCCAATCCCTGAAACACCACATCAGATCAGAAAACTCTATCCCATATTATATTGGATTGAATATATAGTATCAGAAAGCATAATTTAGACATAGCAGACTTATACCAAGAAGGCCAATAGGCCACATTACCAAGTTAACAGTATGACAAATTAATCTTGGTTGGTCTCATAGAAAAATGTTCTTGATATTCTTAAAAATGAATGAATAGATAATGATAAGGGGAAGACAAAAACCTTTCTCGCCAATATAGCCACTCTTGCGTTGGCCTTTCTTAGTGGAAAGGCCGACGCTACAAATGGATTCAACATTCCTACTGGAAAACCCTTTCTCGTTGTTGAATATCAATAGAGTCGCTTTCGCTCCCGTCTCCGTTATGTCTTTCGACGTAATCACGAATTCCAGGCTGGGTTTCACTCCCGACTCGTACTCATTATCCTCAGCATTCTGCACACCATCCATCACTTACGTATTAAGAAATGGACTAACTAGCTACTAGCTACAAACTGAACTATTGATGAAGAACAAAAAGGACATTATATTTTAATATAATATATATGTACCTGAATGAGTTCCATGAAAAAGTGAACATCCTTTGAGTAGAGCTCGGCGGAGAGGTTTTTAACGGCCTGATGGAGGTCCTCCCTCAGAGAGTTTGGCTCTCCACCGATTGAAAATTTTCTTCTGCGGATATCCTCAATGTGATCCTTCGGACTCATCGCCATACTGCAAAAAGGATGATCGATCGGAGTAGCTAAATTAAAGCTTAGTTGCTGAAAGGGTGAAGGAGAGACAGTGTGAGAGAGCTTGGGATGCTATTACTGAAAATTTATACGGCAATGGAAAGACAGACAACACTGGAAACTGGAGATTATGGCCGGATGTAGAGGAAGCGGGAACCGAAGGGTCTATATATGTATCTTAAATGCAGCATGCAATGTAACATTATATTATATTCTTGGAAATATATGTAAAATGAATGATAATCTATCGTAATGTTAGATTCAAGACTTGTTGTGATGAACTGAGTTGCGTAGTTGCGTTGGAATTGGTGCAAGATCAAGAGGCGTGCAACATTTAAATGTATATGTATAACTGGCTATATATCCCACTTTAATTTGCTATTCAATTCCCAATCTACTCAAAAGTCATATATATGGCTATGGATAAGTTTTACTTCAGGATGAAGATATATAACTGAAAAACTATATATACTCAGTATACAATGTATAGATTAGACTGGATTTATCCATTTAGACGCTACATACGTACTAAGAGACTGGAGTCACAATTTTAATTTCTCAATCATGCAGAGACTAACATCAATATAATAATGCAGTAAATAATTATAATAGACAACAATCAAGAAGGCACCGAATTGTTAACCCGTTTGAATCTAAGGAGTACAGGCTCATATCAAGATCAATTACTAAGCAAATTATTTAAGTACAAATAACACAGACGCTTATATAATTGAATCACCTCCTGCTACCCATTGACGTTGTTTAAGAGTATATATGATTAGAAATTAATAGTCACGAATTTCTCATGACGCATGACCTATGCCTATTTATTTCTTCATAACACAATAACTCAATGATGGACTATAGTCACATGGTTATCCTTATCAGTGGGGATATTTCAGGTAATTGAGAAGTTTTTGTAAGTATGATTAGGAAATAGAAAATATGAAGGGGTGAATAAAAAAACAAAACAAACTCAATTTAGAAAAAAAGAAAAATTAATGCTAATGTCAGACGCGCCTGAGGCGGCCAGCGAGTCGTGCACTTCACGCGCCCGCTGGGCGCATAGTGACAGCCATGCGTGCGTGGCTTGGCTGGGCAAAAAAAATTGTGGGGCCCACTTACTGCTATGATCTTTTGTTTTGCAGGACTCACTTCTTCATTCTCTCTTCACTTCTCTCTTGTCATGTTGGCAATACTTTCCTCAAGAATCGTGTATGATTCATTGGTGTATATGGCCTAACTCTACTGCCATATCCACAATTGAACAACACAAGTTGCCTTTATACTCCCAAAACCCTAATATATAAAAACTACCACCTTTCCATATACGCAACGTGATTACCATAAACAAAACTATGAAGGATTTCCAACCAGACATACAAAAAAGCATAGTATTGTAAGAACAAGGAAGCAAGAATATCTTGGCAATAAATACTTCCAATACACATAAAAACTAACAATAACTCATCATTCATTGCCACATCATGGAGTAAAAGTAAATGAGTAGCTCGCATATGCAGCTCAATTGGTTACAGGGTGAAGTTTGGGAGAAGAGACCAAGATCGAGTCTCATGTGAGGGGGCCAAAGTGAGGGGGCTTCTTGTGCGCAGTGAGCAAATGTCTCGCCTCTATGAACTTTATTGTCTTAATATTATCATTTTTTGTGATAAAATTGTTACAAATATTTGTGACGCTCTATAATTTTGTAACAAAAATTACTAAATTGTGACTATAATTGAGTTGATTTCAAGTTTTGTCACTAATTTATGATAATTGTGACGAGTAATTAGTTGTTACAATGACTTTGTCACTATAATTAAATAGATGAATATTGTGTGAAGTTATATTATTGTAATCAATGTTTGCCACTAAAATTGCATTCAAGTTGGTGTCAAGTAATTTGGTGTGAACTAGGTTTTAAATAATATGGTCACTTCTCTTAAAATGAATGTAATTGTGAAAATAAATTTTATAATCCTTTTCGATAGAAATCACGAGACTTTGTCTTGACAACAACGTGCCAATTAGGCTCCTTAATATTGTTTACATAGTAAACCTACTAAGCTTGAGAAGCTAAAATATATGGTTCATTAGTTTTCAACTTCCATGTAATAATGACCAAAAATACTATAGGAAACCAAATTTGTCAACTTTGAATCCAATGACTACCCTAAGTTTGATTCAAAAGTAATCGAATTAATCAAATCACTACCCTAACGACATTAGCCTATTATTTGTACATTAAGTGCTATCTACTGTAGTTCAATTTTTACAATATGTTTATATCAAATATATAATAAAAATTTGATTAATTTGACCAATTAATCGAATTAGTTAAAGTATAATTTAGTTTGGTTGATTATGTAACAACTTCTCAAAAAAAATCCAATTAGTTTGATTCAAAATTAATCTAATTAATTGAATTATTACTCCTAGCCACGTTAGTAGCCTATTATTTGTACATTAAGAGTCATCCCCTTAATACAATTTTTGTACAAGATGGTTGTATCAAATATATAATATAAAAAATAGTATACATAATAAAATATTGATTAATTCGACCAATTAATTGAAACAATCGATGCCAAGGACCTTGTAGTTTAGTGGCATCAAACCCTTCCCGTAATCAAATATTCCTTATTATCTATTATTTCTATTATTACACTACTTGAGATATTAGTCCAGACTTGTATAGTGTTAGGTTAAATTAAAATCTATTGTAGCAAAATCTTTTACTTCTTCATTCTTCCAACCTTCTTCTTCTTCATTCCTTGCTTAGCTTTCTCAGCTTCATCTTCATCTTTGTTCCTTAGATTCTAACTTCTTCTCGAACCCGTGATCTCGGCTCTGATATCAATTGTTGAATCTTAGCGCTGCACTATGCTTACTTCCCAGGGGGTCACCCATCCCGTGACTGCCGGAAGTTAAGAACGCTTAACCATAGAGTTCCAGTATTAAACATTTGGACAAAAAATGGTAACTCCGTAAAAATTAATCCAAAATTTCTATCTCAAAATTTATTCTCCTCCTATTAAATTTATTTTCTCAAATTTTTTTGAGAGATTGATAGTTTATTTTAAATTTTGTCTCTCGCAGTCGAAGTCTCGCAGAGCGACTATGGTAAGTATCATTCTAATCCACAGTGAAGTAACTATGACGCTCGCGTTGCATGTAATTTTCAATTACAACCTAGCCTTGTACTTCAGTGAAACCATCTGGTTTTATCTTCTAACTAATTATGATCCAAAGATTTTACAACCCGGAGGAATAACAACCAATTCAAAGTATGATTGGCACTAAAACATACTTGTGGATGAAAGTTGGTATTAAGACTACAATAGTAGTTATGAATAAAAATTAGTATGAATTAAACACGTGAATTAAAACTGTCATTTTGGTAATACTCGTGATACCAAAATTGACTCAAATGAGGAACAAGCATGTGAACTCATGAGTCATGAGTACTCATGACCTTATGATTACAAGCATGAGCCATGTATATTTTGTTATCATGGCAGAGGTTACTTATGAGTTTATTCTAATTTAACCCAATAAAGAGGGCTCGTAGTTATCCAAAAATGATTGCCTTCTCCCGGAAAAGGCTGGATAGAGCTATCTGTTTCCTAAGAAGAAAGTCATAGGTTCTATCAGGCGCGTTTTCTATTCTCTTCACCTAAAGTATTGTATAGGTATTTTAATTACTTTAATTAGAATTATACAACGTGGCGCCTGTAGCTCAGTGGATAGAGCGTTTGTTTCCTAAGCAAAAAGTCATAGGTTTGACCCCTATCTGGCGCGCCATGCTATAATATTGAAAAATTTTGGTAGCCCGAAGAGAAGTGAGAATCTTTGGCTCCACATCAGAATCAATCTGCAGCAGAAAATTACTCAAAAATAGGATATTGAAAACCATGCAATAAGTAAATGAATAATCATTAGGGATATCAGAAAGCTGTTCGTTATGGATCATATATTTTGCCACACTAACTAAATTTTCCTAGATTTGGGGTTTCTCTTGGATGTTTATTGTTATTTGGTGCTAAAGCCAAACCATAAAACTATGGTTAGGGATGAATTGAGGCTGTCAGACAAGCTCTCCAGGTGGTACCCCAGGATAATGTTACCCTGAAATTCCTATTGCAATCCATAGGAGATGTGACCACCAGCAATAATATTGATCTTGCTCATGCAAGTAAAGCAATTATTTTTGGATTTAATCTCAAGGCGCCGTGCTTTGTCGAAAGCTATGCAGACAAAAATGTGTTGAGATCCGATTGTACAGAATCCTATATGAACTCATAGACGATGTATGTGCGAAATGCGATGGAACGACTCCTGGAACCTGTTGAGGTAAGCTATATTTTTGTGTTGTCTTGTCTTCATTTCCTTAAGGAATTAAATTACAACAAACATTGCATGTTGTGAGTGTGTCCACGAACAATCCATACTGGATTAAAGGTGCCTGGTGTTGAAGCCAATATCACATTTTCCCGTGCTGGGAACTGATTAGTCTTTAGTATTTTTAATTTTTAAAGAATTACAATTTTCTGCCATAAAAATTAAAGTATGAACTTGCGTTAGTTCTTAGTTCAACTAAGCTATCATTGTCGAGTTGTCATATATCTTCTATTGTTTGCCTTGTGAAAAAAAAAAAAAAAATAAGAAGCCATTTTTCCATGTTGGCTATCAATTAAGCTGTCATGGCACACAATAATAATAAAAAAAAAAATTTGATTATATTATTTAAATTTGAACTTGAAAAAAAATTGTTTTGATCATATCCATTCTCCTAACCACATTCTGAAGTTAAAAGATAAACTCATAGAAAAATAAATTTGAAAGAATATACCTAGAATGAAATGATGAAGTGTATGAGTCAAATTTTACTCCATGACGAGGCACATAGCTTACATCCTTTTCTTTTTCTTTGTTTCTTTATTTCTTTGAGTATAATCTAAATGCTCAAGATCCAGGAATTCTACATGCTATCCTTGTTGCTGGTTTGTATCCTATGGTAGGGAGAATACTTCCAGCTCTCAAAGGTGGAAGGAGAAATGTTGTAGAAACTGCAAGTGGTGATAAAGTTTTAATTTGTTGCATCCTTGCTCTACAACTTCAAGGTGCTAGTCAAAAAACTTGAACAACCTATAATTCTATATGATAAGATAACTCGTGAAGACAGTGGTTAATTTTTTTATTTTTATTTTTTTTTATGAAAAAAATGCCTTCTTCCCGTATACAATTTTTTTAAAATAATAATTGGAGATCGAATTGTTTGCAATGTTTTTCTCCCTACAAGATGGAGTTTTTGGGAAGGACAAAAAAAAAAAAAAAAAAAAAAAAAAAAAAAAAAAAAAAAAAAAAAAAAAAAAAAAAAAA